>NW_024881640.1:600000-963915 GCF_019059575.1 Amphibalanus amphitrite | reverse complement strand
AGGATGCTCGATGCATATGTTTTCTATGGTAGTTAAGAAATATCAACAAACAACGCAATTTGTGGGGCAGTCACCTTCCTTTTACCTACATAGACAGCACAGTAAACTTTTTCTTTCCAGTAATTTAGCGCACAGATTTATAAAACAATTAACTTTTGCATTTAAATCCCTTCTATTATTATTGTTGTGATCAAGTGATTAACTAGATGTGATTAGTGTGTCAAGTGATCAAGTATTCTTACCCACATTTCTTTTTTCGCACCGCAGTTGTGCTACAGTCGCACTACATAATCTAAAAAGCATGATCTAAGATGACAGCTTTTCGCCTTTGGTATAAAAATGGTCGATAAGCACAAGCTAAAAAAGCAGTCTGCATCCGGATAAAGGAACTTACATGCGCTGCATGTTACTCATAAGTTTCCGTTTCCCGCACTTAAATGTGTTCATTTGATAGATGAGATAGATAGATAGATAATTCAAGATAAATAAATAAAATAGATCACTTTTAGCGTTTCGGTCAATTCATGCATGTACGGCCGTCGTAACGTTTTCTTTTGCCGTTTCATGTCAATCTCCTATAATAGTTCAGTGCAATAAAACCGACAACGAATTACCAATTATTTACTGGCTGCAGGAGACTAAGCCGTTGTCGACCATCTATAAGCCAACGTTTCTCGATTCTGGTGGCCGCCAAGTCAGTCGAAGAGGAAGCAGTGAGTATCATTTCGAATTGGAATCCCCTCAGGAATCAATTCTTTGATCCCCGTCATTTTAATCAGAAGTACTTCTTGGAAAAACGTGAAAATGGTTGATTATCGGTAGGCGAGGGAGGCTATTCTTTTCTCTCTCTCTCTCTCTCTCTCTCTCTCTCTCTCTCTCTCTCTCTCTCTCTCTCTCTCTCTCTCTCTCTCTCTCTCTCTCTCTCTCTCTCTCTCTCTCTCTCTCTCTCTCTCTCTCTCTCTCTCTCTCTCTCTCTCTCTCTCTCTCCCTCTCTCGCTCTCGCTCTCGCTCTCTCTCTCTCTCTCTCTCTCTCTCTCTCTCTCTCTCTCTCTCTCTCTCTCTCTCTCTCTCTCTCTCTCTCTCTCCTCTCTCTCTCTCTCTCTCTTTCTTTCGCACCATAAACATTACCTTACCGTGTAAAATCCACGGATAGCTTATTTGATCCACGCCCCACGGATTTGACTCAAAACGATTCTTTCTACCTCCAGCCGTCTCCTGCGATCCTTCGTCTCCTGCTCCCGCTGCGGCTGTGTCAAACAGCACACCTCGCCGGCGTTCCATCGTACCTGGATTAGAGTCACCTCGCGAGACTCCCGGACCCCGCGGCAAGCGGGGTCTGCATCTGTTTTCCCCACCTCCACCTGCCAGAGCGACCGACGCCCGGCAGACACCACCGGGTCAACAGTTCGGTGACCCAGGTCATCAAGCTGGATCTTCTACTGTGGCGCGGTGTGGACTCTCGCCAGGTCCCCACGGGTCACCAGCAGACCATGGCGAGCCGGTGACTGGTGCCCAAGTCATAGACCATGGGCACTCTGCTCTGGGCACTCCTCCAGCGCCCGGAGTGCAGGAGTGCCCCCGACAGGTGCTGGAGAGACTCGCCTCCTCACTCGGGCTAGATGTGGTGGGAAGAGGCTCAACATCAGCAGAAAGATCAGTGATGACGACAACGCCACCAGTGGCTGCGGCACAGTACGGTCAGGCGCCGGGTAGCGCACCAGTCTGCTCCCCGTACGGTACTCCAGTTCGGCCGCAGCAGCATCCCAACACCGCCCTGGCATGGTCTACGTCCCCACAGACGTCTGCCCACAGCTGTGCATCGCCGGCGGTTCACTCATACTCATCGGCGACCGGTCTGGTGCCGGTGCCGACTCCCTGTCCGCCGGCGGCGGTATTTCCGTCGGTACCGACAGTAGCGGCGGTACCCGCTCCCTGCTACCCCGTCGGCGGCGGCGGTGGGACAGGGGCGTGGTGCGGCGCGCCGATGGCGGTGCCAGAGGTGCAGTACCTGACTCCGCCGCCCCGACCGCCTCCCGCCTGTCATATGTTGACGCCGCTGCCGCCCATCACTCCTCGAGGAAGTTGCCACGCCGCTCATGGCACTCCTGTACCTCATCCTGCGGCTCCTATGGCGCATCCTGCCGCTCCTGTGGCGCATCCTGCCGCCAGTGCCCCTCATCCTGCCGCTCCTGTCGCCACTCATCCTACCAATTATTCTGCCGTTCCTGCGACTCATCCAGCTTATGCCGATCCTGCGACTGCACACGTCACCACTACCGGTAATTACCTTGTCAGCCATGCAAATTTGATAGCTTTCTGCGTCACTATGCCAGTCTCAAGGGTGTGATATCAGCTGCGTGGTTGAAAAGTAGGCCATTATTCGTACAGCAAGTGTGCTAAGACTTATTGTCATGCATATTTTATGATGCGATGGGCTGCTAACTACTTAGCCGTTTCTTTACTTTCGATGTTAAAACACTATGGACGGTGTAGTAAAGCTCAAAAGTCGCTTGATATCAGATGACGTTCGAGGTCAAAGTTGTACTTCATAGTTAAGGCGTACCGGACGTTTGTTTCAGCCGTCTATGGTGACGACCTGGCCCAGCAGATGGAGGAACGGCGGCAGAAACAGGAGCGAGACAGAAACAATCTACTGATGTGAGTCGATGACCTGTCGATGGACTGTAGATGACGGACGTTGCGCACCGTCTATGGAGATAGGCTTTTGCATTTTTTTCTTTATAATTTCCACAAATGACCTAAGCCTGGAAAGAGGAAAAAGTTGTTTCATTTTTTTTCGAAAGAAACGGTCGAGTCCTTTCCTACCATGTGGAAGCCATTGCTGCAGAGCATTCGAGGCGCAGCTAATTAAGTCGTCCACTATCATCGGTTTTATGTGATATTTATTTCATTATTATTGTACCGTGCAGGTTCCAGCAGCAGCAGTCAGGCGGCGGAGGGGGACTGGGTTTCGGTGGAGACGGCGGCGGTGGAAGACGGAGACCGCACGTCTCTGAGGTAGGTACGCCGGTGACGTAGAAGACACCTCAGCTACGTATAAGATACATAGCGGCCGCTGAAAATGTATATTTGTACTTACTACTAAAAGTTTACATTATGCTATGCGTTGTAATTTCTAACTTAAGACTAGCCATGTTTAGACGGCTAAAACATTAAACTCATCGTACCTACTGGCTGCATCTGGATGGCTAGGCATAGTAGTAAATTGAAGACGCTCTTGCCTGTGAAGGCAAACGATTGATTTTTTTTTTAATGAATGAAATAAATCGCTAAATACAGAAGTTCGCTGTACTTGATTTGCACTACCATCATGAATCATCAACTAACATCTACATTGCTTACATGTGTGCCTTGTAAAGGTAATGTGTAACTCCTGCACATATTACGAATTTGCGCATGGAAACGTCTAACGAGACGCGTTTGATGCATTTGCGTGCCTCTGTACACATTTTGTGATCAAACCTTTCCCTTGTGAATAAATACCTTTTGTAAATATAATCATAGACCTCTACATGCCGTATGAATGTAGAGTACGTAGAGGTCTATGATATAATATCTTTTCTTCAAAATAATTACCCTCTGTATACTGGTATGCATAGACATAACGTGTTTAACTGTTTAGCTTGGTTTTAGCCCTTCTAACCCCGGTATCCAGAGGTCTACGCTCAACTGAAGGCGATTGGCACATAATATTTCGATAATCAACAAGCTTGAAAGCAATTTAACACCTTCGGGCATCACAATATGCTTTGTATTCACGGACGTATAAATAAACGTATACGTCCTTGTTTGTATTTCACACCCATGTATTTTTGTAAACTGCACTTTTGAGTTTGATATTCGACTACGGCCGGTTGTAAGTACAGTGCCGAGTCCATATTCGCACGTCGGGCTGCTTTGCCTACCTCAGAATGCTTTTCGCCGCTGACTTTGATACTGTTTGAAAGGAAATCCCGTGACCGTGGAAAATTCTTGATGGTCATACTCTAGCCTGCTCTTTTCCACACATGCTGTTATTCATTGACATAGCATTGTGGGCGCTCGGCATATCGTACGAATTTTACAACGTATTGACCTAAGTGGTTGGATGTCTTTTCAATACACACGGCTCTACGCATATCGTTGCTGAGTGCTATAAACCATCTGTTTTCAATGTTGTGTCCAGTTCTAATGCTGCGGCTGCGTTTCAGACATCTTACGAGCGTGGTCAACGTTCACAGACGGATTCAGTCCAGGGTAAGTTAGCGGTCACAAATCGGGGGAACAGCTTGACCTGCATACCTACATGAGGCACCTCGTAGCAATGCAGCTGTCACGCAGAGGCGGATCCAGCTCAGAGTTTTGGGGGGGCAAACCATAACAATTTATCGATTCTTTCCATGCATCGTCCATAGGCGTAATGTTAAAATTATGCCGTTTGGGGGGGGGGGCAAATACCCGTTTTGCCCCCCCCCCCCTGGATCCGCCACTGCTGTCACGTCTCTCGGGGGTTGTCAGTTGGGGTTAGCACAGCAGCTGTAATTTTTCTTCCACGCTCTTTTATATTCAAGCACTGCCCGCTTAGGCGCATTCCTTTCGCGTATGATCGTTTCATTTCTTTGCAATTATAGCGTGACTTAGGTACAAATGTCCAACATTGGAAACCAGTGAAGTTGTCACAATTCCTTCCCTAGAGCCTAGCCCACTCACTGATTGTGACTACTCCAAGACTATCCCTGACCTATGATGACCCTTTTTGCTCCCATTAGCCACGCTGCAGCAGCAGATTGCTGAGAAGAAGCAGCGAGAAGCAGAGAGGAAGAGGATGGAGGCAGAGGAGGATGCAGCTCTGAACGCCCGGCTGGAGGAGCAGCAGCGCAAGGTAGGACGGGAGAGAGAAAGAGAGAGAGAGAGAGAGAGAGAGAGAGAGAGAGAGAGAGAGAGAGAGAGAGAGAGAGAGAGAGAGAGAGAGAGAGAGAGAGAGAGAGATGTGAGGGTGGGTGGGAGGGAGGGAAGGAGGGAGAGGGAGAGGGAGAGATAGGGAAAGATGGAGAAAAAGCAAAAGCTGAGAGAAATGGAAACGGAATAACGAAAGAACGAGACGAGAGCGAGAGGAATGAACGGAAGGAAGGAACGTCAGAACTCAGAACGATCAGGATTTGGTGGGATTGGGAGTGAAGTATATGTCGGTAACTTGTGTTCGAATGTTTATTCCTGCGTGAAACTGGTGGCGTAAGATATGATAGAGTTCCTTTATCATCTCCCTCTTAATTTGTATTTCAGGTTCGCGAGGAGGCGGAGAGAGAGCAGGAGGCCCGGAAGGCCAAGGAGCGCGGTCGCCTGGAGCGCCAGAGGCTGATTGAGGAGCAGCAGAAGCGCAGTCACGACGAAGCCGAGGCCATGAAGAAGGCCGCCCGAGACCGCCGTCAGGGAGCCCAGGGCAGCGCGACCGTCAACGACTGGGGCAGCTGGGCGGCCGACGAGTGAGTGCGGCTGTGTTTATTTCATGCACAATTCTGATTACGACCTCTCCTACGACTTCTGATTTATAGCAGCTCACGGTGGGACGACACTGCATTATCTTGAATAATTATCATGTATCCAGGCGTATTTACTGCTGATAGAAAATTCTTCTCATTTATTCACCCCTGGCGACTTTCAATTGAGCCTGACATAAAACTCGCCCCGTGACTTCTATGTATCCGTGGTAAACAACATTCGGCTGTCACAGTCTAACCTTAACGTTCCCCATCCGTATCGCCTGTGTAGTCGCCCGGCAGGGAAGGCAGCGGCCCCTCCGGAGGAGGACCTGTGGCAGGCGCCAGCCGTTGAGGAGTCACCGCCAAGAGCTCCATCGCCACCGGCCGTCGAAAGGTAAGGACGTGGTTAGAGCTTAGGAAAAGAAATGGTCATTATTGCGTTCTATACATCCAATCAATACTGCCGTCCAAAGGCCAAACCGCATATGTCGGGTCAGGTCATGACCCGACATATGCGTTTTTGCCTTTGGACGGCAGAATAATGGACACATTTAAACGTTTCCTTAACCCTCGCCCGTATAGGGGGGGGGGGGGGTCGAACGGACCCTCCCATGGTTTTTCGCAAATAACTCACGTAAAAAGCGGCCGATCGCGACGAAACTTGCAGTACCCTCGCGTTCATCAATTTTACACCTACACCTACGAAGCTGTTAGAGGCGGTTGCCACCTACTACGAATACCCTTACTGGTTGACCTGACCTGACCTGACCCGACCTGGCCTAAATGCATGAAGACATCATCTGTGATCAAAACTAACATGATATTCGTGATCAGCACCCCGAAAAACCTCTTAGCAGCCACACTTTACGACGTTCTGACAGGTCCCGATTTTCCCGACTTTTGGGTCACTGACCTGACCTGCAATGTCAACCAATGACCTAGGACCTTAACCCGCGACCGCCTGGGGGGTCGGATCCGACCCCCCCTCCGTTTTTCTTGAATAACTCATGAACCACTTTCTCTATCTACTTGAAACTTGGCATACCTTCTCCCCCATCAATTTGACGTCTTCTGTGCAATTTTCAAGAAAAAAATTCAATTTTTTTTAGATATATCGATTTTAGTGATGTAACTACAGGGTGGACCAAAAAGGATGGAAACATTTTGAACTCGCATAAAACATGTATTATTGCATGCAGGTGAATGGGAATGATAGCAAACCAGAGTACATTTCGTGGAAATTCATTTATAGCATCATTCTCATCTGCTTTCTGTCGTCTTCAGTCTCTTAGAGCAGATGTTCAAAGTGACCACCTTCGCGAGACAGGCACAGAGCAGCCCGCTTGGCGACTGACGCGACAGCCCGACGGCACATGTCCACTGGTACGGCTCGCACAGCCTTCGTGATCTCTCTCTTCAGTTCACAGAGGCTTTCTGGACCTTCCTTGTAGACCTGGCCCTTGAGATGACCCCACAGGAAAAAATCCATAGGGGTCAGGTCGGGTGAGCAGGCAGGCCAGTTGCGACTGGCACCGCGGGATACCAGCCGGTCACCAAAGTGGTTTTCGATCCACTTCAGGGTTGCTTTGGCGGTGTGAGGAGGTGCGCCGTCTTGCTGCAACCACATCAGGTCCATGAGACTGCCATATTTCGTTTTGGCCTGCTTCCAGAAGTTCATAAGCACCGCTTGGTAGCGCTGCTGGTCGACGGTCACGGTGTCGCCGCTTCCATCCTCGAACCAAACTGGACCGACGATTCCTCTTCCGCTGAGGGCACACCCTACGGTGACCTTGCTGCTGTGCAGTGACTTCTCCTGTACCACGTCCGGTTTTTCGGTGCTCCAAAATCGGCTGTTTTGCGAGCTAACACTGCCATCCAGGTGAAAGTGGGCCTCATCAGAGAACCAGATGTTTTGTGCGAAGTCCGGATTTTTTGAGTCCTCGTCGGTAAGCCAGGCTGCGAAGGCCCGGCGTTCCATCATGTGCTTCTGCGACAGCTTCTGGCATGTCGTCACCTTGTATGGCTTCATTTTCAGATCCTTTTTAAGTATCCTGAGCAGTGAGGTTCTGCTGGTGCCCGCCTCTTGCGCGAGATGGCGAGAGGATTTTGAGGGTTGTTTGCGAACCAGATGTTTTACCTTCTCGATGTTTTCTGGGGTCCTTGTCGTCTTTTTCCTGCCACTTGATTTTCTACTTAGGTTTCCTAAGTCACCTTCTCTAACAAATTGCTCAGTTAGACGTAAAATGCTGTTATATGATGGTGCTTTTCGAGTCTTAAAATGGCTGCGAAACTTTCTTTGCGTTACAACTACCGATTTTGAATCCCAGTAAAATTGTACTATCTTAGCCTTCTCTTCCTTGCTGTACGGATTCATTGTCAGGACTGACTTTTTGCATGCCCAACAAAACTCCATAGAACATAGCACGTGCATGTCAAAAATCATGCAAATTGCTCCAGTAGTTTTTCCACAATGAAGAAGAAAAATGTTTCCATCCTTTTTGGTCCACCCTGTACATGGCATTTTTAGTCAAAAAGTGGTAAATGTTTAAAAAATCGCCAAAAATCAGGGTTTGAAGCAAATTGCAAATTAAGGACATGAAAAGACGCAGCTCAACGAGTTCTTTAAAATGGCTATCTCGGATTTTCCATAAAATGCGTTTTTCACCCCTAAAAATTCAAAAAACTATATTTTTTTGGAAAACAGCTAATAAAATCCAAAATTTTGGGAATTTCCAAAAAACCGGAATATATGTTGTAGAGCTCTATTAGAACATTAGATGCCCCAAATTTCAACTTTCTGTCTTGATTTTTGATCCCCAAATTGTAAAAAATAGCTCCAACATGCATAGGGCATGGTGACGTCATACGCATTTTCGTGAATTAGAGGCACTTCTGAACATCGTATGTGAAAACAAATGGCACCACTAGATTCCTGGGACAAAGGTCGTCTAGAAAAGTGCATTTTTATGTCAAAAATAAAAAGTTGAAAAATTGACTTTTTTCTTAGCCCTCGTTTAGTTATGTATGGCATAAACGAATTTGTATGCTTTCAATGCACACTTATCACCAGCACAGTGACTTGGGGTCACATATAACCATTACCATCGGATTCGGCGTGAAAAATAAGCCATAAAACATGTGTCGCACGCCCATGTAGCAGAAATTGAAAACCGTGACCTTTCGTGACCTAACCTGACCTTGACCCGTACTTAGTATGACCCCTATACGCACATGGTACCTTCACTAGGCCTTTGAGGTCATTTTTTGTGAGTTTCGAGCAGCAGCTATCGATTCCGCTGTCCGTAAGCCTAATCATGCAAAACCCCTGACTTTGACCTTTGACCTGACCTTGACCCGAAAGTTGACCTCAATCTTAAAATCTTAAGAGTGCTTTGGGAAGGTCTCGTAGAGACCTTTCGAACGCCGCCTCGCGGGGCTCGATACGACCATTGGTTCTCGAGATAACAGGGGGGGGGGTCGGATCCGACCCCCCAGGCTGTCGTGGGTACGGAAAGAGCCCAGGCGGTGCCGGGTTAAAATTGGGTATCATCGGCTTCCTCTCGTCACGGGCAACACGCTCGTTTTTTCCGCGAAGCTCTAGCTCGATCAGGGGCGAAACAGCAGGGGGGGGGGGGTCCAACGGACCCTCCCCCCCCCCTTATACGTTCGCGGCTGGAAAAACACCAATACGGGCGAGGGTTAATATGTAAAGTCATAGACCTCTGTATACCGGTATACAGAGGTCTATGGTAAAGTTAATGTCACACTTCTTGTGTGCTTTTCATTATTGCCAATTGGAATTGAATTACATATAGTCCATTCATTCCTCGGTGCATTATTTATTTCGGCCATTCAGTCTCTTCATGTTTCATTGATAAGGTCTTCTAAAAAAATTCATTGAAAAAGGAATAAGGAAAGCATGTAGCAACATTGTGGGTAGATTTGAATAGATTACTCCCGTCACGCGGAATGGAAGATTGTACCGCAGCACACGCGCGCCTGATAGATAGACTGTACCGTAATACACGCGCGCCTGACCGGTAGGCTATACCGCAATACACGTGCGCCTGATCGGTAGACTGTACCGCAATGCACGCGCGCCTGATCGGTAGACTGCCGCAATAGACGCGTGCCTGATCGATAGACTGTGCCGCAATACACGCGCACCTGATCGATAGACTGTGCCGCAATACACGCGCGCCTGATCGATAGACTGTGCCGCAATACACGCGCGCCTGATCGATAGACTGTGCCGCAATACACGCGCGCCTGATCGATAGACTGTGCCGCAATACACGCGCGCCTGATCGATAAACTGTGCCGCAATACACGCGCGCCTGATAGATAGACTGTGCCGCAACACACAATACACGCGCCTAATAGGGGCCGGCCATAAATTACGTTACGCATTAGGGGGAGAGGGCCGGAGGGGGGGTCGAACGAGCGTAACGATAGCGTAACAGGGGGAGGGGGAGGGGTAAACCATAACTTTACAGAGCACCGCTTAAACCTAATGATTGACGCAGGCGAATAAATCAATTTCTACGCAAATTTACCGGAGAGCTGTAAACTGTGCCCTAGTAATGTGAACTGAGGCCTCTTGCACCAAACTACCTAGCTAGGTAAAATCGAAAAACCGGTTTCAGAATAAGCTAATCTAACGGTGGTAAATTTATTTGCAATAGCCCAATACATAATCCTGCATGTGCTTGCTAAATTTTGCACGCAAATTGTTACATTTGAGACTTGGACTGGGTATACGATGCAAAATAATCCAAGCATTGGTGCAAGAGGATTTTGGTGCAAGAGGCCTCTGAACACCAGCATGAAGCCAAGTCTAAATTAGTGGTCACTATCAATTTTACTAGGAAGCACTGTCGTTTCTGCGACATAACAGACCCAGACCGCAAATAGCGTGAACTGCTCAGTAAATGAGCAGTATGGTCGGTTTCGAAGTTTTTCACGTTACAGTTTTCATTAGCGTAACAGGGGGGGGGGTAGCGTAATTTCAGCGTAACAGGGGGGAGGGGGCTCAAGAATTAGCCAAAAAGCGTGACGAAATTCATGGACGGCTCCTCGGTAGGCTGTGCCGCAATACACGCGCGCCTGCTCGGTAGGCCGTGCCCTAGTACACGTTCACGCGATTATAGTAGATTGGGCATGGTAAACGCTCGTGGGCGTCCGTGGACTGCACCTTACTATGTCACTTCACAGATTATGTGCGGTCGGGTTTGCAGCACGTAATAAGGGGCGCAATCTCTGTTGTGCATCATTTGAGTTTTGACGACTGGCGTTGAGATGGGTGTGCGACATAATTCATTCGTTCATATAAGAGTGAATTCCCATTTGTTTTTAACCGCAGCAGGTAATAATCACCCCAAGTTACGTGCCTACAATTCGACTTTTTCGAGTTTATTGACTTGTTTATCTTCACGCAGCAAACCGGATACTCCTCCTCCAGGTAAGAACATGACCGACAGAGCATAAATATTCACCCGTCCTGTCTGTACCGATCTCAACTTGTCCTAACGCCCGTCTGTTCCTCGTTTCTCCCAGGCCCGACCAGTCTCCCGGTCCTTCACGCGCAGACAAACACGTGTCGTCTCCCGTCTCTGCGTCTGGCCAGCAGATTCCGTCCTCTTCAGCATCCCGACACACTGCATCTGCAACACCTTCAAAATCTCCTCCGATTCCCACTCTGTGTCGAAGCTCTCCGGCACATAAGAATGCGGGAGGGAGGGCAATACATACTCCGAAATCACCTCGTGTGTCTGCTCCAAAACGGCACGTCCCACCGTCAGAACCGCCCAGGAGCGGACCGTCGGATGTGCCTTCAAAGTCGCCTCCGATTCCTACCCTGTGCAACAGCAGTCCTTCAAAACCACCCGCGCATGGACCGCCTCCGAAATCTCCACCGATCCCAACTTTGGTCCATCGAGCTTCAGTGCCTCAACAGCCGAGAAGTGACCGGGTGAATCCGCACCCCTCCGTCTGCCGCCTGTCTCCGCCCCTGCCGGCGCAGGCCCGGGGTGCATTTGACCCGCGGGAGGTCACGGCCGGGCCCTATGACGTGCCACCGCCTTCGCGACCCGTACCCCGACAACGCTCACTGTTGACCGCGCGACCCAATAGGTCACCGACCCCGCACCGATCTGGGTCACGAGCTCAGGAGCATGAATCACGTCCTCCGAACAGTGACGCACACTGCGAGCTGACCCCGCGGAGTGACCACCTCAGGTCACTGACCCCGGCTAGTGCACGTCACAGGTCACTGACGCCCATCACAGGCAGGACGAGGTCACTGACCCCTGAGATCACGGGTCAAGGTCACAGGTCACTGACTCCTGCGGGTGATTGGCATGAACCTCCAGTGATAGCAAACGGCTATAATGGATCGCATGAATCAGTTCAAACCCATGACTTCTTGACCAGTCGACGACCCAGAGTCCTTCCTCCTATTGCGGAGAGCATGAATAGTGCACGGGAAGAAAGTCAAAGCAGACAAGTCGAAGAGAGGTTGAGCAGGCCAAAGACGCGCTGCATCTCTGACCGTAGAGAAGTTGTCCCAACAGGGCCGCCAGAACCCTGTGCCGATGCTTCGCCTGTCAGGAAGGTGCGATTATCTTCTGGCCACCTCGATCACCAGGATCAAGGGAAATATCCTGATAAAAAGAATGCGAGCGAAATTCGTTCGAAAGAAGTGCATTCAATGCCACATCACAGATCAGAAGAACAGGAATCAGCAGGGTGTTCAGAGAGTCAATCAAATGCAAACGTCCGCCGTTCAAGGAAGTTGCAAGTGGATACAAAGTCTGCCACGAAATCGCATATCTCTAGAGTGACATCCAAGCGCGGGAAATGGGATCCCGACAGTGACTTTAGCGTAGTTCACAAAAGGGCTGAAGGATCCCCAGAAAAGAGGCTTTCACCAAGGAAAGAAGAACGAAAGACACTGGAAGTCCCCGCCGTCCAAGCAGCTCGAGCGTCTCCCGTTAGTCCTCACTTCGGGAGACATGCCCTACCACCGATCAAACCGAGCTCCCAGAGGGCTTTGTTCCACCAACCACCTCACGAACCTTCTCCCTTCCACCACGAGCCGAAGACGACTACCCAGGCACCCCATCACACTGAGAAAGTCTCAACCCCCGTGCGAGGTAACAGATCAGAGAGGTCGCACATCCCAGTCAGCACCAGAAGACTGTCTGGATCGATGAGCACCCATCCGCTATCACCACGAGGCGCCTCGGCAGCACCGGGGTCAGGTCATGTCGCAGAGGTCACGGAAGGTACGCCGCCACGGGTCACCGCCAGACGGCGCTGGCAGCGGCCGGACACGGACCACTCTCCAGAAGAGACGGTTGTGGGGAAGCAGAGTCGCCAACCACCGCCCATCACCCCCAGGAAGAGTCTGTCCATCAGTCTGAGAAGCGAGACTGAGACAGTGCTGGTCGGATTGCGAGAAGAGGGGATCCCGTGCGTTTCTTCCGGGGACGAGCTCGAAGACACCGATAAGGATGGCGCGAGAGAAAGGGAGGATAAAGTGGGATCGCGGGCCTCAAGCACGGAGGACGAAGTTCACGAAGAAAACGTCAATATGGACACCAAGATCGAACAGCAGAGGCTTCCTTCTGCAGAACAGCCGCATCAAGAGCAAACCAGTCCGTTTAGCTCCACTTCATCATCCTCTACAGTCACCCCTACCTCTTCACCAGTCCACTCTCCTGACCCCGTCCTCTGCTCCCTCACCCCAGAGCCAGTGACATCTCCACGACCCCAGCCAATCGAGCGCCAATCCCTGGTGTCCTCGGGTCACCAGAGGTCACCAGTGCCTACCCCACGGCTTTCGCGCGGGGACCTGCGTCTCAGCCGCTCGAACCGACCGGCGCTGAGGCGACTTCAGTTGATGCGGAGGACACTGGAGAGGGAGCACGACGCGCTCAGCAGCACTCTAGCGCGGGAGGAGACGGCGATCACCGGCCGGCCAACCCCTGGTGCGTGACCGAAACAAACGGGTGGTGTTGTGGGAACATTTAAGGTGGGTAAGGAACGATAACACTATGCAACAGTCATTTTGTTCCTGAGTAACGACCGATTTTTTTGGACTCATTGGGTCCCATTATAACCGAAATGGGCATTTGTTTTGATCTGAAAATGCTTTTCCGGTTTTCAGAGACGATTTTCGATTTTTGGCCCCGAAATTCGGTTTTTGGCCCACTGTTTTCGGTGTAATTGAGTAATCGACTCGCGGTAACTTTCATCGCCCTTCCTATGCCACAAGCTTTCGAATGATATCCGGTTTTGCATATTTGCGTGTAAAAATAACGTCATAAATCTATGTTAAAGTAAGAAAATATTGAAATTTTGTAAAAATTTGACATTTTTTTCGATTTCATTTCAAAATAGAGAAAAAACTAAAGGCCCTATCCAAATTCTGAGCCCAGTTCCTTGAAGAGCATTCAATTTCCGTTCGGAAGGTACTATTTTAGTGCATTTTATCGGTTTACTGTGGCGTCCAGATTGAGTCACTTGAAAAACGGGCCCCCAACAGATCAAGATTCTGAGCGACAGGACTGCTCAAAAGTAAGTTCCTGCGTGTGACCCGAGGTCACAAGGGGTCAACAAAATGACCTCAGTTGACCCCTCGTTGATCCTATGGCGTTAACATACGTTATCAGGTTAATGCTATGTGATATGACTTAGGATATGTGTTTAGGTTAACTCAATCTGGACGCCACAGGAATCCGATAAAATGCACTAAAAAGGTACCTTCCGAACGGAAATTGAATGCTCTTCAAGGAACTGGGCTCAAAATTTGGATGGGGCCTTTAGTTTTTCCTCTATTTTGAAATGAAATCGAAAAAAATGTCAAATTTTTACAAAATTTCAACATTTTCTTACTTTAACATAGATTTATGACGTTATTTTTGCACGCAAATATGCAAAACCAGATATCATTCGAAAGCTTATGGCATAGGAAAGGCGATGAAGGTTACCGCGAGTCGATTACTCAATTACATCGGACACGGTGAGCCAAAAACCGAATTTCGGGGCCAAAAATCGAAAATCGTCTCTGAAAACCGGAAAAGCATTTTCAGATCAAAACTAATGCCCATTTCGGTTATAATAGGACCCAATGAATAAGAAAAGTTCGGTCGCTTTCCAGGAACAGAAATTTTTCATTTTTTGTTGCATAGTGTAATGGGGCAGAAGGCAGTAAGCCTTGAAGTTCACTTGCCCCTATTTGAAAGCAAAGTAGCGAAATTTTGTTCGAGCATTCGATGTTTTTATTTATTTCATTCAGATGTTTTTCTTCAGTCGCTTTCAGTTTCCTCTCCGACCGTCCCCGTCATCATCCTTCGTTCCTCTCCGCTCCAGAAACCAGTAGCATTTCTCAGTCACCCTCACCGTCACCGACTGAGGAGCAAAACGACCAGCTTCTCGACCATCTGGAGACGCAGATAACGCTCGGGAGGAGTTGGATGGCCCTCGCCCCAGACGCTGAGCCGGCAGGTAGTCGGTGAAACGGTGGAGTCAGCAGTCCCCGTAATGGTGATGAACGTTTCATTCCTCTCGTACCTATTGTGTCGTGTAATATGTTAGACGAGCCAACAGGCAGCGAAGCCAGTAGGGAGGTCACCAACGAGCCCTATTGGGACTGGAACGGTTGGGGACGCAGCGTTACAATTCACATGTTTGTGGTTATTTAAGTGATACAATATTGACCAAGACGTGCACAAGGTACTGTCATATGACGCACCGCCGCTCCCTCCCGCAGAGATCCACCCATCGCAGGACACCTCGGATCTGAAGATCGGCTTCCGCTGGGACCGGCCACAGACGGAGCGGCCCGAGATGCGACTCGACTCACCACAACTGGACGACCTCGCCAAGAGAAACCGCGACCGGCAGAGGCGACTCGAGGAGCGTAAAAAGGCGGGGCAGTGAGAGGGATATATACCGGCAGAGGCGATTCGAGGAGCGCCAAAGGCGGGGCAGTGAGCCGATCGGGGAGTCGCCAAGGATAGGCACAGCTAGAGAGATGTCTTTAAAACCACCCGTTACCGTCCCTGTTGTTGCACTGTGCTGTGTGTTCACACGCGTGACATGTTTCTGATTCTGTTGTATCCATCAACTCGCTTGTGACTGAGAATATATACTAGAAGGCCATAACTATAATCGCGTCAAAAAGCGGATGAGCCATCCTCTGCTCAAAGGACCAAGCATACTTCCAATCCATTCATTCAAAACCATCTCCTATCCCCAACTCAGCATGGATTTCGTCATCGTCACTCGACTGAAACCGCGCTGATATCCATCACCGACCAAATCCTATCATCCAACGACCACGGCGACCTCTCCCTTCTCTGCCTGCTGGACTTGAGCAAATGCTTTGATGTGATAGACCATCAAAAACTTCTCACTAAACTACAACTTCACGGAGTAGAAACGACATGGTTTTCGGCCTACCTTCAAAATCATACCCAGAGCGTCTGCTTCACAGACAATCTGGGTAACATCAAAAAGTCATCTCCTCTTCCCAACAACATCGGCGTCTTCCAAGGTTCTGCTCTCGGCCCTCTGCTCTACTGCGTCTTCGCGAACGACTTATCCTTGTTCACCGGAGACGCAGTGGTAGCACAGTACGCCGATGACACACAAATTCTGGTCTCTGGCAAAAAATCTGACATGCAAAGCGTGGTCAGGAAGATGGAAGCAGTGCTGACTTCCATCGACCTTTGGTTCCAGGCCAACGGCCTCAAAGTTAACGCAGGAAAAACTCAGCTGATGTTGTTGGGAAGCTCTCAAAATCTGCGCAACGTTCCCGGCCTCTCTGTCAAATTCCGCGATCATGATTTACTCCCTGTCTCGGAAGTTAGAAATCTCGGTTTAACATTCGATAGCACGCTCAGCTGGACTAGTCACATTTCTTCTCTCACAAACCGCTGTTTCGGAACCCTTCATGGTCTATCACATCTAAGGAACCACCTCCCACCATCGGCTGTCACCGTCATCGTCCAAGCCCTCGTTCTCTCGCAGGTCCGATACTGCATCTCAGTATACGGCAACTGCACGCAGACAAACCTCTCTCGGCTCCAAAAAATAATTAACTATGCTGCAAAGGTGATTTTCGGCCGCAAAAAGTACGACCATGTATCGGACCTGCTGGATAACTTGGGCTGGCTCAGCGCTGAGCAGCTTGCTCAGTATCACTCTCTGTGCCTGCTGCACAAGGTGCGGCGATCAGGCGAGCCAGAAACCCTGGCTGCCCAGCTGGTGCAGGTATCGCAGACGCGGCAGCGATCCACCAGACAGGACCGCAATCTGTCAGTCCCACGATCGCGGACAGCGATGGGGCAGCGCCGGTTCTGCTGCCGGGCGCCCCTCGCCTACAACCAGCTCCCGTCAGAACTGACGCGTCTACCGGCCCACCTATTTGGTCGGCACCTCCAATCCCACCTACGGGGAGGCGAGGTGACTTAGACAGCGGCCATGAGTCTGTATGAGTGCATGTGTATGTTTGTTTGTGTGTACGGGCTTTGAGCGTATTTATCACGTTATTTTATGTTATGTCTCCCATGCAGAGTTTTAGCCCTGTACGAGCGGCCGTAATAGCCACGAGTGTATCGTGGATGGCTTCAATACACGTCTATGTCTATGTCTATGTCTATTCTTGCCTATACCCGTTTTTTTTTCGAAATTCGTGCAAGGCAAAACATCGTAACATCTGGAAATATTCGACGTACAGTTAACTTAAAAGTTAAAACGAATTAATCGTTGTACGAAATCTGTTCATGTTTCCACGAAGTTCAAAGCAGGCACTATTACACGACTGACAAAACGAATGAGTCTTGCTCACGAAGCTGCCACTTATCACGAGCATATCACGAAGAAAACACCATCGCGGTCTACCGCACCATGAAACGCACATCACGCTACTGATTTGAACTGTTTATTGTAGAAAATATAGCCTCGCTCTCAGGCGTTAAACGAGGAACGTGAGCTGATCGGGCGCGCAGGTCGGCACCTCATTCACAGTCAGGCACGCACAACAGAGTCCGTGGTAGCCTGCACGAACCACTTACACCGGCGCTAGTTGAACACGAAGTTCGGTCCGAGCCAATCACAGGAAACGCTGGACGCGTCGCTCGCTGGAGCAGCGCACAGTCCATCCGTCCGGAAATGCTTGAACATTGCTCGACATACGCTCGAACCATGCTTAACAACCAGCGAGACGCATTCGGTACGTAACTGACAGTATGCAACTCATGCTCGAACCATGTTTGTAGCCCTTGCAAACAACGATCGACTCGAGAACTAGCAGGAACAACAAATGAACCACACTGGAACCATGCTCGAACAACACTTTCAGTGGTCTTCAATCCTCATCAGGCGCCCAGCACTCGACATCAACCACTCTCGAGCCTTCAGTGGTCCTCAATCCATTCACGTTAGGCACAACTGCAATTGTCACACGTGAACTCCGCTGGCGATTCACCGCGCTGGTTTCACATGTCCTGCCGACTCAGTGGTTCTCAAACCACCCGCCGCTCCGCTCTGCGGCGCTCAGGGGCCCTCAAACCAGTCTGACGAGCCTGTTCCGTCCCTTTTACGGCGACCCCGCGCCCAGTATGGTCCTTACGAGATCCATGACGTTACGCTCACTGAACGGCCCCGCGGCTCCCACGTGGTAACTCGCCGAGCTCAGCTGCGCTCACGAGCTCACCGTGAGCCATACACAGCTCACGAGCTCAGCCGCGATGAGCCCCACCGGCGACCGCCTCGACCGGTGTTTACAACACACCGGGCTGCCGGTTTCGGCCGCCGGAACGTCTCCTATCACCGTCAGTTCATCACTCCGTCCGCTGCCTCTTCTCTGGCGGCGCTCCTTCCGGCTCTGGCCGCGCGGCGGCGCTAGCGTCGTCGCCTGCCGCCTTCGACGCCGCCTCTGCGGGAGCGTCAGCCTCACTGTCCTTCGTCTCCGCGGTTTCTGCCGCCTTCCCGTCAGTCTTTGTGTCCTCTGAGGTATCCTCGACGACTGGAGGTGACTGCACCATCGCCAGGCTGGGCAGGAAGCGGACGATGATGCAGGTCATGTTGTCACAGCCGGTGCCGTCTCCCATCGTGTTCGGCGCCAGACACTCGTCAAAGAGCTGCGCAGAAAAGGTCGGACGTGGGTTAGATGGTTGCCAGTCTTGAGTAGCAAGTAAGACAAGCGTGAAACGAAGTAGCGCAAGCGAGTGAGATAGGAAATAGAAACAAGTCAGCTGTGGTGTATTATTAATGAATAGCTATGATTGCTTTTCGGCTCCGTTCGAATCCAGGCCATGTAAATTGCCCCAGGGACCTATGGGTGGTCCTGGTCCCAAGAGCCCCTATGACCGCCAGACGCACAGCAATTACAAATAGCTTCATGCGTTCAATATTTACGGATAGACGGAACATATCAACGGATGGACTCACGTTAGCAACCGATGCAAGACGGCTTCCTGTACTTCAACGCAAAACAACAAAGCAAACGAAAAAAAAAAACAGACCATGCAATGATCCGTTTCGTAAAAAAAATAACGCCATAAAAATAGTGACAAAATTATGAATGCCAAATAGTGATGAGCAATATCACTCATTCAAAAAAAAAAAAAAACGTACCAAGTAAAACACCAACTGAAGCATTGCTCGGCCGCTAAAACCTTCGCTCTCTAAAAACGACTATAGCTATTCCCGACCAAACTCCCTATGCCATGACACCTTCCCTCTCCCTTCATGCTCACCTCCTCGCAGATTTTCGACAGCTGGGTCTCGCCTCGCTCCCTGATCCTCTCGGAGACAAAGTCGACCACCTCCTGGGACTTTTTACTGTTCCAGATACCGTCACAGGCGAGCACCATGAACTCATCAGTGCCCGGCTCGATTGTAACACAGCGGATGTCGGGACAGGCGGAGATCATCTGTTCCTCGGCTGGCAGGTTCTTGTCGGCCTTGTACGCGTGGTCGCCTGTAGTGAAAACAGGGAAGGGGTTGAAGTGTGTTGGAGGTGTCGACGGCAGTGATGGCCAGTAACAGCACGCTTGAGTGACATGCCAGAATAAACTGAGCGTTGAACGTGGCGCACCGTAAGTCTGATCAACGGCAGCAGGCAAAACCAGCGCCAATTCCTGCATTCCTTTCGTTCAAAGAAAGGTAGTTTTAATCCCGTACAGTGCACCAAGCGATCCCGTGGCTCAAGCACAAACAACACCCCCCCCCCCCTCTCGTTCACAACGCCTTTCTAACTATACATTCAACATCAGGCAGAAACTCGAAACATTTAACCGTTCAACCCCCACCACCTACAGACACCCTCTTCCCTCCCAACCACTCACCAAACGCTCTGGAGAGGTTGAGTCCGCCGTTGACCCTGCCGTCCATGGTGACCTTTCCACCGGCCTTGACAATCCTCTGCAGTTCGGGTTCATCCTCCGGTTTGTGGTCGTCGGACATGTCGACGGCCCGGCCGGAGCGGGATAGCACGCAGCGCGAGTCGCCAATGTTGGCCACGTACAGCTGCCGGCCGTGAAGGAGGGCCACCACGGCGGTACAGCCCGAGTCGCTGCCCGGCTGAGGGGAAGATGGAGGGTGTCACAATCCACAGGTGACCACGGTCCTACATAGAGCCAGAGTCGCTGCCGAGCTGGGGAGAGGAGCATCAGAAAACGGACCTCAAATACAGCACGAGTCGCTGCCAGGCTGGGGAGGGAAGGGAAATCTGTGAAACAGGGCGACAGCAGTGGACCTACACATTTCATTGACCTATCCGACATATGACATTTTGCAGCACGACAGTTTAAGCGATAATTTCAAAAGCACGCGTCAGAGACGCAAGCCTTGACCGCAAGTGACCAAACCAGCAGAGTCCCAATTTCAATGTTCGTGCTACGATGCCAGGTTTCACTTTATTCCACTCCAAACCTCCACCCCACGGCGCCCTACCTCGTCCTTCATGTTGAACATGAAGTCGCTGTCCTCGTCGTCTCCTGCCTCCTCCTCGTCCCCCAGTTCGTCGTCGTCCTGTTCACTGTCCTCTTCCTCCTCCTCCTCCTCTTCCTCTCCTTCGTCCTCGTCCGAGTCGTCATCTTCGGCGTCATTGTCGTCATCCACGCTGTCACTGGGGGAGGAAGGGCGAGCGGTCTTAAAGACAGTCGCGAGTGGTTACGAGTGATTCTGCTTGCTGGTGTAGTCACCAAGGTGACCGTTACGAGTTGTAATACGAAAAAAAAAAACGAGCTGTAATACGGGTGAATAAGAGAGTTCCCGTTCTCAATGCATGATTTCTGCGTTAAACTGAATGAGCGAGATATCGCATCACCTTTCCCTTCAAGAATAATTTCGGCCAAACAAGCAGTATACTCAAGCAGGACGTATGCAAGTTAGGTGCGCGTTATCACAACATCTCGATCGCAAATTGACACCAGCATATTGCCACCGATCTAAATTAATCTGGCCATCCCCTAATGCACACCGAGTCACCCACCTCTGCTCCAGACTGAAGTCGTCATCTTCCTCCTCCTCTTCCTCCTCGTCTTCGACGTGGTCGTGTCCGGCCTCTCGCGCTTTTCTCGCGCCCTCCAGAACATCCCGGTACACCTCTGCGGCCGCCCGCTCCGGCATCTTCCGCGTGGCGCGCCCGGCGGCCGGCCGCGCGCTTTGCGCCGCCACAGTGCCCGCCGGCGCCGGCGACTTGCCGCTGCCAGGCCGCGCGCCCTTACCGCCCTTACCCCGCGGGGACTTGGTGGGAGAGGCGGTACCGTTACCATTACAGGCTGGCGTGTCGCCACTGCCAGCCTTGGAGTCCTCGGTTGAAGGCGATCCGGGCGCGGCAGAGGTCACGGCTGGCTCGCCGCCCGCAGCCGTTCCGTTCGTCTTCGACTCGGATTTAGAGTCAGAGTCTGATTCTGACTTGACTGTGGATTCCGCTTTGATGTCGGCTTTGACGGGTGACTTGGAATTTGCTTCTGACTTGATGATCTCAGAGTTTGACTCCGAGTTTGATTCAGTCGTAATGGTGTCCGATTTTACTTCAGCCTCAGGCTCTGGTTTGACTTCGGCTTTCGTCTCTGGCGCTGCGGTATCTTTGCTAGTCTCTGACTTTGCTTCCTCACTGGTCTCATCCTTGATTTCTGCTGTCAAGTCTTTCTTCACATCTCCGTCTTCACCGGAGCTGGAGCTAGAGCCACCGGCACCAGACGACGAACTGCCTGAAAATGAGCACAACTGTCACAATCGGGAAATGAGCGACATAAGTCGCACTCGCAGAGAAACAGACAATAGCTGGCAAAATGAGTCCATGCACATTGCAAATTCCGCGAAATTGGCCTTCAAACGACTATCATGTTTACCATCACGATTTATATCATTTATATCGTGTTTATCAGCGAATGTAGCATGATTTAACTGAGACATTCCCCCAAATCGACAGCCCAGAATCGCTCGACTGACCTGCGCCCGAGCCGCCCGCCTTGGCGCGGAGGAAGGGCGACAGCGGCTTCTCCTTGCCCTTGCCCTTGAGCTTGGCGACGCCGCCGGCGGCTGCTGCGGGTTTGTCTCCCTGGTAGCGGGCCATCAGCTCCTCGAGCGGCATATGCGCCTCCTGAAATAACTCGTCCACCTCGCGGTCCGTCTCCTCCTCGTCCTCTGGGGAATGGAGGGGATATGACGGTTAGGAGGACAAACAGTGCCAACTAGTCCCGGGGAGAGCGAGATAATTATAAAAGCTTGTGGGACAGTGCTACAAAGAAGTACCGATCACCAGTTTAAATTTTCAAAACTTGACGAAACTTTGTGACAAGGAACTCAACAAACCATGAAAACGCACGAGTATCTTTGAAAATTACAACAGAACCTAGTCCCAAATCTTAAAACAAATGCCTTAAAAGTGACCGAACACCAAATTATAGCTAAAATCTACCCACGCAACAGTCCATCCTATTCCCAGAAACCCTCCACTCTTCCAACACCCACCTGACTCGACCTCCCGTCCAGCGATGACCTTCAGTTTGTCGATGATCTCCGGCCTCGTCAGCGAGCTGTCGAACTCGAGGAACGCGCGGCGCAGACTCTCCCGCACCTTGCCCGCCTTGTACAGGGGACAGTCACGGATGGCGGCGGGTAGTGTCTGGGCGGCGTACGTGGCCACCTCGTGACCTCCGTGACCGTCGTACACGGCGAACAGGGCACACCCGGGCGCCAGCTCCGGTAGGCTGTTGTGCGCGTCCTGCGGAGATCGGGTGGAGAGAAAAGGTTACGGTGGTTGAGGATTGATTAGCATTCAGGCCCGTGAGCTATCAACATAACTGAGGCCAGTTTTACCAACAGAAAAAGCTGCCTGCCGGATTTTTTTTTGCCTAAAGAACGCTTCACATATGGAGCATAAACGCGGTGGGCATGTAAGCGGATAGGGCTTTCCTGCTTACGCTTAGTATGTGAAGCGGTCTTTGGGCAAAAAATTCCGGCAGGTGGCTATTTTTCTGTTGGTAAAACTGACCTCTGATATAGAAAAAAAAATCGAATATCACTGATGTATTTATTCTACACACCATTCGTAGCCGAGAATGGATCGGTGAGTTCCACCCAGAGGCAGAGAACTCATAACTCTCACCTCCTGGGAGACACGCCATCCCTGCATGGACGAGTCGCCATAGCTGAGGTACTCGCTGCTGCCGTCAGACGACACCTTCTTGGTGCAGGGCTGGCTGAGGTATGCTCCCATGACTGGTGGCCCTGTTGGACGAAAAACAGTGTCATATGATGCTGAGAATTGAGATCAAGATGCACACATGCACTGAATAATATGTCTCTCATTACACTTCTTTAAAAGGTATCTAATGCACCCATGTCAGGATGTATCTGCAAAAGCATGGCAAAGTATGTTCACATACTGTGTATATCTATGTCAACAAGTGTCTTGTAATGCGGACTGTACGGTCGCTCAGCTGGTGCTCACTACCCACGAGGTGCAGTCAGCAGTGTGTAGCAGCCCTGTGGTTTGGTGCAGGTTACTGTGAGAAACTACATGGCTGGCACAGCACCACACAAAATATAGTGCATCAAATTAATGGAGCCTGTCCCATGCAATCGATGAGTGTAGCTTGGACTCTGCATCAAGAGCCATGCATGCTTAATGTGTATGAGAACTTTCCAGTATACCCAAGTGAGCCGTTTGTCCTCCACAAATGCATTGGAGGCTGGTTGATGTGCCACTCATTATTCATGGTTCAAAGTTGTTTAGGAAAAATGAGTACCTAGCAAAACAGTTTGATGAAATATTTTTGAACCACAAGTGATCCACGCACTGAACTCTGGGAATACATGTATATCAGATTTGGCATTTATTTGTTAAGCTTTGGTGCCTACTGTCTACTCTTCTTAAAAAGCATAATGCAACATGAATATATTTCTTAGTTTCCCTTAGAGCATTCTACTTGGTTCAGTGGACTGTCTGGTTTAGTGGCCTTTTAAAGGGCTGATTCCTAATCAAGCTTGTCCACATTTAAGACCTTGTTAGAAAGGCTGTTACAGCATTGAAGCTGGTGCAGCTTCTGTGATGCCTCCTGTTTGGTTTGATGACCATGCATTTGAGCTGCATCCAACCAATTTGAACTCTTAAACTTATCCAGTTCATTCAACCTGTTTGAACTTTAAACTTATTGCATTCATGGAGCTTGTAAGAACCTGACATGCACAAATGGTGCAGTTCACACACTAGACTTATAATTTTCATATAGCAAAAGGCAAAGACAAAATAAAGGAATATTTAATAATTCTGAGGGTTTAGCTTAAGATCATTGGTAAGGACAAGGAAAAAAGCATGTCTTTTTAATGTCTGCTTTGTACTTATATTTTAACAAAAAGAAAAAGAAGACCACAGCAAAATAGGGTTTGGGCTATCAGACCAATATATTTTCTTGCTAATCTAATGCACTGCAATGTCCCAAAAAGCATAATAAGGCAGTCTGAATAATAAATGTACCAGGTAATTCCCATTTCTATATAGTGCATGGCACGCAACTCAAACTAGAAAGTGAAATAGCCATGCTTGATATGGAATTTTATTGGCTGTTGTTGAAGAGTTAGGGCACGCAGCAGCTTGGCTCAAGCGTCCAACAAATTTTACTGGCTGTATACAGGCCAATGGACTTTCACTGGACTAACCCTGACCCTGACCCTGAGTACCTTGGCCCTTGAGGCTCAAAATACCCTTAGTATCTGAAAAGTGTGCACTTCTTATGCCCTAGGAGTGACCATGGAACTCGCAAAAACCAGAGGAGTGTTCACGGGCACCACACACTGCTGCGTGAGGTGTGTGCAGTGCGTCCAGCAGGCGTGGGGGAAGGGGACCGGGGATGGGTAGGCAGTTCTGATGTCATGGCTGCATGCGGTGGACTGTCCACTGTGGCCAGTCTCGACCTGCCACAGCGATCACTGTGTACGGTGACGGAAGGCTGACGTAGGGACAATGTGGGCGGAGCTTCGAGGGCCCGTGAACAGCCCTCAGGAACCGCACGTCGTAACTCACAAGGATGACAACATTCTTTAAATAGTCCCGGGCACTAAATCTGAGTATGACTACCATAGCACTATAGAAGGGTATGCTGATTCACAATATTACAATACCAAAAAAGAAAAACAAGCAAATAATTATTTCATACAACACCACAATTATTGGATGTTTCCACTTCACTTGAAACGACATCCCAGCCGGCGCGACGCAGCCTCGCCGATTTCCAAGTGTCCTTTTTGGACCTAGAATCCTAAACCAGATCAGTAGGTGGAACTATGGTCATGAGTACCCAAATATAGGAACGTTCCCATTTTTGGGAACGGAGTTCCCAAATATGGGAACGGGCGTTCCCATTTATGAGAACGGAAGGTAATTTTTCGGCCGTTCGCCCACTAAAACTCATTAGTGCATCACGTCTCAAAAAAGTGCACGCTAATTTAAGTATCTACTAAATCTCTATAAAATTATCTTTAATCTGACCGTTGAACAAGGAAATTGACCGTCGAATGATATTTTTAATGATTTTTTTTTTAATGACGGAATGGTGAAAACATGGGTTATACTACATTTAACATGCAATTTAAAGGAAAATGAAGCGTTTTTTACATTTTGAGGTCAAGTATAAGAATTTTCGCCTGGTTATGAAGTTTCATACTAGCGACACCAGATGCTGACATATGCAAGCGAACACGCGGACAGTCCCGAGGTAATATTGTTGACTTTTGGTCTCGGGGCGCACGACCGCGTGGAACGTCAGTGATTTTACCGAACTACTGTTGTAAACTCAGTTTCAGTGGTTTAAAATTATTCAGCTGTATTTTATCAGCCCGGAAAGACATTTTATTTGGATGCTAGCTGTTTAGCATTGTTTTATAAGGAGCGTCATGAGCGTGGTTTTTGTCTTCCGTGTTTCTAAGCATGATCGTTTTGGGGGAATTTCTCTTATATAGGTCGCTCTGTGTGGCTTATTTATAATTTTTATGCTGATTTCGATCATTCCTCGTGCCCATCCTACCAGGCCTTTTGCCACTTACACTCATTAAGAAAGGAAAAAACTAGATTTTCCATGGGACTAGGTGTTTTGAGGGTGTAACATATTCAGCGTTCCCATTTTTGGATACTTCCTTGTGCTCGTCAACTATCGGTGATAAGCAGACAGGTGCTTGACATGTCTCCACCCTCGGCGCGGACGGTGGATATAGGTATGGAAGACCTTGTTGAACATCGCTGAGCGTTGTGAATTACGTAATCCTGCAGAGGGGGGCGTGCCCGCTGCGAGATCGACGGGAATAAAAGCGCAGAAGACCGGGCGAAACATGCGACGGTCTTGCCGGAAAGGTCATCTGATGATTGTTGCTTAACAATAATTTGCGGCGTTGGACATGATGCTTGTTAATGAAAAGAGCCCCTGAAAGGCGTCGGTGAAATCGTTCCCAATTTTGGGTACGCCGTTCCCATAATAAGGAACGCTTGCAGCGCCAGTGTACGAGAGCGTTCCCAAATTTAGGTTCGCGGCCCGGATGATGGACTGCTTTAGAAATAGGGGAACGATTTGAAACTACGATGGGCCTTACAATATCAAACTCTTTCCCAACAATATTGAGACAAATATCAGGCGGTTCACGATCGTTTTATATTTTTTGGACGTCATTTAACGGTTCTTTTTCTTGTTTTAAATAATTCCTACATGGCGTTCCCATATTTGGGTTTATCGTTCCCAAACATGGGAACGAAAATGCGTTCCCGAAAATGGGTACGCTGCGCTTGACCATAGTTCCGCCTACTGAGATTCTATGTACAACGATTCTAACATAGCATAGCTCCTCCCTCTTCTCCTTCAAAAACATTTTTATTGCAATATCACTGACAAAACAACAAAATTAATCCTGAAAACGAGCTGTAATTACACTGGAAGCGATGAACCCGATGAACCGCAAAAAGGACCGAAATCCGGCGCGCTACCGGCGCGTGGAGAATTAAGATGCATTGCGCCAGAAATGTACTTCACAGTCAGCTTAATAGATGACCGTCACTAAATAAAAAGCCAGCTTTTTTGGGTATCTTTGCCCAAAAAGGATTTTTAGATTGAAGAAATCTTGGTAAGAAAGCAAAAAAGTATGTTAGTTTTGCTCTCTGATGTCATTATCTCCAAAATTCCTTGAGTCAAACTGGCTCTAAGTGACCTGCAGTCTGAGCGGACCTCACACCGGATAATACTTCATGCACCAGTCTGAATGAGTTTTCGGTTATAATAAGTGGACTTCTGTTGCTGGTCAAGAGTTCATGGGGGTGTGAAGGACCCTGCTTAGGCCTCCACTCAATTTAGTGAATCACAAGTTGAGACAGTATGAACTCTGGCGGACGACGGACGTAGGCCCTCTCCATCCATCCAAGCTTGCAGCTTTAGTTCGCTCTCTGTTGCACAGGTGGCAGCACTTGTCACTCGCCGCACTGCGCTCCTCGGCTGAGGGCCACGTGAAATCTCAAGGCCAAGGTCACGCCGCCGGTTCACCACAAATACCCGACGGCACCCGGCCGGCGGGAGAGAGGGCTCACTCGCTCGCCACCCAACCCAGCCCGACCGTGCGACCCAGGTCAGGTCACAGCTGACCTGAGGCTAAACATCGGTCACCCCACGGATGTCCCACTGTCCCAGCTCCCCGCCTTCTGCTGCTACCGGAGGGGAACCCGGGCATTCACCCTGGGAGCGTATCGATTCGAAGCGGCGCTCCGATTGGTCGACGGGCCGCGCGGCGCGGCGCGAGGACCAATGAGCGGCGCCGTTCCAAGCGGCGCGGCGGCGGCGGCGAGGATTTCAATGTCTGTGGCGGCGCGACGTGAATGGCGGCGCGGCCGGCGGCCAGTCGGAGCCGCAGTGCCGAGATGTCGTGTCCGCCGGCCGGCGCAGCGTCTGGCGACGTGGGCGTGGTGTCTTCAACTACGTTGATGCGCCCGCCACCACCGCCACCGCCGCCGCCGCCGCCGCCACCTCCTCCTCCGCCGCCGCCGCCAGCGCCGGTGCCCGGCTCGCAACTGATGCGGGCACCGGCGGCGCCGCCGCGGCAGAGGATCCGTCAGAGCGGCTCCATCAAAAGGGAACGCGTCGAGGAGCCGTCCAGCTCGATCCCCGACCTAGGTAGGTCATCGACGGGGGTGTAGTGGGGAGGACGCCCCTCCGGGCCTCGCTCGCCGTCCAGCCGACCGGCGGCGGATGGAGGTTGAGTGGGCTGACCGGGTGATCTGGTCAGCTGACCGACTGGTCTGGTCCGGCTGGCCTGATGCTCCCCTGACCCTGATAGCTTCTGCTCTTGACCTGATGTGACCTGGTGACCTGCTCAGCTGAAATGATGCTCCCTCGACCCTTATTGGCTTGTCGTGACCTGACGTGACCTGGTCAGTATTGGCACCAGGTCAGGTCGCGCCAGCCAGAGATACTGTCGTTGCAACTGGCAGGTCGCATCAAACCATGGACATACGAAGAAATAAGCATTTAGAATGGACATACCCACTGACATTTCACTGTCACGGTGTACCCCTGCAAGATGAAACCGTACGATCTCGCGTCCCTTTTGCGTTTATTTCGTGCCTCGAGCCTCGAGGACTGTCCTCGGGGTGGGTTTTCGATGAAATGCATTGGAGAAACTGAAAAGGCTCACCCGTTACCGAATGAATGAACCTTATTACGGAGCGAGCGAAGCGAGCGTAGTCTTTCCTTAGATTAACAGAAATTTCTGAGTATGAGCGGCCGGCCGGCCGGCCGGCCGTGGTCACGCTTTTGCGAGGCTTTATATATCTCAGCAACCACTTGACCGATTTACACGCGGTAATTTTTGTAGGGTAGCTTCATTCCTTCTACCAAGTATTGGACTATTCCCGATGCATGTGGGTGACCCCTTATGCACGTGCCACGTGCAAAACGAAGAGGTGTCAGTTTTGTAATTGTTGCAATATCTCGGTAACTACTTGGCCGATTGCGCTGAAAGTTGGCATGTAGGTGGGCACCCACTAGGCACTGCATATACATGTGCCAGAGTTGGGGTGCTGCTGCACGTGCGCACGTGCAGGGGTCGTTTCCAGATCTCGGGAACGGCTGGACCGATTGCGCTCAAATTTGGTACACGGTTAGGGACCGGTTAGTAGGGTGCCGTGCAAAAGTCAGTTGGGACCCATTTTGCACGTGCGCACGTGCAGGGTGCCGCTTCCAGATCTCGAGAACGGCTGGGCCGATTGTGCCCAAATTTGGCACATCGCTAGAGACCGGTTAGTAGGGTGCCGTGCACAAGTCAGCTGGAGGTACCCCCTCGAAATTTCGCACGTGGAGGCTCACTCTCTCGCTCGCTCCGTTAGTCGCCCCAAAAGGCGTTATACTGGTCATTGATATAGGTAGCTTCTCGGAGAATCAGTAAGCGATACGAGTGCTTAGCAATACACTCGACTTCGCCACTCTTCATTGCCCCCATCGTCCATCGTATCATAGCTACTTTCTGATACTTAGATTATCCTCACTTCTCAGGCATGATGCAATTCCAAGAGTTTCCGGTGTTATATGTAATATCACTGTTTTATACCTAGCCGTCACAAAATCGCACATGGCTCTGTTACTGTGCTGTTCAGTTGTATCCGAAGTCGAAAGCGTCAAAGGAGTAGCTAAGCGGTAAGTTATTCAGCGATGCTATCGAGCATAACTAGGGGCTAAGATTCACTGCTGAATGCCTCTAAAATTAGGTAAGGCGAAAGAAAAAAATTAGCTACGCAGACGGCTACTGTTCAACTTTTCAGTATATCCCGTTTTACCGGAACGGTAAAGCCGCCGTCGCCAAAACCATCCGGCAAATTAGGTACTGTCTTGCGGCCACGTCGGCTGAATAACGTACTACCCATTTCGACGAACACGGGTTACTCTTAGTCTTACTTAAACATCCTTTACTTCAGTTACGTTTCTGTTCAAAACGGTAACCACCCTTCCTATACGCCGCTCGTTGATTGCACGTTCCGAGTGCACCGATATTGCGGTTTGCATCTTCACGCAGTTTCAGCGGTCACATCGCAACGAACTACGAAGCGTTCTGAGTACGTGTGCGTGCCCGAGAAGACGAGGCGTACATTACGGAGACTGGCGAGCTCTAAAAAACAACATCCCGACAAGGGTATGTTAATGTAGGAGGCAGCATGTCGCAGCATTATGCTGCAGCGTCGGAGGCGGGGGAAGATGGACCGTGCGTGGGTATAGGCCTGACGCCATAGAGGTCTTCTCTCTTGGACGATCGGGGAAGTTTTTCTTTTCAGGAAGGACGTGTGTGGACTGGAGTGGGGCTTGGGTGATGCCTTTTATGATTGCTGAAGAAGGGACTAAATGATGCTCAGTCTATGTTCATATCATACTTATGTTATGTTTGGTAACCGTAAATCTAAAAAATGGACGCGACTGTTCTTTGATCGAAGTAAAAGTATGAGAACCGCAGATAGCTCTTACTTCCGGATATTTTGATAGTTAAGTGGCTGTGTCAGTACTTATGTTATTAATTAGTTAGGTACGAGTAATTGATTAATTCATTTGTTGTTTGTTCACTCACTCACCAAACGCCGATTTCTTTTGCACATGCAGGCAAAGGTAATGGTTGGTGACTTTTTCCCCAAGAGTCTGTTCCTCATACTTTGCAGATATACCCAACTTTACCCTGTTTTGAATTTGTATCCGCCAAGCGAATAGACCTGTCGGAGTAAAAATATATCCGGAGTAATTGATCTCTTTGAATAATTGATGCGCTCACCTCGGTTTGTGGAGGGAACGTGCATTCAAACAGTGTAAATAATTTTCGCGGACAATGCTCGTGCAACGTTTTTATCCTTGTACGCTGTAACCGTTCTGAATTGTTATGTTCCTCGCTCGCGTATCGTTTTATACTCCCACCAACCTTGACTCTTTATGTACGACCGACCATTTTCGAGCCGGTATACACCCACCTATACGAGATAGGACCCGTGTTGCCCCGCTTCGACCTCTACCCAAAAGTCATACCATCTAACTACATAACCAGTCACTGATTTTAATATTCCGCGACGATTTATTTCGACGCGTAAGCACCCATTAAATTAAACACTCAATGCCAATGGCTGTGGGTTCAAGGCACGTTATGCCTTATGCGGCACTATGCATGGGAGTGACGTGGGCTGGGTGGCGGTTTTAGCTGTCTGGGCTGTGTAGCCACCCAGTGGGGGCCGCTGATAGGGAAGTAATAACCGCTTAGAGGTCCGACCGCAAATCATATTCATCTCACGGAACTGCATAGGGATGGGGTGACTGAGTGTAAAAATGTGCGAATGATGACGTCAGTTATCTTTCGGGGAGTTGAAGAAATTTGAATCACATGAACGTTTTACTGGCCTCCAAATGGGCTAATGTAAACGTTGCAGCAAATACAATATCATTTTCCAGAAATGGCATGCAGGGTGAGTGACATTTTGTCAGGGCTAATGCAATTCACCAAGCAATTTGCGAATCAATTGACTTTATGTATAGCAGCTATTATGATCGATACCGCAAACTTTGGCAAACAGACCTTACCGATCCCCGCTCCTCGGCATACTCGAAGAGTACATACTCGCGAAGCGTTACCCAGTCGACTAAAGACACATCAATGTCAAAGAAAGAACTTAATGATGACCAACCCCAGCTCGTGCAACCGTAATGGTCCATTACAACAAACATTGGCGTACATATGTCCCGAATGTATGGAGTGCGCTCCTTTTGGTGCAGTTCGGCTATTGATTGAAAGGTCACGGTCATGAGTGCAAAAAGCCATGACCTTGGGATCGTAATGTAGCGACCATGAGTCAGGACAGCACGTGGCTGACTCACCAAGATACCCATCACCCTCGCAAGTCTAAACCGTGCCTCCCCTTCCCCGCCTCCATCGCCCCTCTCGTGGGTGGGGAAGGGTCCTCCATCGCACCTCCCCACCTGTAGACACCCCAGGGTTACCCCCCCCCCCCCAAGTCCACTGCTGGGTCTCGGGTCCTCTGCACGGCTGCGGTCGATATTTCGCTGACTGGCCGCCCGGGGCTGACCCCGTGCCCCGGTGGTCGGTTCATGGTCGGCCGGTCTCCGCCCGCGGGCGGCACAGGTGAGGCGCGCGCCGCCCCCGCCTCCGCCCCCGCCCGGGAGGGGAGGGTTGGGTGCCCTTCAGGTGACCCTCCTGGTCGATTGGCGACACGGGGGAGCCACTCCTCGCCCCTCGGATTGTCAACGCGGCTCCGCAGCTGGCGACTTGAAAATCGTTTGTTCGGTAATGTTTCCTGATGGAATGGCCTCACCAAAATACATCGGTAGGACTGGCAGACACTGTTTGAAAGTTTACCGATTCAGCTAAAAAAAAAAAAAAAACGCTATTGCATTGTTAATTGTTGGAAATTCTCCAGCCTCTCTGTTCCGGTGACTTAAATAGTTACACGCTCAGTTGGTGTGCACCTGATGATAATGCCTCTGAAATACGGCTGGGTCTGTGATTCCCCATGTAAACTACACGCCTCCTTGGGGGAAAACCAGGCACTTGTTCAATAGTGAAGCACCTGTCAATACTCCGACCGTCTCCTTTCATAGTTCTCCGACCGTCTCCTTTCGTAGTTCTCCGTCCGCCTTCTTTCGTTTCTCCCCTATCCGTCCGTCCCTGTCCCACTGCGCCCCATCCGTTCCCATGCCAGTTCCGCCTCCGCCTTTGGAGCTCTGAAGGTCAGTGTCAGATAGGGTGAGGCGAAACACCACTCTGCCGGTGACGTGTGCCAGTGATGGCCCGTTTGACCTTGTCAGCCCCGGGGGCTGTCTCATGAATCGCCAGTCGTAGCGAAAATAACTACGCCATCGCGAATGAATGCCGTCAGGATGTCATTGAGCATGCCCATGCACCGCGGCACCAGGAAAGCTAGCCATTGTATTATTTCTGCAGCTGTGACTGGAAATTTTCGAAGTGCGTGACTTGACCATCAAGTTATGCCAAACAAAATGTAAAAACAAAACACGGCTAACTTTCGAATAGGTTTCGTCTGGGTTTCCTAAAAGCGGTTTCCTATCTCTTTCACAAATCACTAACGACATTTGGCTAAACTGTATACAATACCTCTGTGGTTTTGCTCTAACCTTTGTGAATGGGTGCCCCATTCTGACCGTGCTTCCGTGACTGACGTCACTAATCACGGTCGTTCCCGGTCGTAATTCACTGCGAGACCTTCACGGTGACTGCCGTTTACTATCAGCGAGATGGCCGTTATACGGGCTCACGGTATAGATCCTGGATAGTGGTGGAAAATCGGGGCATTGCGACGGCTGGTTTAGGTCCGCTATGGGATCGTGAACGTGTAACATTGTGCGGTATCAATAAGTTTTTAATTATACCAATGAATTATATATCAATAAAGTAGATTATTTGCTTGATAAACATTGATATTATTTTTAATGATTTCTTCAATTTTATTACATTCAGCTGTGTCACGTGAGTCATGACGTTGGCACATTTATAACCCGTATAGTCGGCATGACTACGTGTTCGCCAGAGGTTGCATCAGATACCCTCATCATCCTAACCTTGAACCTGCCTGGCCAGGAGTGCAAACGATGTTCGCCGCTCAACAGTTTCTGGACCCTTATTCAGGCCGACATATACGTAATTTATCCGGCACTCATCCGACTCGTTATGTGAATATTCATCGGTGTAGTGAATGCGTTCACCACGGTATTAATCCATCTGTTTGAGTATAGCATTCGGTCACGGAATGTGTATCTCATTGACATCGAACTGCGTCTGAATTTCCCGCCCGGTAATTTTCGTTGAAAATCACGAGTAATGTTCGTAAATTGTTTACAGTCACGAAACTCGGTTAGCAGAGCCTCGTAGTACTTTCCGCTGGTCGTGAAAATGTGCCGCGTAATTTCTGCATTATGTATTGCTCAGACTTCATATTTCACGGTTCGAGCCTGTGACGGCCAAAGGGTCGAGTATTTTACAAAGCATTGTGGTTCGCCTATACCTAAATTATAAGCCAGTAGGTATATTTTATTTTCGAAACTATGCATTATTTGCCTCCTTTGAGCTATCGAGAGCGGGTGAGCGCATCCACTGACATATATCTGCCATGCTAGCTGCCGCCGCCTCCGCCCTAAGCGTGCAGCCAAAGTCGAGGTCACGCAATAAAAACGTGTCGCCGTTTTTGCGCGACTAGTCTGCGGATCGTTTTTGCGAGTACGAATGCGTCGCTCTGCGCTCCGGCCGCTGCCACAGCTGGGCTGTCGATGACAGTGGCGGTTCAGGCAGGCAGTCTGTCATGACAGACGACTGCCGTTTGTCGGGTAATGTCACCGTACCGTACATACGGTGGATTGTGTCAACTGTTGATTGCCCTGGCGCTGCACTGTCAAGGTCGCGACCAGTGATAAACTGCCGCCCACTCGCGATCGGTCGGTGTGTATTTGTGACTCGACGCTCCGGTTCGCACGAACCAGCTGTGTGTATGGGTTATCGCCACTGAATTGACTGTAGTGAAGGCTCATTTGATAAAAAGACGCATGTCATAACAAACAGATGTGGTAAAAAAATGTGCCCGTCGATGTTCAGGGTAAGGTTCAAGGTCCTTGACGAGCACACTTGTGTTCGATGACAGACGAATGAATTATATATGGTAAACCTGAAAACGCGGTGGAAGTTCAAACATGCAGACAGGACTTCAAGCTCATAGCAGATGCGGAAGAGATGCTGTGCACCCTCTGAACTTAAAATTTCGCTTATTGCCGCTGCATTATAATCCCGCCGCAAACAGCACAATAAAATCCAGCCGTCCCTTCCGTTTGCGGTTAGCAATGACAGCCGGTGTGGCGGCGGAAAGTAAAAGTGACTGTGGCGGGCTGACCGCAGGACGGGTCCGCCGTGGCCACGGCGTGGCACGCGAGGACGCTCAACTGCAGCGGCCCGGGGTTCAACTTCAGTCCCGTTAGAGGGACGGGTAGAAGGGTTGTAATTCTGTCATTGCTGCTTCCCATGGTCGTAAAATAACTTAACAAAGCTGGATATAAATGAATGAGTATAGCCGCAAATATGTACCCAGAAAAAGTGTTGTGGAAATGAAAAAAAAAAACAGAAAGGAATTCCTCATACAATAACGATTTGTCTCAAAGAAATGCATCAAACTACCATTTGTACGACGCTTTGGCGCCACTCTCACTGCATATCATTTATGCCAGGGTGCCCCACTGCCGCCTCAGGAGACTGGCATGACTTGTCTATTGCACTGGGAAGTCCTCGGGCTCTCCAATGCGGATGTGCCGCTCGGCAGGACCTTGAGCTTGCAGAGGGCCAGTGGCGGGGTCGCCGCCTCCTCGGCCAGCGCCTTTGTCGACATGGCCTTGGAACTGCCATTGGCCATGCACGGGGTCAGCCAGGGTGCCGAGAAACGCTTCACCAGAGCTGGTCACGACCGCGAGCTGTGGGAGTGTAAAAGGGTTGCAATATGTGGGGGTTATGAGAGGCAAGGGGTGATGTCACTGGATGGAAACCTGCAATCTCTAGGGTGCATCGCAGGGATGCACTCGCAGGGGTGGAGTTGACACGCGGAGAACAGAACTTGACAGGTTTCGAAGGACGGTCGTCTGACTACCATACCTATCAGGATTCCGCGCGGTCCTGCCCATCAACGGAACCCAGCCGGGCACTCACCCTTTCCCACTGACCTCAGGCCTCCCCCGCCCCCTCGGACGGCACCCCAAACCCAGCTGGTCCCCGTCCGCCCGCCCGCCCGTCCGTCCGTCCGTCCGTTCGTCCGTCCGTCCGCCCGCCCGTCCGTCCGTCCGTCCGTCCGCCCGCCCGTCCGTCCGTCCGTCCGTCCGTCCGTCCGTCCCCGCCCGTCCGTCCGTCCGTCCGTCCGCCTTGCCAGCCGTCCGTCCGTCCGCCCGTCCGTCCGTCCGTCCGTCCGTCCGCCCGCCCGTCCGTCCGTCCGTCCGTCCGCCCGCCCGTCCGTCCGTCCGTCCGTCCGTCCGTCCGTCCCCGCCCGTCCGTCCGTCCGTCCGTCCGTCCGCCTTGCCAGCCGTCCGTCCGTCCGCCCGCCCGTCCGTCCGCCTTGCCGTCCGTCCGCCCGCCCGTCCGTCCGTCCGCCTTGCCAGCCGGCCGACCGGCCGGCCGGTCCGTCCGTCCACATTCACTGTTCTGGCGTCTGGTCGTGCGGCGTCGGCGGCCGCGGCGCGGAGCCCCTCGCTGCCGCAGCCAAGGCCAACCACTCCAGGTTCATGGCCAAGGGAAGGACGAGACGGTGCCGCCCACCCGTCCTCCCTCCCCTCCCCCTCCCCCTCCCCGGGCGCGGCCGGTGGGGAGGGCGTTGTCAAGCGCCGCCCGGAACGCTCATCATTTCCAGATGGACGCTGGAATCTGGGGGAGGGAAGGGTCGGTGAAAAAATGTGTCACCGGCGCCGCTAAGCTGAATTTGGGAGAGGTGAAACGATGCGGGGTTAGGCGCTAATTAATTCGTTATTATGTATTGTTACGTAAGCACTTAAACACAGTTATAATGAGGAAGAAAATGTCCAGCCATAATAGGGAAATCAAAGTTTTATTTGGGCGTGTCAAATAGAAAAGACATATGAAGTCAGACCAAAAGCGGCTGATTATCGATGCGCACAATCTTCAAGGGCATCATTGAGGAAAATAAGGGATGCCTTATATAGTCGCTGTCGTTACACTACAGTCTACAATATCAATAGGTATAAGTTAATGCGTGCAGAATGTTTTACATTGAATCCGCCATAACCGGTTTAGCTGAACATCCTAAATTATGCTCCTAAAAAGCGACCCTTCACTAAGATATTGCATTTTCTGAAGGTCGTAGCTGTCAGTGCAGACGGATACTTGCTGCGTAGATTTGAGAAAGATGTCGCAATTAAGCGATCCGCGGTGCTGATTTTATTGTTAGTTCCGAAACAAGAACCTGCGAAGACACATTACGACGCGTTTACATAGGGTTTGTTGCAAGCTTATATCTCCGTCCGTGATGCTGCAAAAGATGCCAATGGTGCTTAACAATTTACAAAATGATCCCCTCTAAATATCTGAAGACCACTACATCGAAATTATCGCCAAATTAACGAGCTAGAGCCTCGTCAAATATGCTATGTAAACCGGGTTATTGAAGGTTGATCAAGACTTTGGATAGGGGTGGCACTGCTCATTATCATATTTCGTATTTCTCATCGGGTAATGCTGACTAGTGTTAACTGTGACAATGTGACTAGTAAGAGCTTAGGGGAAGCCGGGGGAAGCCCGGGCGCGGGGGAAGCCCGGCCACCCCGTTTCCGGCTAAATTATTCACAATAAGATGCTCAACTGTTTGTCCTTTCAGCGTGGCAGCTAAGGTAACGCCAGCAAAAAAGTTAAGGCTGACAAAAATTGCATATTGTTAAAGTTATAGCGCAAAAATGATATTTTAAGGGTTTTTAGCTAAAAAGTGAGATATCTTGCACTGTTAATGTTATACCATACAGTACTAATATTTATACGAATTTTATGTAAGGACCGTTTAAGTGTTTGTAGTGAGGGTTGACGAGGCAGGCTGGCTTAAGTATGACATTTTTTTTCGAATATCGATGTTCTAAAATAAAAATTAGCACATTGGGGTAACCCCGGGCGAGTGGCCAAGCTTACCCCCAACCGAGAGCAATGCCACTAAACCACCGTTTTCCATGAGATAATAGGTACTGAGCAGGTTTGGTTTACACCTAGATCAAAGATGAATTTCGACAATAAACATGTTATCATAGACAAAGCCAGTCATGTCACTTAAGGTCAACTAGGGTCAAACTACGTTTTTGCAGATAACGCGACAGACAATGAAGCTAGAGCTTCAAAAATGGTGTCGTTGTGTTCTTCTTCATCAGCCGAGTCGAATGATATGCAATATGATGCATTAAGGTAAAAAGAAAAATAAATTTTAAGGAATTTTGAAATACACATTTTTTGTCAATTATGCATCAGGATTTTCATCGACCTGTACTGTATATGCAGTAGACGCTAGCTAAAATACCAGTAGTAACATAAACTCTAAGATGTCCAGAGCTAATCAGTACCTTAATATTTCACTTTCCGTTAATATTTGGAAAACGCATAATGGTTTCATCAACTCGTTGTAAAGCGCTGGGGAGGTGGCCGGCGTTACCCCTATGCCGGGCTTACCCCAGAAAAATCAACACTTTTTTAAAACTCGATTTTGTCAACCTTACCTATACTTATTCCACGAAACCGAATTTTTGGGAAAACACGGCCAATGAACTTAGCTAGCTAGCAGGATATCAACATTTTATACAGCACGTATGGTATGTAATAAAAATGAAAAAGAGCTTACTATGCCGGGCTTCCCCCGGCTTCCCCTATATGTCCTGACAATGTTGCGAGGGAGACCATTTTGTTCATCCTTTAGTCCTTCGTAAATCGTTATTACTGTAGGCTGTAGCTTCTATCCTTTTCTTCATATGTACCTATGCTTTGTACTGCTAAGAAGATTTAGCACACCGGAATTTCCGTATCTTCATACGGTATTATACGGCTGACCACTTGCTCTCAGCTCGTGGTCGGTTTGGCCCAAGTATCATCAATCACATTTGTTGATTTTGCTCACGTAACATTGCCCTCTAATATTGCTTATTTTTCCGCGTACCATCCCTGCAGAGCATTTCATAATGAGTGACCGGCCTGGGCGTGCCGAAGTGCACCACTGCACTGGTGCGCCCCTGCGTCCCCTGTGCGCGCCCCTGCGTCCTGAGCACGCCCCTGCGTTTCCTGGGTACGCCGCTGCGTCGGATCCGGTCCGGGGGTGTCCGCACTCGGCAGTGGCGCTGTTCGCCCGCGAGCCCCGCCAGCACTGGTGACCTCCAAGCCGGCAAACGGCGGCCTTGAAACCGAGTGCGCGCCTGAAGGTTGATGGTCGCCTGAGGCGGCGGCGGCGGCGGCGGCGGGAGCTGTGTCCTCTAGGCCGCGCGCTGCACTTGTTGCAGAGAGGAAGCCGAATCTCTGATGCACCTGTCGCGCTGCAAGCCGAGGGTCTGCACTTGCAGGAGACGCATGTTGTCAGATGGGGGCGGGTGCGTGGGACGGACCTACCCCACGCATCCCCGCGCCGGACAGGACCACAGCCGGCGGAGACAGAGCGATAAAACACGCGGCGCACGTGATGAGCACGCGTGACGGCACGTAAAGCGGCGGCGTGTCGCGGCTGAGTCCGAGCTATCCTCATCATGAGGCTGACAGTGACGAGTTCCATGATCGGACGCTTATCGGTTACCACCCGGCTGGAGATTAGGACGTTGTACGGGTGCTGCTGACTGACGCCATTTTTAGACGCGGGACTGACGGTCACTGACATTTGTCATCACAGGCTGGGCATTCCTCCTGCAAAGGTTGCCGCTGTCTGCAGCAGCACTGTCTGGAACGGCGCTGTCCGAAGCGTGCGCGGCGTATTCTGGAGTGTTGTCTGGACGGCAAAATGTCGAGCTGTTGCGGGTGGTGCAGGGTCTGGAGCTGAGCTCAGCTGCGGCTGCGCGGCGCTTGTTGCAATGTTGACTGGCGGGCCTGTACGAGCCATCAAGGTCAGAGTCGGCCGGCTGCAGCGCAGGGCAAGGGCTGACAGGACCGGCCGTGGGCCCCTCTTCCCGGGGGAGGGGAGGGGGTGGGGGAGAAGGGTTACAACAGACAACTTATAACAACCGATAGCCAGAGCTCTCGTAAGGGGGTCTGGTGCCTGTAGCGCAGCGGTTAGGCCCCTTGCATGCTCTGACATTTAGTCAGTGTACGTTGCATCGCATGAATACGTCCCCAGCATCAGCATCTTCCGGGTTTCACATGCACCAAGTATCATGCGACGTATACGATTAGTACGGTTACGATTACTTCTTGTTCTTGACAGTCTTCAGAAGCTTCTCATTCCAATCCCTCCTGACACACTGCACGAGTCCCATGGTTCACGCTCCACCACGCGTGGGACGAACTCCTGTGGATCACTCAGCTACTCGCTCCGCACGAGCTCAGCGGCTCATCATCGCACTAAATGTCACGTACCCCGTGGCTCGCACGCCGTACCCTAGTGGTTGCCTCCCACTTGACAGTGGGGAGTCCCACACCATTCCACCCACTGCTTCAAACTCCTGATGCGTCGACAGAGACAGCCATTTGGTGACCTTTTCACGCCCGGCGCCAGATCTGGCCTTTGGCACGGCTAACATGTGATCCCTGTCCCTGACGAGAGGCGTCCTTCCTCTGAAGGTCACCCCCGGCCCCTCCCCCTCGTACAGAACCGTGACCGCCCGGGGGGGTCTGAAATTTGGGAGCCCCACCCAGTACAGATCACTGCTCGTTTCAAGGCGAGAGAGCCTTTTAAGTCATCCCTACAGCATGACTCGAGTTAGTGTGAGTTTCACGACCTTGGCGCTGAATTTGGTAGTCCGAAATGGAGCTGTCTCGATTCAGTGCCTCGCCTAATGAGCTACGTATTTGACCTCGGATGCCACCAGCAGTTTCGGATGAACAGTTGCTGCGCATTACATAAAAATTACATTATTTATAAAGCGTAGTATGTTCTGATAGCGTGTATATCTGCTGTTTCGCGCTGACAATGTCATATAATTGCACGCATGGCTGGACTATTCGGTCGTGCGTTTCGCATGTATATTGCCACATTACCCAATAAAGCCTTAAAGACACTGCGCAGAGGTGGGATCAGCCACCGATGCATGGCATTGAGCCGTCAAGGCGGCCTTCATTTGTAGCCGCGAGACTTCCCAGTTCCCGAAGCTGCTGAACCAGCTAGTTGAGTGGCATTTATAGGTGTACATACCCTGACATTGTTCAGTTTTGTCGTCCTTCAATGTCGGTCGTGTTTATCACCTTTCTGCCATTTGAACTATTTGAAAGGTTTTGATGCATTCTAAAATTTAAACGCAGCAGTGCTAATGGTCGTCCATAAATTTCTCCCAATCTCGGTGTCAAGATCTCTCTCTTGTCCGAGCTAACGTGATGTCCCTTGATGGCTCCGTTCCCTGGGTCTCTCTCTCTCTCTCTCTCTCTCTCTCTCTCTCTCTCTCTCTCTCTCTCTCTCTCTCTCTCTCTCTCTCTCTCTCTCTCTCTCTCTCGCTCTCTCTTCTCTCTCTCTCCTCTCTCTCTCTCTTTCTCTCTCTCCCTCTCCCTCCCTCCCTCCCTCCCTCTCTCCCTGCGGCAGCTCCGTTAGCAGCGGCAGGGCCGTCTCCCTCGGCCCTCCCCGCGGCACCCTCACCCCCCTGGATCAGCTGGGACCGTTCCATCGGATCTGCCACCCTTTCGTCCACCGGACACCGCATTGATCCATGGCGGTAGGGCAACGGCCTCCACCCCTCGTCATCCGCAGCTGGGGCGCACTACTTACCCCCTTCCCGCTCCGGCGGCGCCCCGGGCGCACGCACGTCCTGCTCTGCGTGCGCCCTGCCCTGGTCACCCCAGGCCGCCCCGCCCCCGCCCCCGCCGCGGGCGCAGATCGGCGGTACGCCTGCTATCGACATGAATTATTGGCGACGGAGGGGCTGCCATGCTCGGTAAGGAGAGGTGGGCCCGAGGGTGTGGTACGCGCGGTGATGGCCGGGAAGCATCTGTGTGATGGTTATCGTTGGAGACTAGCCCTGGCGGCAAGGTCCTATCCAGTTTTACTATACCACTCGGCACCCACTACCTACCGCCCGCCGCCACCCTCATTTCAATTTTTATTCAATTCCCTCTTTAGAGCCTCTGCCTTTTTCTTTGGACATTTTCATATATCTGTTCCAAATGCCCCAATGACAGCTAGGTACGTGATCCTAGCTGACAGTATTTGCTATGTTTATTTCCCACCTTGGCTGTATACGTTTTTACCAGGGACAACAGAGCCATATCGGTACTTCAGGGACGGATAGGCGGGTCTGGGCGTGGCTGGGCAGGCTCCGCCCTCGCCATGGGCGTGTCCTCAGCCAGGGACAGAGCCCGAGGCCGAGAGGATTCCCGACTCGCCGAACCGGTTCGGCAACTATGGCCCTTTCTAGTAGAGGTGTTGGTAGAAAATGATGGGATGAGAAGCAAGCGCGGAGGGAATTAGTGTATGCGCCTGTGTGAACTGAACGTGTTTAATTTATGGATAAAGTTAACTCTTTTGAGCTATAGCGCTCTGTCAATTTCGTAGTCGAATCTGCAGTGGACATTATTTCTCCTTTGCCAGTTTCATTTAGTATTATAAATAAATTCGATATTAAGACATGAATAATAACGATCGGGGTATTACTATCCACTCACATTTCCGCGATCGAATGTTTCCTCATTATGTAACTGCAGCCAGAAATACTTTCTGGGTAAAATGGCTGTTTATCCTCCCTTCATCACAGCAGAACTATGTGCAGTCAGAATAACAGACAGACCGTGTGCCTCCCTGCTCCTGGTTAACTGCCTTCGGGTGGCCTCTGTGCTAAACGGCATGTTTATTCCACTTTCTCAGTCGATGGTAGCACGCTGTCGATCGTCGTATATAAACGTCACTTTTCAAGTCCAATCCCAGTGTCCCACTGGGTGTCACGCTTATTGTCATCTCTCGAGCGACCCCACAGACGCACATCTGTCTCATGTAATGAATCCATCACGTGTCGACCTCGGCCGCACCTGCCATATGACGTCATCGGTCTGAAATTCACCGTCCTCGAGGACACATCCCAAGGCCCGCGTCACCAAAGTACACACGGCCGCGGCTCGCGGCTCCGGCTCGCCGGCGGTTTCCTGGTTGGTCTCGGTTGACACAGAGAGAGGCTAGCTGGGTGAGGCACAGCTCTGGTTTGGGAGAGTAGTGTCCCGATCACGCCTCTGCAACTGGCCGGCACCCCTGGCAGGCCCCGCGCTCCCCTCTCTCCCCCTCTCTCCGCTCGTGCTCGCCCCTCTGTCGGCCGCCGCCAGCTCCCCAGCCGCGCGCCGTGCCGCGCCGGCTGGCCCTCGGAAGCGTCCAACTGGCTGGCCTTGAATTCGTTCGGCCTTGAACTTAACCCAGATATGACGCATTTGGAGCCGGTTCCCGGCTGGCGTGGCGCCTCGCCCGGCGACACTAGTGACATCTGTTGACGGCGATTGGAGGCGGTCTCAGCCGGGGCCCCGCCAGCCACGTGGGGTTTTCTAAGACTCGATCTACTCGTCCGTCCGGTTCGCGAGAGCAGTCAGATAAGTAAGCTTTGTCAGACGGAAGGTTTGCTGCTTCCAGACCAGTTTGGTACTGCTATGATTCCGGGTATTTTCTCAGTAATCTCAGCCCATCGGCAACTGCATCCTAGTTATGCCACTTTTGTCGGAGCAGATATAAATGACCTGTTGCATAACAACTACTATTCAACTCCATTTCGAAGTTTAAATACACCTGGCTTGTTTGCGGTATCTAGTTAGTATGTGAGGGCCTTTCTTATCAACGCAACAGAGGACTAAGCCCTCAGGTAAATTTATTCGAACGTGAGGAATGAGGATTCAGGGTTGCGAGGTACCACAAACAGACTTGCAATGAACGCATTGCATGCGTGCTAAGCCGGCAATCTGTCGTGTTGCCTGATGCCTCCACAGTGCCGCTAATACGCACGCGGTTATACGCTTATCCTGCGTGTACGGAATGTGTCGACAATATGGATGATTTGCCTAGGTCGTGGCCCTGACTTTGTGACACGAAACTCCCCGAAGGACGATGGAGTGCGATTGATTTCAAGTGGCGTAGTGTGCGGCGGATAAGCCTCTGTTTTGGTCCTGTAGCGTAAACGTTATCTTCGTTGCTTTAAAACTTTATGAGGCTTCTTGTGTCGCACGGAACTTGTCCTAATCTCAAGTCCTTGGCAGTTTTGACAAGCTATGCAAAATCGAAAAGTACCGTAACATGCCGACAAGAGATAAAATACTATACCAAAATGAAGGGCTAGGCCTTCATTTCATAGTGCAGGCGCACTTACTGCTAAAATGAACCAGCCACCAGGTGATCTTATCGCAGTCCACCGCAGCGTACCGGCTATCTTCTAGACGATAGAATGTGAGGGTGCCTCTCTCGAATGAATGAGTAAGGGGTACAGACAGTGTAAAACAGATGGATTTAACGCCCGTCCGTTAGTATGTTGTTCCTGTTTGAACCCAGTCGGATGCAAATGTCGTCAGGTCTTCTATACACTGCTGGCTTTACTTGTTTATCGATTCTCTTTGTTTCCGCTATCCAAACTGCGAACTATATGTTCGTTTGCCGCTGTTGCTTTCCGTAATATTCGGTCAACATGATGTAGCACATGTGGTTTCACATTAGTTGGTCTTCTGTTGAAGGGAGTCACTCTTTTTGAAAATATTGAATTAATTAGCAGCGCTACGATCCAAACGCGTGTCGGGAAATTATGTGGTCGGAATAGGAATACTTTTTCTGAAGATAGCACTGGTTGCGCGGAGGCCGTCCAAGTCTGATCTCCATTTCCTTTGATCGGCTCATCTCCTCACAAGGAACTCTTCTAATGAAGTCGACCGCCGGCCTACGAGCGATCGTTAGAGACCGCTGGCAGCGAGTTATGGGATGTCTTTGACCGGCGCACAGCTGAGCTGTGCCCTCGGACAAAAGGGCCTCTTTGTCCCGGCTTGAACTGGACCAGTTTCTACCCACCGCCACCAGTGCCGAACTGGCGGATGGAACGATTATGGTGGCGAGTCAACGCATTCGTAGCACGATTTATCACGCAGCGCATTGCCGCGATGTGGTGGCTGTAAATGTGAACGTGCCGTAGAGGAATAATCATATCGTCCGGGTCAGTCACTTCAGTTGGTATTTCTCCGGGCGAGGACGCCGCCCCGGGTCCGGGTCTGTTACCCCGTCCATGGTCAGCCCCTGAACGGCCTTGGCTCCGTCTGTTCATCCCGTGCCCTCTGACCTGGTGGCTCTAACGCAGTGTGCTTAGAACAGACCCCTACCACCCTCCTGACCAACACATAGGGTCACGTGACTGATTTTGGTCACGTGACTCCCCGCGCCGCATCGATTTCGGACTGTGCGCGGCGGCTCGCGCGGCCCTGCACCCTTTCGCTGCTGTCGGCGCATGCGCGCCGCCAGCCTCGCCGGCGGGGCTGCTGCCGGTGGAGCGGTGTCACCGACCTTGCCTGAATGCCCTTTGGGTGACCCCTGGCGACCGACGGTCGAGCGCGGCCCTCGGCGCCGCCGGCGGCTCACCCAAATTTACCATCGGGTGCATGCAGGGGCGAGAGAGGTTAAGAAGAAGGACGGACGAATGACACGAATTGACTGAGGGTGTGCGTTTAGTAATGCCATCGTTGAGGGAAACTTAGACACGACGGCTTATTGCATAACGGGACGAGTGATACGCAAATTTGACTGTTCCAGCATTGACGTATCGGAAGTGATGCTGAGTCATGTTTGAGGAAATGAGGAAACATCTGTGGACATTCAGCGATAGTGAGGTCCATTGCAATGTCATCTAGTTGGTTAGACACTTCACGTACAGTGTTTTATCGGGGCCTGCAGAGGACCCAGTTAGCATGCCCTACAGAGCTGCGGTTCTGTTTGCACTGGCCATTCCACTTTCCACGCTTCATATGTCAACTGAGCCGCAGGACTTTGTCGCGTGACTCGCCAGCCTCACCGGCGAATATGTGCACGCCATCTGCATTCTAGTTTAAATTTCAAATTTATCTTCCTTTGACAACAACAATCTCCATTTCACGCACACATCAAACACGTTTGCTTTCGCTTTCTGGCGGCTGCAGCTGCGGCCGTCAGCGCGCGCTGCAGACTGCCTGCAGTGATAGACTGCGCCGCCGCACACCGCCCGAGCCGCCGCTGACGGGTGTTGCAACTGGCTGCACGCTGTGGCAGTGCAGAGCGAGTAGCAGTGATATATCGCTCGACCTTGACGCACGCGTAAACAGGACTGCCTCACGCAGGACGACCGTGGCCCTGCGCCGCCCAACAGACCAGTGTGTGTATGTAACGCTCACTCAGACGTGCGGCCAGAAGCCAGTCACACTATTGGAGCGAGGGTTAGGAATCACAGCGCTCGCTGCTGGGGAACCCGACTGGATACAGCGCCAGTCTTCTCACCATGGAGACTGAGTGAAACTAGCAACGGAGTGCCGCGCCGTCTCCGTCGACAGCGCGCCAGATTGACCGTAGGAGCCGATTACCGTCGTGGCAAAAAAGCGCCGCGGGGCAGACACCGCCGCCGGCAGTATTGAACGCGCTGGCTCGTCGAGGCTCGAGCCCTTCAAATGAGTGAAACGGGCCGTTTTCGACGCACGTCGCGACACACGGGGAGCGTATATCGATCGTTTGCCGTCTAGACGGCTGGCTCGCGCCACCCCTCTCCCGCGCGCGGCGCGCCCACACACACAGACACACACGCACACAGACACACATACGCACTGGGTCAACGTACGCGCCAAGTAGGGAGGGTCCAGAGGTGAGACAGGGCGGGGCAATGAACAGACGGGGAGAGGGAGGGAGGGAGGAGAGAGAGAGAGAGAGAGAGAGAGAGAGAGAGAGAGAGAGAGAGAGAGAGAGAGAGAGAGAGAGAGAGAGAGAGAGAGAGAGAGAGAGAGAGAGAGAGAGAGAGAGAGAGAGAGAGAGAGAGAGAGAGACGGAGGAAGATAGAAGGAGAAAGAGAGGAATAAGAGTGAGTTAGGAAAAAAGGAAAGATGACGGAGACTTTTGCATTAGCAGTGCTAGGATCGTTATTGATCAGTCTATCCTCACCGTTATTTTTGTACCCCGAAACAAATGTCAAAAGTGCTGATGACAGTTGCTATTTTTCTTCTCGCGTGTCGTGGGCATTTCAGATCACTTCAAACGATACTCAGCATTTAAATGCACCTAACTGAAATCAAACCACTTGCACTGGAATGACATTTATTGAAAACAAACACTTTATTATCTCGGATTAACATTCCCTCGCACTCGAAGCTTCTACATTGTGATTGTTTGAAAACAGATGATGTTTTTAAACACCGGGCGCACCGTTTCTTCCTTCCGCTCTGTCTGCCATTTGGTGGTATTTTCCCCGAGTCTGATCCGGCACCCTTCACCCTCCTTCCAGACGTCTGGCTGCCCCTTCCCCTCCCCTCCCAATAGACCGGGTGTGTCTGCCTCGAACTTCAAACGGCAATTTCAGTCGTCTCCCCCCAGCTGTCTGCCCTGCCCCGTCGGGAGACGAGCAACTGTTGCAGACATCTCGGGAGCAGCCGTCTCAGCCGGCGGCGGCGGCACCCTCGTGCGCGCCGTCCCCGCCCCCGCCCCGATTGTCGTAGGTCAGAGAACTCGTGTATCGATCAGGCGGGGCGTAGTGGCGGGGCGGGGCTGGCAGGGGAGGGGAGGGGCATGGAGTCAGCTGACCGGGAGGGAGGGTGCCGGCACACGAGGGAGGGATTTGCCCCGGGGAACGGTGGGCCAGGGGAAGGGTGAGGTTGATGGGTCACCAGAGGGTAGGTCGGGATGGGGAACGATATGGGTGAACGGGGCATATCGGCACAGAGAAGGGTTGATCGGGACAAAGAACGCTGGAGGCTGATATTCGCTCCAACGTTGTTCCGGTGCTCTGCTTGAATCGTCTAAACAAATCGAAATTCAACCGCCTTGAGAGCTATTTTTGGTACAGCTGCACTTAGATTCGCTACCAGTGTTACCATTAATCCAACCAATACGACTTGCGCCACGGTACATGAACACCAAACCTCCACGGCCCAGCGCTTCCAACCATATCCGTGTGGTGTGAGCGTGACCTACGGGCTGCCAGATACGACCGGAGCTGCCAGATCGCACTGGCAGCCGGCGGTTCTTCCGTCAACCCTGACCTTGTGCCAATGGCAGGTGCTGACGTCACACCAGTGTCCCTCCCACTCTTTCCGTCCTCCGTCACTCTGCCCCGTTCTGTCGGTCCTCAGAAGAGGCTGGTGTTGGATGGTGTCCCGATGACTGACTTGGAGCAGTGCCTGACAGACGACGGAGATGTTACCGACAGTAATATTTTTTGTTGTTGGCTCCGTGATTGAAAGGTATATTTGTCTTCGTGTGTCTCGTATACGATGGTCATAGCCAATTTAAAAGCTGGGTGGCAAAAAATCAGAAACCGTGGCACTTGTATACCTAACTTTTCCAACGTAAAACGGCGTTGTCCGTTTTATCCCTTTGAACGTCTGTTGCATCCATCTCATGACAAATTAACCATCGCACGTTTAATCATCCAACTGTTAGTATTTGTTACATCTTTACGGCCGCCTGGCCGTCCGGCTGGCCGCCGCTGCTGCAGCGAGCAGCGCTGCGGCGCAGTCTACCCGGCGGGCGCTCGGCCGCGCCGCGCGGAGCGGTCGCTGATTGGTGACCCGTGGATCACGTGACTGGCGGTGATGTGGGGCCGGTGCCGCGGCGGCGGCGCACTCTGGCAGGAGACTCGGGCGGGACCGGAACGTTGTCCGTGTGGTGTGGCTCTCGGAGTCGGACTGATGTGCCGGCTTTGTCGGCTCGCTCCGCGGCGACGTGTTCGGCGTAATTTGTTGCACGCTGTTGAGAATGGGACTACTGTCCTGTTCGAAGCCCACCAACTAAATTGCGCCGAACAGCCAAAATCTTAAGAGGTGGGATTGCAGTCCTGCCTCTAACATCAACCTCGTTCGGCTACCGGTACCCGACGCCTGGCCATGTTAATAAGCTATATTAACATGGCAGGCCCCCATTAGGGATTTACTTACATTTCCTCGGCAATTATTTTGTATACACACGGCCTCACCGTGATTCAAGGAGGCTATTAACGGGTAGCGATTGCGCTCATGTCGTAATTGAGTTATACTGGCCATTGCACAGTTTGTCTGTACGATTGAATGACCTGATTTATTGTGGCAATAAGACGTGAGGAGCCAAATCCACAGTCTTTTGGTTAGACCTGATTTGGACACAAAGCCAGTGGCGAGAGGGGAATCTGAACAGTCGGGCTGAGTTCCTGACATAAGTCCACCGGGGCCGGATCGTCTTTTCTTTCGTTGGGACTTCCGTCTTGGCGATTGGACTGGCTTTGTTGGGACTTCTGTCCTGGCGATTGGGGTGGCCTTCGTTGGGACTACCGTCTTGGCGATTGGACTGACTTTCGATTCCTACTTTGCTATTATTCTCCTCTCGTGAAATTGAGGTTTTTTCCGCTTGATCGGATTGATGTTCGGTTAGATGGTTTTGCTATAATTTGTTTTACATACAGTCCGCTTTATATTTGAATTTAAATTGAATTTCATACCTGTCATATCATGGATGAACTTTTGAGTACGAGAACAAAACTTCGTTCAAAGGCCACGAAACTGTGCAATGAGCTTCGAATTTACCGAGAAGGTGATCGTAAAAACTTGGACCCAGACCTACTTGCCCTCAAGCTCCAACATGTTCAGAAGGTGCAGAGCGAGCTGCACAGCACTCAGGCTGAGCTCGACAAGCTAGGGCAGGCAGATGATTCTGGTCACATGCAGACCATGGAGGATGAGGTGTTTCTTGGCTCTCGCCTCCTCACCCGCCTTGAAAGGGCTGAGAAAGCCAAGGAAAAGGCTGAGCCACCGACTATGTCGGGAAACGCTGATTTTAAGTCTTCCATCTCCGTGAAAATTCCTACTTTTCACGGGGACATTATGAAATGGTCTGAGTTCTGGGAACTATTTGAAATCTCGGTCCACAACAATCCTGGCTTCGCGGATATCCAGAGATTTGTGGTGCTCAAATCGCACCTGGCTGGAGTCGCACTCAAGTGCGTGCAAGGCATTCCCGTCTCAGGTGGCGGGTACGCTGAAGCTGTGTCAGCTCTCAAAGAGCGCTTCAAGCGTGATGACCTGGTTCGAGAGACCTTAACGAGAGACATGTTGAGCATGCCGTCGGTCCCGCAAAATGACCTGAAGGCGATGAGGTCTCTCATAGATCATTTGATGGCGTATACTCGCGCGCTGAGTACCCTGGGAGTCAGTTCTGACAGTTTCTCCAGTCTGATGCTGCCGGTCGTGAGAGATAAAATCCCAGAAAGCTGGCGTCTCGAGTGGGCCAGACGAGAGAGCAGCGACTTCTCCGAGTTTCTCGAATTCCTGCAACATGAGATGCAAATCCGAGAGTCGGCCAGGGGAGGCCAAGCTAGTGCTGTCTCACCCGATGCTCAAATCTCGGCGCCGTCTGGCGTCATCAGTGAGCACACCCAACGCATGGCGCGCCCAGGGAAACAGCCCAGCGCGCCAGTGTGCGGGTGCTGCGGGCGCGGCTCCCACCGGCTGGACCAGTGCGCTGAGTTCCAGGAGCTCTCAGTGGAGGTCCGATGGAAGAGCGTCAGGGCTTCCAAAGCCTGTTATCAGTGCCTCTGGACAGGTCATGTGGCCGGAGTCTGTCGTGGCGACTCGTGTGCCATCTGTGGCAACAGGCACCACTCGCTGCTTCACTTTGCGAGTGCTGCCCCACATGAGGAGATCGGTGAAGAGACGCCCGGGCTGTCGCCTGAGGCTCCACCTTTCTGCCCTGTGGAGGCCACAACTGAGGGTGGTCAGTCCGATGCCGAAGCTGTTGACTCAGGTTCCCAGAGCCACAGATGTTACAATGCCACAGGCATCTCTGGAAAAGAAACGTTTTTCCTGACGGCATTGGTTGATGTCGAGGGACCGGAAGGCAAGCGAAAGGCACGCCTCCTCATTGATGGAGGTTCAGATGCCTCCTATGTCAGAGATTCTCTGGCCAAGGAGCTGGGACTCCCTGTAACAGGTACGGGCATGTTTGCCTGTTCCGGCTTCCAGGAACGGACGGAAGCAGCCAGACCTTACGAACAAGTTGAAGTGACGCTCCGAAGTCGGTTCGGTGGCGATCCCGTGACGTTAAAGATGTGGAGCACGGAGACCTTATGCTCACCCCTCCCAGCCACCTCACCACCCAATGGGCCTTCCGGACTGCCGGATTTGATGGCCGACGATTTTGACGGTGGGGAGGTGGATCTCCTAATCGGCATCGATTATTTGTATCGTGTCGTGTTGTGGAGGCAGATTGAGATCGGAGAGGGTCTACGAGCCATAGAGACTGTCTTTGGCTACGCGCTTCACGGGTACCACGGCAATGATTCGCTGAATCAGCCCGGTCACCAGAATTCCAACTGTCGTCAGCTAAGACAGGTGAGGAGTCTGGCTGAGACCAGGGTCGGCCAAAATGAGGCCATGGATGTGGATGGCCAGCTGCCTGATCCACACTGGAACGAGCCAGTGGGCTGTTCCAATGACATTAATTTGACATTGACGTCGGATGAACGCTCACCATCCGATCATGGTTCCGCAAAGGCGCGAACCTCGCAGCCAGAGATGCTCAATGCAGGAAAGACTCGCCTGAGCGGTGAGCAACATAACACGGTGACAAACAAAGACGGGGAGATGACTCTCTCTGTCAAGTGGTCAAATGATGACCCAGAGCAAAATGGTGTGGGCGGAGCCGGGCTGTCGCCGGGCGAACACGACTCCTGGGCTGTGGCCCGGAGTCAGGGTCTAAAGCCCTCCTCGTCTCTCCATGGGGAGACCGCCCCGTCATCTGCCAATCCTGCAGTGGGCCGCAGCCAATGGTGTGCTGAAGCACCCCGGCGGCCCCAACGGTGCCCGTCAACGCCGACGCTGGGTGACTGTCGGCAGCCGTCTCCGAAAAGACGACGTCTTCGGAGCCGCTGGAGGAGCGACGGCCTAAGACGGAGGTGGAGCCGGAGCTGGATGACGCCTGCACCACCGGCAGCACCGCCTCACTTCCCAGCGTTCCCACGCCTGTGGAAGAGGAGGAAGAAGAGGACGCAGCCGATGACGCTGGCCTCCGGTCCAAGGACCCATGGCCAGCTGCGGGAGGACTGACGAGGCCCGCAATGACTGCCGCAACCAAGCGTGCGGACAGTGGTGTGATGTGTGTTTACTAGTAATTTGTGCGCGCGTTGTGTTAAAAATGTGTTAACTTTATAGTTCCCACATTTTGGTGGGGAGAAATGTTAGTATTTGTTACATCTTTACGGCCGCCGGGCCGTCCGGCTGGCCGCCGCTGCTGCAGCGAGCAGCGCTGCGGCGCAGTCTACCCGGCGGGCGCTCGGCCGCGCCGCGCGGAGCGGTCGCTGATTGGTGACCCGTGGATCACGTGACTGGCGGTGATGTGGGGCCGGTGCCGCGGCGGCGGCGCACTCTGGCAGGAGACTCGGGCGGGACCGGAACGTTGTCCGTGTGGTGTGGCTCTCGGAGTCGGACTGATGTGCCGGCTTTGTCGGCTCGCTCCGCGGCGACGTGTTCGGCGTAATTTGTTGCACGCTGTTGAGAATGGGACTACTGTCCTGTTCGAAGCCCACCAACTAAATTGCGCCGAACAGCCAAAATCTTAAGAGGTGGGATTGCAGTCCTGCCTCTAACATCAACCTCGTTCGGCTACCGGTACCCGACGCCTAGCCATGTTAATAAGCTATTAGCATGGCAGGCCCCCATTAGGGATTTACTTACATTTCCTCGGCAATTATTTTGTATACACACGGCCTCACCGTGATTCAAGGAGGCTATTAACGGGTAGCGATTGCGCTCATGTCGTAATTGAGTTATACTGGCCATTGCACAGTTTGTCTGTACGATTGAATGACCTGATTTATTGTGGCAATAAGACGTGAGGAGCCAAATCCACAGTCTTTTGGTTAGACCTGATCTGGACACAAAGCCAGAGGCGAGAGGGGAATCGAACAGTCGGGCTGAGTTCCTGACACCAACTAAACAGAGGCGATAGCCTGCAACGACCGTGAATTTCGTTCCCACGCCTACCACGTGCCTGGAGCATGCAGCTGCAGCGGAGCGGAGTTTATCCGCTCCCTTTCGCAAGATATGCTCTTCATAACCGGCCTGCAAGCGGGCACCCTCCGTTATGGATCGCTCCCTTACCCCTCGGAACGTCGGCCCGGCCGGAACCCTCCCCTCCCCTCCCTCCCTGCCCCTCCCCGCGGCGCGTCTGTGCCCTTGAACAGCCTGAGTGTCGGTCACACACACACAGCAACTCGCATGGCCGACAGAAAGAGAGCCCGTGCAGTAAAAACTCCCCCGGCCGCCGCGCCGCGCGGCGGTGGCCAGTGCTTTTTGTGCCGTGGCGGGCGGCGTTTTTCGCATGCGTCGCTGTTTACGGCGCACCGAGTGGGCGACGCAGGCAAACAACCGGCGGCGGCCGCATGGTAGGAGACCAGACCAGACGGCCCAGACAGAGCGGAAGGTCAGACACGAGGGTCGCGTCGGTCCCACGCGGCGAGGGCTGATAGTGGAGTTCGAAATGCAACAGGAAATGCAACATAACGTCTCACCTGGACTGGCTCTGTTGGGCTATCAGACTGTTTCTGTGTGTTGCAAGTTCACAATTAATTTAATTTAGGCATTTAAGCTTCGTATTGCGTCTCATCCTAACAACGACCCTGAGTCTGCCCGTATCTGGTCCGCGTGGGATTTTCCACTTCCCTATTTTGGTTTGATTACCGGGTGTGGCGGACAGCTACAAACGACCGACTGCGCTGAGTTACAAGGTCATTAAATGACTCGCGCCTCGCTCAAGTAACCTACGATCGCCACTCCCTTCTTCTGAAGGCGAACAATGGCGTCATTTCCACTGGTCCATGACCTTCTGACCTCCTCCGCTCAGCGCTTTGTCCCGAGTGCGATGGCAGCGCCACCACCGAGAAGGACGGTACTATTAGTTCACCGCTCCGGCCGACAGATGTCAGGCACGACGCTCCATGGCCGTGAACCTGGCCGCTGCCCGTGGCTGAATGCCCGTTGGCCGACTCATGGCAGCTCGGGGCGCTTGTCAACAGCCCCCCCCCCCTTCGTACCCCTCCCCCGGTTCCCCTCTCCTTCTTTCGATGGAATAGGCCAGCAGCCAGCTGGACGAAGGTCGAGAGACTGGCATCTGTCACAGAAACGGACAGCCCTGCCGAGGAAAATATCATCCCAGACACACGGAAGCGGTCGCGTGGTTTTGCTGTGTTTGATGCCGATTGCTAATGCTGACGTCAGGCCTCCGTGTCTGGCGAGCTTTTGGCACTTAGGATATATGACGTAACCAGCCAACCTTCAGGCTTCAGTTGACTCCAAACTAAAATTCCGGGATAGGGTAAAAGAAGGTCCAAAGGGCTGCATGAAGTCGTGGGTGATCAAGTCGCTCGTTAGATTGGGAGATTTTAGATGCACCACAAATCTGCTGTCAATGACGCGGCATTCCTCTTTGTTGGCCCTGAATAATTCATGGTCATGTTGCAACACAGGCGCTCTGCAGAGCCAGAGGCGTGCATTGTCCGCTGCGCACTAGTGACCTCGTCATTGCGACCTTCCGTACCGGCCTCTTCCGCATCAGACAACTAAATCGGAATTAGGAAAAACCGGCGTTACGTTTAGAGGCTGCGACTGTTAGCCGCCCTCGGCACGCTCCGCCTCAGGCTGGAGTGTGAGACGAATGACGCCGTGGCGTGCCGGCCGGGGGCGGTGCTCGCTCGTCCTCCTGACCTTGAACTCAGCGAGGTCATGAGAGGAGCTCAAAGCGTGCACCTGTTGGGGGCGGAGGGAGGGAGGGCCGGGGAGGGGTGGTATTCTGAACCCAGCGGCGGTCGGAGATTGGGTTTCGCGTGTCTGCGACCCTCCCATCCCGGCACTTTTTGTGGAGGAGATTCCACTTGTGCATTCAGGGGTCTTTGGAGAGGGCCACGCGGGCTGCATTCAGCCGTTAACCTTGGCCTTGAGGACGCTGTCATTATCGCTCCACGCTGGCGAATCGGATTCGGTACAGGTTCTCAGGCCGTGCCCCCTTTCTGCCCCCTCCGAGAGCACCTTCGCAGCCGGTCTAAACGGGTTGTCGGTGCGGCTCGGGGGGGGGGGGGCGTTCGTGCAGATGCCCGCCCCTCCCTCCTGCAGTGCGGGCGTGGGGTTGGGGGGGGGGGCTGGCCAGGTTCAAGGCTGGCCCGAAATACACCGGGCGGACGGCTCGTTCGAGCGAGGTCACTCGGCTGTGGCGTCCAACCGCGGCGGGCCCGCCGGAACCACGTGGCCCCCAGCTCCCGTGATAGCCAGGAAATGGATGAGTTCAGACTGCGCTGTAGGTATTTTGTACGGCATGCTGCCATGAATATTAACCCTCGCCGGCCGAGGGGGGGGGGGCGGGTGCCGCCCCCCCCATAGGGTTTTTTTCGCGATAGCTCCGAACACGCTGGCGATAGAGAGCTGAAACTTGGCATACCTGACCTTTGATCCAAGCCGCATCTTTTGACACCAACCGCATTTTTGGGTCAGGTCAGGTCACTGACCTATGACGTCATAAGTGAACCTCTGCACGGTCTTCAGATGTCGCAACTTCGCAACGCCCTCACTGCCAGAGGAGATGTCACAGGGAAATGAAACTTGCAGGAGCTAGTATCCATTATGAGTGTCACAACTTGCATATCTCGGATTTTTCCTAAAGGTCATATGAGGTCAGGTCATTTTCGTGACCTCACCATTATAAGTCAATGGGGAAAAATGAAAACTGCTATTCTGGCGCCGGGAGCGATCTCCAACTATCTCAAGCACACAGAATCGTGATTTGATGCACTCCTTGCAAGGTTAGATGCGTCACTTTTGCAATGTTGACCTTGCGTGACGTCATTTATGACGTCATCAAGGTCATATTAGTTTTTCGTCAATAACTCTTGATCAAATTGAGCTAGCGAGTCGAGAAAGCCACCAATGGACTCAGGAAGACCTGCCGAATCGAATGATATGCGACATGACCTCTTTCGACCAACTTCGTGACCTGGGGGTGCTGACCTGACCTTGACCTGAGGTCAACACCCCAAGTTGACCTGACCCGGACAAAAAGTATATCATTCGACGCGCCTGAGCGAGGCGAACACGATGCTGCCAAAATCGCGGCTCTGCGGCCGTTTTTTGCGAAGTTATTCACCAAAAACTGAACCGTACCCTGGGGCACTTGACCTGACCTCAGAGGTCACCGGTTGACCTAGGACCTTAAAATCGGGTACCAATCTCTGCGTCTCGTAACGGCGCACACGCTCGTTTTTCCGCGACGCGCTAGCTCCACCAGGGGCGAAACGGCGAGGGGGGGGGTCGTACCCGCCCCCCCCCCCCTCGGCCGGCGCGTATGTAGAAAACCAATAGGTCCGGCGAGGGTTAACGAGACTAACGATCAGTGGTTGTGTCGTTAATCTGAGTTTAATTAACACGACTCAAGGAAGCCCAGAAGAATGTTGACAATCAACAGAAGAGGTGTATTTTGTGTCATGTGTGACCGGTGGCGTCCTTCTTTATTGATATCTTGTATAATGCATGCCTCGTAATATACATTTTCACCCATTGCTCCTTTGTCAATCCTTTCAGCCCCCGTCTCTCCCTGTCCTCCTCCCCTCTGCCCACTCTGCCTGGAGGCGACTGCACCTGCACTCACTGCAGGCTGCTGACTGCTGTTATACTTACACACACCCTCCGCCCCTAGCGAGATCGCACCATATGAGGGGCGAACCCCGCGCCCCGATCCGAAAATACTTCAGCGAGTGCGCGCCTCGGTGCTACGTTTGATACAGATGTTAGACGAGCGTGCCGGCTTGTTGCAGGTGGAGAGAGGGCGAGGGTGCTGCGTAGCCGTCACGCTTGGCTGCGGACAGTTGGGGATGTAGTTGTCATCGTTTTGACGTGAAGGTTAGGGTAAACAGAACGCGGCATCTTGCGTTATCTTGCATTGCATCTTGCTTGGGTGGCGTGAAAAAATCGTCATTTGAGAGAAAAGGCTGCGAATGCTGACTGATGATCTCTGCCATTCACACATTGAAATACCATTTGAACGGCATCAGCTATAAAGGGTACAGCTAAGTTTATTTACCGCAGATTTACTTGCTGGTGTAGTGTGTGTCTGTTTAGCTACTGAGACCGAATAAATGCGCTCAACAAGTAACAGCCAAACATCAGCTAGCAGACCAATTCATAGCACGTCCAGCTAACAGGAAAGATGGGTCCGTAACTCAGCTCAGTTGTTTATGTAAGCACTAAACGTGACTCCCGAAATTGCAACGTAGAGCTCGCGCTGCAGTGCAGCCCTCGTCCTCGACACTCCCTTGGAGTCCGACAATGCCGCGTCATCTGGCCGACCTTGCTGCACCCTGCCTTTGTTCGCTCTGGTCAATACTTCAGTCGGACCTGTCGGGGCTCCACTGCCCCCTCCGTTGCGATACAAATGACCGATTCAAGTTGAAGGCCACTCTCAGAGGGCTGGAGCTGCGAAACCGGCAGGTGCTGCCACCTACAGTAGAGACGGAACGCTGATAGTGCTGCCATCTGCGGAATGCAGATCGTCGCGAGCTTCGCGTTGTTCTCGATAGGTGACGCGTGCGTAGCTCGAGCACATTCGTGAGGGCTCGCGCCTGCCATTTCACTATTCCATTCTCTCAGACTTGTGAAATGTGAAGTCAATTTTGAATTTGAAGTCATATACCATGCGCACGTTTCACATTCTACCAACCATTTTTGAAACATGCTTTCTTTTACCTCCTATGTGTAGGTCTCAGCTTAACCGTTTATTTATCGTTAAAAACTCTCGGAATAGGTAACCGATTCAGTTTATCCTTGCATATGAGAGGTATGGGTGTCTCTAATTACGGCTGTATTTATGTTGATTTGTATCCAAAGTTTTGTTTTGCTCATGCACTGAAGAGGAACAATGACGGCTAACCGCTCCTTATAGCCGTATCTCTGCTGGTGATAGCATGCTATATACCTATGTTGTGTGGTCAAAGTAAAGTAAGGGGTTACGGCCTAATGATAATATAGTCGGCGAAACGGGGGGGGGGCACCGGGACACCGTGCCCCCCTTTGATTTTGCCAAATAAACATTAGCCCTATGGGCGTTGCATGGAAAGGATGGGACCAAAAGTCGGCAGTGCACCCCCTTAATTGAAGGTGTTCCGCCGCTACTGAATTATAAACATGATTTTTGGCTCACAGTTTAAAATACAATATAGTAGACCAATTCTAACGCAGTCACCTCTCCTCTACAGTCTTACTCTCACTGCGACCCCTCCCTTCAGCTCCCTTACTGCTCGGCCCATGACCTTTGAATGTCGACGGTCGCCCGCCCCCCGCGGGTGGGATGGGGGGGGGGCAGCGCCATGGCCAGGGCACCGCTCTATCGCAACTGACCCAGTTCGAGTTCGTTCACCCCGGCCGCCGGCCGCGACCTTTCATCGATCCCGCCCCCTCGGGGCCCGGGGGACAGGGGGGGGGGGGGGTCTGGCGGCAGCCTCGCTCGCCTTGATATAGCGGGCGGCGTATCCGTGACAACGCTCTGAAACGGGGCCGCTCGGGGGGGGGGCGGACGGGGGGGGGGGTCAGGGCACTGACCGATACACGACCTTTGTCGCAGATATGACAGGGAAGTGGTGTTATGGGCTCTACAGTGCTGATAGGCGCTTATATCCGTTCTTATTACTTTATTTCTTACCAGAATCAGCAAACACGTGCCTCACCTGCTTGTCTCTGTTTATGATAGTGCGAGTAGATTTGTTTATGCCAGCAAAATCCATGGTCTGTCTTCTACCTTGTGTTTGAAAAGTCCAAATCCATAGGTAGGTATGACCTCTTTTAAGTCATTGACAAATATCATTTGTAACCGTTTTAGCTATACAAGATGAGAAAAAGGTGATACTCATAAATTACACAATTGGTAGACTTCACTGCATAACTGAGATGTCTTGTCATATGCAAGAATGAATTGGCTAAAGAAACATTGAACACAATTGGTGATTTACTCTGAATTGTTCTTTCGCTCATGAATTGGCAATTTCAACCAGCGCTGCAATCCATTTTGAGCATCACACCATGCATGGCAGTCTTTTTTGCATTGCTAATGCCTTGTGCATGTCACTGTGTATACTACACTGTATACTGTATAGTGCCCTTGTTTTGATTTGTAAGTTACTGTTCTTGGGTACCTATCAAAAGCGAAATTTACATTCCAGGTTGTGAAAGGATGTACGTCTTTGTCAAGGGCAGATTTTGTGTCCAAATATGTTCGAGTATGTCTCCGCCCGTTGTTATTCGATAAAAATGCCGTTGAACCGTTCATAGCACGGCCTTCGAATAGACACAATTCTAACAACCCTCACTCATTCAGCCTTGAAATTGCAGCCGCGTCCGCGTTTGCAGAATCAGAACCGGGTCAGATTCAATACACCGCAGCCGTACTGCATTCTTCCCGTGTAATAAAAGAATATCATCCCGTTATCTTTATTACGTTTTCCCGCAATCACACGATTCTTTCAGATCAAACGAAACTCTCCCTGACCTCCGATGCATGATTGGGGAGTGCCTACACTGTCCCAAAAACCAGCGCGCACCAGTTCCATGCAACTCGTGCTGTGTTGAAACGCTAACCCGTCCACCTCGACTGGTTGTCTCGGGGCCGGGGTGGGGGCAGGGGTTCACCCGACCCTGAACAGTCAACCTGAGGGTCATGTGACTCCGTCTCCAACCGCAGCAGGCAATGACCTACAGCTTCTGGAACCTGTCGTACTTGCTGACACAGCGCTGGCGACCGGGACTGCGTCGCAATCGTCACGGTCAGCCCACTGCGCCATGGTTGAATCGCGCAGACACTGCGGCTGGCGTGGGGAGCCAGCAGGTCTGGTCGGACCCAGGGGGAGGGGGGGGGGCAAGGGTATCGACCGCTGTTAAGGTAAAGGCCATCGGTGACAGTTTGTCATATGTGCGCAGCGTGTAAAACTGCGCGGTTCGGCGAGTTGCATCAGGTTGAAAAGAAGGTGGCCGGGTCCTAAATACACCTATAATGCAGCCGACCCGAATCTCCAACCGGAACGCAGTAGAACTGGCGGAGAAGGGTGCAGAACATGCGCAGTAGGACGGATTATACGCCACAGAAATGTTATATCTCTAGAAATATACGCGAGCTAAAGAAATATGATCTTATTTAGGCTTCTGGCTGTGCTGTTCTCGGACTTAAAGATTTAGCCAGGATGTTTTATGAAATTTTATAATAATGCCTACGTGCCATGGTGAAATATGTATTTGAAATGTGAATTGACAAGAAAAGTCAGCTGTATCTTATTTTACAAATACAATTCTGAATTTGTAATTTAGAGTTGAAAGTCATCTAAAGTAAATTATAAAATAATTTAACACTTGCCCAACACATTGTAGTTTTCAAAAATGGTAGGTAACTAATGACCAACGTTGACAACTACTTGCCAGCTAAAGCTGCACAAATGAATCTGTACTTCCATAGGCAGGCCCACAATGGATATTTCCACGAATAATGCCATGAACTCTAGCCTCACCCTTTTCTCCATCCCTGCGCAATACCCTGCGGCTTCACAGGAACGCGGTCGGTCGGCGAACCTTAGGTAATACCGGACACCGCCGGTCGACCGGCGCGTACGCTCCTCAGAGGCCAGTGGCCGGGCCCTTCACCCATACCCTGCGGGCACCAGCCTCCGCGCCGGAGAAACGTAGAAAGCAGGGGCGCGCCGCACGGTGTCCCATCTCCTGACCGCCGCGCCGGTGTCTGAGCCACCTGCAAAAAGCCGGGCTCCATTGTCACGCCGTGGCCGCCCGGTGCCGCCGGTTGGCCTCTCGTCATTACTTTCAGTCGTAACAGGGGTCGACGACCACTTTCGCTGCGGCGCGCGCGCACCAAAACGGAGCAAGGCCGCCGGCCGGGGCGAAATCGTAGAAATGAGCCCATCTGTCTTCTTTGGGAGGGAGCGAGAGGCACGCGGCGGCTTCCGGAATTAGCTGACTAGGGAGTGTGACGTGTTGGTTTCCGGAGTCTGACGCTTTGACAGGTGTTTGCCGCATGTTGACAGACAAGGGGGGGGGACTGTCAACGAGCGACAGTAACGGGAGACTGGGGAGGGGTACCGCTGGGTTGGCGTTTTGGGCAGCGAAAGTTAGCCCTGCCGTTATCACTGCCCGATAAACCTGTGAATATTAGATGCAAGGAATTGTAAATGAACGTCTTTTTTAGGCCGATATTGGAAGCAAAACCACCGAATTTTATAGAATACGAATGAGTGTTTAAAGTATATTTAATATAAAAAGTAACGAAAGGGGCGTTTTTATTTTATACCAATCTTATCCTGCTTCTAATAAAAGGTGCCACTTAAAATCGTTTTTAGCAATCTTTTCACTGAAGCCTGACGTTCATAACATCGAGCTGCTGGTTACCAAAATATACGTACTTACCTGTATATTCACGCAATATTCCATTTGTAATGCATAGCCAGCTCAACCCTCAAGCCTAAACCCGTCTACAAAGTAACGTTGGCTACACTCCCGCCAGACATTTGACCGTTGTATCTCTTTGTTCCAGGTGAGTACACACGACGACGGAGGCCGTCTGCAAATTCTGCACTCTGCAACTTTAAGTGCACCTGTTGGGTCCTTCTGAAGTTGCGCTAGCGGTATGTGATGATCCTGCCTAGCAGCTGGTATCCGTTTAGCACCAGACACAGACACAGCATTGCACGAATACGCGCTGAGCAGAGGTTACCAGTTACCACGTTGTGCAGGAAATATAGGGATAAAGACGGGATAACACTTGCACCTTGGATGTCCTAATTAGACGCAAGTTACGACATAACCCACACGCTGCAAGCAGTGTTTTTTATCCTATAAGCTTTACTTTTCTGGAAGCAACAAAGTTCTTATCTGGCTTCAGCATTATTTTCGTCTTCTTGACATTTTCTATATGCACCTAACACCTTCCGTGCCTCCATCGTCCACCGTCCACCGTCCTCTCCCCTTCCCTTCCCCCCGCCCCGCTGCTACCGTTAATGTTTGCGCTGTGGGCGGTTCGGCGGCTCCCGGCCCGCTAAAAAGCGACAGGAAAGCCGGTCCATGTGGGTCAGAGAGGAGTAGCCGGGCACGCTGCCGCCGACAGGCCGCGTGATGTCATACAGAGCAGACGAGAGCCGCGCAGGAGGGGCACAACCCACCGCCGCGAGCTGAGGGCAAACGTCACTAACCCCAGATAGTCTGAACTGAGCCAAATGTAGGCTTTTTTGGATAGTATTTATTACACGCTGTATATGGATGTATTGTAGATTTCATCATGCTCAGCTACTTCTTCGAAAAAGACACCTCAGTCTCATTCGCCTGAAGTCGTTTAAATGTCCAATATCTATGCATGCATGCATCCACAGCTCTCTATCACCCCTTCCAGCCTCACTAGAGCTCCACGAAACTCTGCCGTAAAGAGAGGGCGGGGAGAGGGCCGTAAAGAAGTGTCCGACCATGAACCCGGCTGGTTGGGAAACCGACTTCCTCCTCACTTTCAATTGGTCCCAATTTCACCGGCGCCGGTCGAGCGGGAGACCCGGGGCCGCCCGCCCGGCCCGGGCCGCCGCGGCTCGGTTCGACGAATCACGGGCGGCCTCAGCGCGCGGGGGTGTGATGTCAGTTGTGACGTCACAGGTGGGTCAGTGTGTGTGACGTCATGGAAACGAGTCCGTTTAAAAGGAATAGAACGTAGTTGGTGGTTTCGGTGAATTGAGAGGTGCGCATTAGCTTTTGGAAGACAATAGGCTAAAATTTATCCTGATATTTTAATGAGTTGATTTCATGCATATTTCTACAAGATCTTTTTCCTACTCCAAGTAAGGTCTTGTACAGTCTTGATATATGAAGGCATTTAAGAGGCCTGTAGCTACCATAGTAAAAATTTATTAAATGTATTGACTTAAACAACATATTTGTTGAACATAACAACAAACATCTTTGGCTTGACTGTTATAACTAAATGAAGTCTCAATAATTCGCTCAAATCATACGTTGGTGGATGAAGAATAACAAAGGTGATTTTCTCCAAACAACTTCATTCGACAAAGTCAGCGTAGCACAAATGACGGTACATTACAGGTCGCATGAGCACGTGTAAACCTGACTCAACCGTTACCTGAATTGGCCTTGCCTGCGCCTCACAGTGACCGCATCAACAGATCGCACCGATTTGCCGCAAACAAACTTCAAAACGTGACGTACTGCTAACGTAACAGCCTGACAAAATGATTACGACTGAAAACGAAGTGCCGGCCTAAAAGCAGGCAGTTTTTGTGCTATAGTATGTGTTGTGTGGTACCGTTAGGCTGGGACGCCTTGCGGGGGTCATATGAACTCACAGGAATGCTGATGGCGATTTTGTGGGGTCAGTGTCCTCCATTGTGCGTGCTCTTGGTTTGTGTGTCACCTAATGATGTGCATTTGACGTCACTGTGGTAGTCGAACACTTAGAGAAGAGGTGTATCGCTATAATTCTAATTTATGTTCATTCTGCTCCGGGCCTTTGCTGTCGAGATTACCGACTTACATTTTGACACTTACTTTTAGTTACTGCTTGCATTTAACTTTAACCATTGGATTGCTCATGCTTCTTATTCTACGTACTAAACGGGTCATATTGCCTTTCATGGCGCCCCACATTAAAGAGCGTACCCTGCAGCCTCTGCAATGGCCTCCGCCAACGTACGCACTACGCAGTTCCAGGAGGTTGCATCAGCAACTGGGCCGACCTGCGTCCTTCCCTGCGAATCCGGGGGTCGGGGAGTCATGACCTTTCGCCTGGTCGGGGAGTTAAGTAACAACCAACGCGGAACACTGCCGATCCGCTAACGAAATGTCGATTTACACATGGGTGGGGTCATTGAACCCTGACGTTCATGCAATGTGACCTAGTATGCGGGCTAGAGAGGCATTATTGAGATTGGCGAAAGCCGATAGTGCTGTAAACGTTCACTATCGTCTATAGCGTGCCTTATGTTTGAAACATGAGCATACCGTTAGGTGTAGACATTTCTCCTCATTGATATCATGAGTGACTGACATGGTACTCATGTAGTTTGTGCCTCACTCTCACTTACATACAGTTCCTACACCAATTCGATGCAGGTATCTTTATATGAACATTGATACCTGTCCTACTTTTCGATCAAAGTCCATTGATAATGTAAACATACATATGCTACAACACGCGCGGGTATCAACCGAACATTCCGATGACTTATCAAACAACCATGTGAGTGGTGGTCAAAGTGTCATGACCTATGTTGACCGTCGATTTGTCCCAGCTCTGAAGTCACAAATCATCCCTTCCCCCGAACCACCGGCCATCGCCGGGAGCTGAGCCCCCTCTGAGCCCCGGGGCAGGCCCGCCGGTGGCAGTATCTTATCGTCGCGCCCACTGACCTTTCTGGTGACAATGAATCGAGGTCGGTTCGTTGGCCCCGAGGCTATGACGATCACGACAGTTGCGCCTCTGGCGGTGTGCTGAACAACTAGCAGCGCTAACCAGGCCGCCGCCGGCGCTCCGATAAAAATATTGGAACAAGGGCAGAGGTGAACGGCCTCTGGCCGGAAAATGGGTCAGCTCTGACGTCATCGGCCTTGCCCAATCGGCGGCCGGCCGCGCCGACGCAGCGTCGCCCCCTCTCCCCCCCCCCCCCTGCCGCCCGGGGGCATGGGCCGGGGGCCGGGCCGGGGTCGCCACAGCGGGAGGTCTCCAGAGTCCCGCTGTGTGCTGACATGGGCCGGAGCTCCGGGTCAATGGGGCCAGTGACCGGCCCCTGCGTACACCCCCTCCCACGCCCCGCCCCCCCCCCCCCCCAGACCGGAGACACACACACATGCAGGTGTCTATATAGGCGTCCTAGTGAGACAGGTCAGTTTTGGAGAAAGTAAATCGCATCTGGATTACAATAGACGGCGCGTAGCACGGATTCATAAATAGACAATGCAAGGCTGCAAAGGCTGTTATGCGACCTTTGGTGGCTGCACGCTCAGGTGCATCTGAATGGATTATCACAGTCTTGTCTTGGGTCGAGGCAGATATGAAAATGTGGCATCGAGAGAAGTAATATGTACTTTGACGATTGCATAGCATTATCATAAATTGAGTCTGCTTGGATGTAGTTGCGGGCAATTTTACAACTGAATTGCCCCACATTTTGCTTACAATTAATTAGCGCACCTGTTGGCGAAAAGAACAACAATTACAATTTTATATAAGCTCCTTCAATAAGGACACAAAAGCAAAGTTTTGAAACGGCTCTCTTGTGCATGAGCATTGAGCACGACACAAATAACTAGTTTAACTTTTCTGCTTTGTTTTGGGTAGTTCATGGAAGATGAATCAAATCATGTGAATGTTGTCCACGCTTGCAACAACGGCATCTGATTCACCAATTTCCGTGACACCTGCACAACTTCTATAAGTATAATAACAATGTTATTACGCAGCAAAGGAAACTTCCCATGCTGATCTTCGTCGCACCGCGCTCATATTGCAGCATGCACTAATTGGTCACCCTTACGAAACCCGACCTAAGGCCTACCATCGTGTCTGACCTGGAGCTGAACCCAGTCAGGTCAGTGAACGGGGCACATGAACGGGGTCATTCTCCTGAGCCGGGCAGTGCTCTCTGGGGGCGGTAACCCAGTCTCCTCTCTCTCCTCTCCTCTCCTCTCCTCTCCTCTCCTCTCCTCTCCTCTCCTCTCCTCTCCTCTCCTCTCCTCTCCTCTCCTCTCCTCTCCTCTCACTGGCTGTGTGCCAGACCGCCACCCCGGGCCGGCCGCCGCCCACTGCGGCCGCTGACCCGACCCAGCCCCATATCGCGTGTGTTACACTACTACACCCGCTAGTGGCACTGGTCGCTGTCTGTCTGACAGTGGCTGTCGACCTCACCGCTTATGCAAGCCGGTTGGGCGGAGCCCGGCTTTCGCGCGATGTTATAACATCATGGCTACATGAGAGTGACTGTCATAGAAAGTCGCGGTTGGATGGATTTCACCTCATTTTCTTTTTCGATTATATCAATGAAGGCTTTAGGCAATCGACTTTTTGAAGGTAGGCTATGGAAAATTTATCAGTGCAATATCTAAGGAAGCATTGCTAAGAAAGAGGTTTGCACTTTTGCGTTCGGATGTTTAGAAATAATTCACTGATGTTCACCATTCGCTTTAATGCAACAAGCAAATCGTTTCTTAGCGAACAACAAACTGTCAGTTCCATAATCCAGCAGGTATTCCTTTCATACAAGTGAATAGCTTGATTGAAAAACTTGCCTGATATTTAAATTAGGTAAACTGTTTGGCGGAGCGCGCCGCATGGTAGACTCAAACGCCTTACAGGTAGACTGGGCCGCACTACTCACAAACGCCTGACATGTAGACTGTCCCGCACTACTCACAAACCCCTCACAGGTAGACTGTCCCGCATTACTCACAAACGCCTGACAGGTAGACTGCTCCGCTTTACTCACAAACGCCTGGTAGATAGACTGTACTGCATTTCTTACAAACGCCTGAGTGGTAGACTGTGCCGCAAGGCTTATCCGGCCGACCAACAATGAAGCTGAGCTGCAGTGAGTGCTCGCATAGTGCGACAAATTAATTTTGCGTACGTCTTAAGTCTAAAATCAGTTCGTAAGCATACCGGATTACTAATGCATCTTACACTACCTGTTTGAAAAGCTGCTCATTTAGGGTTCGAAGCCAATCATCACGATGGTAACTGTTCAACATTCCTTCATTCTAAAGTTAGTGCAAAAAAGTTGTCTCTCCATTTCGGGTAGCAGCTAGACAATCCTTATCTGTTTGCCACAAATGTCGAGCCACTTTCATCTTCACTGACCACTTTCTACCTGTGCGAGGCAACTCAATGAATGACGTCGCCACATCAGCAACCACAAGTAGCATGACCTGTTTGACAATCTGAAACTAAAACTAAGCCCCGGTGGCTATTTGAAGGGCACGGCACGGATGAATGATATCCAGTGCTACCGGCTGGACATTTTGGTTTCCAGGGTGACTAGAACAACTTGTAACTCTCGTTTGAGAAAGTCCCTGGATGAGTTTCATTTGTGTCAAGGTTTGATCTAGGTAACTACATATTGATTATATTTGTGGATGGATTTCAGCAAGGTATTTTTCTACAGCAGCAGCGAAACCGGTGGGACCAAATTTATTGCAACCATTACCCGATCTGAATTTTTATTTAAAGCTGAACTGAACCGGTTATTTGTAGGACATTGTCCAAGCTACGCGTACTTATACATTGGAGTTTTAATGCTTAAAACGCAATTCACCTGCAGCCGGCACGCTAGGCCCACCTTGTCCTAGTAGGACATGCTCTCTCTCAAACGAGCTGCTCTCTGTACAGGCGAGGACATGTTACGTCATCCCTGATATACCGCTGTTATATTATCACTAATCAGCCAAGTACGTGAGAAAGGGGTTGAAAGAAACCGGTTTCGGACCAGTGACATGACATGACCCTTCTGTAACGAGTCTAGCGCCCATATGTTCATGGAAAGTCCCATCACGATGTGCTGCTCTCGTTATGATTTCGAGTGGCTCGCTTTCGATTTCTTCTGGCTTTCGACGCGAGGCGATGCGCGAACGGAGCCTGCACGCCGGGCGCGCGTGCCATAGAATGCGTCCCAGTCGAAATACGAACTGGAACAAGGGCAAGGTGTGAATGCACTCCAAGCGGGCCACATGACGTCAGGTGTACACCTTGTGCCCGGCGACCACTTTCACTACCGACCTGACCCATACAGCCCAGTGAGACTCACGGATGGACGCTGCTGACAAAAGGTGTAGCTGCCAGCGCCAGTTGCGCAAGCCGACTCTCTAGGACGACGAAGACGTTGCACCCAGCGTTTTGCAAGGCGGACCTGGCCAGCTCAAGGCCTCGCCGCCTCGCTATGACGTCACCATGGGTCAGCCTCTGCACGGACTGGACCGGGTCAGGCCGCTGCGTGTGCGCACACCCTTTCTCTCTCATCCATTGACGTCAATGCGCAGCCGGTCTTGCAACTATTTCTAGGACACGTTTGACAACACAGAACCGTACCTGAAATTCCAGGAAATGATCATCCCCAACACGCTTGCAAGTCATTCTGCGTAGGGGCTACCAATCACAACAGAGAGATGACGTAACAAAAAATCGGCCAACAATCGGTGAAAGGATGCGCCGGTCGGGTTCGGCAGCCTCTGGAGAAACCGTCAGCTCATGGAGAGATCGCTCCGGCCGGCCCGGTCCTGCGGCTGGGCGCTGCTGTTGGCATGGACACTGGTTACACAATCGTGTCGAGCTGACCGCCGGCTGCGGGGCCCTCCAGGGGGCCGTTTTGGGTCTCTCTGACCCGGCCGTCACTCCCCTGCCGACACGGTAAACAGCGGCATACACGTGCTGAGTTCGACTGGTCAGAGCCGCGGCTGGCTGGCCGATCTTCAGTACCCATGGCGCATCTATGACCGAATCGCGGTCGGGTTGTGCTGAGGTCCGTTGGGGCCTCCGTTTTCCCAAAACAAGGGGGCGAATGAATGACATGTCACGTGTGCACGTGCATCCGCAAAAACGTGCTTCAAACGGTCACGTTTGCAAACTTTATGTCTGTTATATTTTGGGACCTGGGGGTGTGTCTATCCAAAGGCAATGACCGATTCAAGGCTGAGTTTGAGTGTTACGGATAAGTGCTTCAGTGATTTGGTGACGTTTTGTTTGCGTCTGGCGACTTAGGACGGAATTTACAGCGGTGATAACGTTCTCATAGGTCACTTTATTTGAGCAACGTTTTGCGTCGCACTTGCGAACAGTTGTACTTTGGTTGTCAACGTAGCTCTATTGTAGCACTGGAATATTCCGTAAGTGGTCGAAAGTGACGAATACAGTTCGGAGAGTGCAAAAAAGATAACAAAATGGGATGTTGAATTGTTTTCAATTTTACATACATATGTAAGTGCTAAAAATATGACTTAAGGGGATGTAGCTTGCTCGCACCATTTTAACATTTCTGCGTATGCATCAGTAAGATTTACTGGAACATGAAACAGCAGGCTGGTGGCTCAGCTATCCTATAAGACCTCGGCTTTGACCTAATGCGACATATGTGAATGATTCATTCAAGCATTAAATGAACGATATGCGTAAGTATACCAACCGGTCTGAATGTAGCATACATCACTGACTAAAATTATAAGATCATGTCTAAATTAATACTAGACGGCAGACGCCATCACCTACTCTACTGTGCTAAATCTTTGAGACCTTCACACTCCGGCCTCATCTCCTTGAAACTCGTGACAGCCGCCGTCGTGTCATCTTCACACCGCAACTTTTCGCACGGCCCACGCACCGCAACTACTTACTCCAAATCCTCACCGCATGAACTAGCGTCAGTTCGCACGGGTTTCGTAGAGGCTACCCCGGGATTCCTTCTGTGTCATGCTCGAGTCAGCCGGAGTACGCTCGACTCTGCTGCGGTCTGCCCCATGTGAATCGGGGCCACTACGGGTCGGTTGGGTAAGGCGCCCTCGGCTGGATGGTTTTAGAGAAGCCGCGCCGCGCCCGGTCGGGGCCCATAGCGGCCGGCCCGGCCGCTCTCTCGCCGTCGCCTGTTGCAATCGAGACCGACGACGATTTGACCGGCCTTGACGCCGTGTCCCACTACACCGCGGCCCCGGGGGACTTCCTCCATCGTTGGGCAACCCGCCGCGCCGCGCCGCCCCGCCGCTGCCGCACTTTTACTTTTGAGCGCGTCGGAGAAACCGGCTGCGCGCTCGGACGGCCAGCCCTGACCTCAGTCAACGCACGCAGCCTGCTCTGTGTGACGTGCGCGGTACGCACTCTGTCTCCCCGCCCACATCAGCGGCACGGCGTACTAGCAACGGCTGCAACTGCACCTCAGGGATCGCCCCTCTCCCTCTCCACTGCCCCCCCCCCCCTCCCCCGGCGCCGTCGGTGCCCTCGTCCTCGATCCCGGCGCCGCCAGTCGGTCACGTGACCAGTTACGTCACGCGGGGTTGACGACCGCGCCGCGATGTGGGTCACGGACCAGAGAGGCTGGCCTTTTAACAGGGGAGGGGGATGGCGGGGGGGGGGGCGGCTGGCCGCCAGTGCCGGCTGGACCGCAGAGCGGTGTTTTTTTTTCTGCGATGGCCAGAGCTGGGTACAAATTGGAGGAAAGTGGTTGGACAGTTGATGGGCATGTCATGAGAGGATTTTTAATGTTTTCGTGTGGATATGGCAAATTGTTTCATTGTTTGTTGAAACTGGGGCCTTCAATGCTCTAGAACGGAATGAGGCTACGTGACGTAAGCTTCTTTGGCACTGTACCATAACTGGCTTCATAGAACAGGATAAAATGCCAGAGCGTGCCAATGGAAATATAGCGTACGATAAAAGATGTTTTATTGGCGCTTTCATGTATGTTTGTGGAAACTGCAACTGGATTAACCCTCGCATGTGTGCGGCGTTTGCCAGCTTTTAATGTGTAGGGGGGGGGGGTCGGTTGGACCCCCCCCCCCCCTTGCCGTTTGGCCCCTGATCGAGCTAGAGCTTCGCGGAAAAAACGAGCGTGTTGCCCGTGACGAGAGGAAGCCGATGATACCCAATTTTAAGGTCCTAGGTCATTGGTTGACCTTCCAGGTCAGGTCAATGACCCAAAGTCGGGAAAATCGGGACCTGTTAGAAAGTCGTAAAGTGTGGCTGCTAAGGGGTTTTTCGGGGTGCTGATCACGAATATCGTGTTAGTTTTGATCACAGATGATGTCTTGAAGCATTTAGACCAGGTCGGGTCAGGTCAGGTCAGGTCAACCAGTAGGCGTCGTGACGGGTATTCGTAGTACGTGTCAACCGCCTCTGACAGCTTCGTAACATGTTACGAAGTCACCAAAACTACTTCGTAAATGTTCAAATGGCTGCTAAATTCGAATTCAGCTCCAAAAACTAGCCTAGAAACATGTAAAACTCGAAAAAGTGACCCGAGGTCACCCGAGGTCACCAAAGGTCAATGACCTGACCTGAGCTTCAGGTGACCTTGACACACACGGGAGTAACATCAAATCACATGTTTGAACGTTTGAAACCACGAAAAGCTTGCAAACACGCGGCTAGTGCGAGCCGACATACGCGAAATCGCGATTCCGGCCAAACATGGTCTCGGAAAAGAGGTCACAGGTCAAAGGTCATTTGGGTCAGGGTCATGAAATTTTCAGGGTAGGTGTAAAATTGATCAATGCGAGGGTACTGAAAGTTTCGTCGCGATCGGCCGCTTTTTACGCGAGTTATTCGCGAAAAACCATGGGGGGGGGGTCCATCCGACCCCCCCACCTACACATGCGAGGGTTAATTAATGGCACACCAATGAAATTGCCCGGTAGTGCATGTTTCTGGTCATGGTGCATGGTGCTAAACATAGAATCGTAAACATATGAATTCGGAGATGAGCTTCATAAATCTATAATGAAATTAGTGATTAGTTACTTACATAAATTTTAAGTCGATGTAAAGGGTAAAGAAATATGCATAGTTATTGAGCTCCGATAAAAATGGTTTTCATAAACAAGCTCGCCAACAAAATATTTTAAGGCAGATGCTTATGCCCCAACATTGATAGTCAAATGATTGGCAATGCCCTTAACTAGTACATACCATGAATAATAAACTACTTCACCGTAAGAACAGCCTGAATCAAGGCTGAATCACGGGACCAGCCACCGATCCTGGTGCTGCCCTGTGCCTGTTGGCGCCAACATTGCCCCCTGCCCCCCCCCTCGCTCGGGGGGGGGCCGGCTCGGATTCGAGGCCACCTGGTCGGCAGGTGGTGACCTTCACCTGGCCCGGTGACCGGTCACTCGGCGGGTTCACTCGGAGGCCGCAGCCGAGCTGGGTCATGGCAGCGCGGCGCGGCGGGGACCGCCAGATCGGCACGGGTGCGGAGGGAGAGGGCCTGAGGAGGGTGGAGGAGGACAAGGAGGATAGAGGAGGAGAGTAAATAGAAAGCGATGTATAGGAAATAGAGGGAGAGGGACGCTCGTTATTCTTTTTTTTCTGAGATTTTGGATTGGTTTCACGTTTTCATGCCCACAGCTTGCTGTATTTGAGCGATACGTTTTTACATCGGATGAATTTCACAGTTTTATTACATGAAAGATGAAGCCAAACTTTCAGCAATCGTCCATGTGTGATTAAGCTTTATCAGCGGGTGAAAGCGCTTCTTGGTCTGGCGTCCTTTTCATGGGCTGCATTGTCCACTGACCTGAAAAGACTTTGCAATGCTTTTTCAACCCTTATGCGTCTAGTTGGCTTGATATCACGCGATGTTTCCTGAAGCTTTCGCTTAGTCAAAGGATGACATACCCACGTTCCGTGCTAGCAAGTAAGGCAAAAGGAAATCTACAGTATAACAATACAAAGCAGGGACGCATTCAAATCCTTTGTGACGCATATTTCTTGGATTGATTTATTAAAAGAATAATTAGAGCGAGGACCAAGAGACCTCACCAGATGAGCCTCCTCGCGATATACGATGACAAGGGAAGACGAAGTTACAGTCACGCCACGTGGGAGGTGCTGCACGGGTCTGCAGAACCTCCCACGTGCAGCCACGTGGCAGTCCACCTGTGTCCTGAGAGCCGCCCCCGCCCCCGCCTCCGCCCCCGCTTGTCTGGCGGCGCTCCATCGCCGTCCGCATGGCGCGAGCGGCTCGCGCCAGTAATTAGTGTCGCGCGCGCCGCGGTGGCGGCTTGTGCGCCGGGCACGCGCCCACGCACAGCGCACGCATGGCGTCTATTCTCGTATCTGGGGCGACGGACTTTATTTATAAGGAAGGGCCAACGACATGTGGCCCCGTGTATCTTCTGTGCGCGCACAGAAGCCGCCGTCGCCGCCGGATTGTAGCAGTTAGCGGCTCTGCAGAGCGCTCAAAGAGCACCGTTTGCAGAGGGCGAGAACAGATGTGGCCCGGCCAGCGTGGACCACCCGGAGCGGAAGCGGAACCGGCGCTCCAGCGGCGGCCCTGGCTGCTGGCTCATTGTGCGTGCGCGCGTGGGCACGGAGGTCGGACGGCGTGTGGGCCATGAACCATTTCTGCGTGTCCTTCCCCCGGCCGCCACGCACTCGGCACGCGTGCCAAGGATACCTGACCTCGGGTCTATTCCGTGACCTAAATCGGGTCATTAATGAGCCGTAGATGAGGCATCGGCTGGCGAACTTCCTCCATTTGCGACATGGCGCCTCTGTAGTCTGTATGCTCTGAGAGATGCTGGTTGGCCTTACGCAGCCTGTCCAGATTATCTATAGCCGCTTGCTTGGACTGCCACTGATACAACCTGCCCCCATATCCCGCAAATGTGCCATGATTTGTACTGATAATCCAGCATAATCTGTCATTCATCTTCTTAACACCTGATGTATTACGGAGGCCGACTCACCAGTCAGGGTGGCCGCAGCGTTCGTGCGATGAGTTTCAACACCATGAGGTTTGTTCTACTTACGAGGGATTGTCTCGGACTGGTGAACTTTCCTCGTGTACTACGTTCTAAGAGTTGCGTTATCCACGGCCTAGCGTGGCAGGTGATCCTAAATCCTAAAGGTCGACAGAACAGGTTACTGCGCATATATGCGACATTAAACTCAATGTGTCATGGAGAACGACAGAAGGGGCCACCTCGCCCTTATAATGCAACATGTGTTGCAGAATGGAGTTGCTCAGCCGTGCTGGATTAGCTATTTGTCGTGGCGCCGATGCAAGAGTGAGAGCATTACGAGTACTGCATGAGATACCGTTGTAACGGTAGTGCTAATATTGTATGAGCAATGGGTAATCAGACAACAAGCTATTGCTTTCCATACCTTTTCTGAAACAGCCGTCTGTAAGTAAGTAATTCAAAACTGTAATAAGAATATCATTTTGTATTTCAATACTTTTTGTGATCGAGTTAAAAACATTTTGCATTTGAAGCAATGTTTAGGCGTATTCTCTCTATTCCTAGCAATTTCTCTAATGGGAACGGTCTCCCTTGCTGAAAAAATGGCGCTGTACCGCAGCTTTCCATCACACCATCTCAAGCCAAACACATAATCTAAAATCTATTTTCAAAACGCGGCTCAATGCAGAGCTCTGGAGCGCCTCAGCCCTCATCGCCTCTGCACATCCCAACCGGCTCGCTCCGGCTGAAACCGAAAGTGCCTCCCCTCCCTCCCTCCCTCCCCTCCCCTCTGCGGCGCGAGCGCGAGCGCGAGTAAAAGTACTCGCGCCGCCGCGAGAGGTGAAGACGGGTTCAGCGGCCGGGAAACCGTGGCACTGGGTCATCTGGCGCCGCCAGCCGCGCTGAAAAGTGAAAACACCTCTCCGCGGCTCTGTCCGCGATGGGCGGCAGCCGGCAGCGGCGCGGCGGTGGCGGTGGCGGTGGGCGGTGGCGATGGCGGGCGGTGGCGATGGACGGATGGCGGCTGAGGGGGTAGGGGGGCGGTGACTGAGGCGAGTATAGGACGGGACAGATGATGACAGAAAGGATGGCTACCGTAGACACTGAGCTGGTCGCCCATTGGTGGCAGCGCTGCATTGACAAGGGGATTGACGTCGTTTATTTGAAGAAGGAGAAGAGATGGATGGTTTGGGTCAGACGTTTGTTTGAACGGCTTTTGGGCTTCGAGCTTTCTTTGAGAAGATAACAATGAGGGAGATACTCGATACAATGGAAGCGATTCCCACTGAGAGAAATGACGATATGCTTTTACCAAGCGAAGACAAACGGATATAATCCAGTGGGATGCTAAGCGTCCCAAGCCTTACTGATAAGAGATGATTGGTTTGATAATGCCAAGAAAAAAGGATTATCGAGGCCTAATGACTTTTTCATGTGAAGCACTCAGCTTTTGGTATAATACAACACCGATTCTTAGGTCAACATACCGGGTGGCCCAGAAAAAACGTTCCGAACTTTGGAGGTCTATATATCAAATTCGAGGGCAAATAACGAGCCAAAATTTTCATCAAGTTTGCGTCATGTCTTTGCACATTGGTATGCCAAATTACAACACTATACCATCATTTACAAGCTGGCAATCTTGAGTCGAATTAAGCAAGACGTTTTTGCTTTTTTTGCCGATGTCAAACGATAGTGATGATTGGGTTAGACGTCCCATGTTATAAAAAAGAATAAAAAATAGAGCACGTGAATGACACCAACACGTATGTTCTTATTTTAAGTATTTTTGTCTCACTTATGTGCCAAATATTCAAATACTGAGCCGAAATGGTGCTCATGGATGCCATTCGTTTCAACACCAAATCATGTTTCGAGCAGGAGTGGCACGGTGCATGGATTACTGCTGCTTACCCTCCTTTCAGTAGATCAAACAGTAAATCGACCGGATGAGGACACAAACTAAAGACTGGTTCCTGTGCCAGAAGACCACAGAATAGCTTATGAAAGACAACATTGCCAGCAGATGACAAAAAAAAACTTAGTTGAAAAGTTAACTTTTCCCAGGAATGTCAGCCAGAAAAGCATTTGAGCCACAAGATGGTTAGAAAACTGGAAACTTCTTCCGATGCCGCTGGCACAGAGCCATCGTGGTTGCCTGAGGGAATGTGTCATCCTGAGTCCCGAACCATCAATGAGACTAGCTGCCAGTAGAAGTCGTGGCTCTAGGCCGCGGTGCCGCGGGGTGAAAGTGACCCGTTCACTCACATTTTTGAGTAAACATCGGAGCAAAAAAGTAATTTTTACATGGCATGCTTGAAACACGAACTGTTTAAACAGTAATTTACCGAACACCATGAAAATCACACCATTTACTGAAAATGTGTGCCGCATTGACTTTGCGAAGTTTCAATGTTGTATCTTCATCACTTTCTGAGAAATGATGATTTAAAGTTGGGAACGTTTTTTCTGGGCCACCCGGTATTTGTATGTTGACCTATACTAATATGTTGTCAAGATGGAGCACAGTCTGTTGTTATCATGTATCTGTATTCATGTATTCCATAATTATGAATGCATTTGCGTTATACTTGGTCTCACTTTTTAGCTCAAAGATACTCGGCTTAAAATGACTACGACGCCCTTATGTTTTTAATATGCACCTCAAAGCCAAAATGTCCTCAACCCCAATCGATGTGGAGCAGAAAGCTTAGTTTTTTTTTTTCTTACAAGAGGCATACAATGCTACTATGAGCGTTCGTTTTCGTATGCCGCGTTGATGACTTCTATGACTTTCATTACAGATTACAGTTGCGTATGAAATAATTCATTTTGCTTCGAAATATAAGACCAATTTGCGCGAGCTCTGGTGACCAGCAAAAATATCGAATGATGGTATCATAGTTATACTGGCTTTGATTTTTAGAATAATGCTGCTACATGAGAACAACATTATTTCAATAAGGTGACATCCTTCATCCAAAAATAGACATCCCATAATTTCTCTCCCTCTCTCCCTATCTGTTTCGTTCGGGTCGCCGCCCCTCCGGTGCCGTTGCGGCACAGAGATAATCGTCGCCCTGCAATCGCTTGGGGGCCGACTGGTGCCTTCGATGGCCGGTCAACGAACGCCGTCGTCCCGCCAGCCAGCCGCCCTGCAGGAAAGCGAAAGGCTGCCGAGTAAAAGTGGCGAGGTGCGTGACCTGACCGCAGCGCCGACCGCTCTCCCGGCGATCAGCTGACACGCGCCGGCCGCCGCCGCCGCCGCCGCCGCGCGCGGAGCGTCAATTGGTCGCTGTGCTCCGCCCAGGTGACAGCGTGCTCGGACGGCTCCCGACGCTCGCGTGGCGTGTAGTGTGAGAGGTGGTCCGGGCGCCGCATCGTCGGTTGGTGGTCAGTCTGTGAATTCACTGCCCACATCACTGCCCAGTCGGACGGTCTGCCTGCGGTGTGCGGGGCGACGGGGGAGGGACGTGAGAGCTTGACGTGGACGTCATCCAGTGACTACTCCAGCCAGTGAGTTTGTGACTCGTGATCAGAGATTCTGCTCGTGCTCTGCTGAGCCGAGCTGCGCCGCTGTGCGCCCCAGAGCTTCGTGAGCTCGCCGAGTCGAATCACCGTGGCTCCGACACAGCTGTGCGCCATGACGGTAAAGGACCTGCTGATGGCCTTCCCTCCAGTGCTGGCCGGATCCAGCCTGGACCTGGCTCTTCATGAGGCGGTCAAGGGTCAGCCGAGCCCGGCAGAGAGTCCCGCCGGCTCTCCGCGTGGGTCGACGATGATTCCGGAGGTGCCGCCGCCCACCACCACCCTCCCGGTGGCTGCCCCGGCAGGTATGTTCCACGGCGGGTGATGGATGTGCCGCAGCTGGAATGGGCGGGCACGATAGGAGAGGAAATGTTGTGTTTTGAGTTTAAATACTGAGTGTTAGGTATGTGCTTACCGGTAATATTCCAAGGAAGCTCGTCAGTTGGTGACATACCAGGGAAATAAGCTAAAATTAGAGTGCTCTATTTATTGCTCCTGCCCCATGTTGAAGAGATACCCCTAAAAACGTGATCTTTTATCGGCCCTTACGCAGCAAGGCAGTAATTCTCAGACCGGTGGATGGTATCAATAGAAAGAGAATGCGTCAAAGATTAAAATGAATTAATCAAAATAACATTAAAATGTTAATTAAGCGTGGAAATTAGTCCCAAACATAAGCTAATTATTGCTTCTACCTCGGCGACGGCGCTCCCCGCAGTCAGCGGAGAAGCTAAAATAAAAGCCACCATCCTCCTCCGTAAGTCAATTTTAGAGCGGCCGAGTGGGCCGATGCGGGGCCACCAAACTGAGGTAAGACGTGGCTAGCAATTGCAAACCGCCATATAAATCAATATCTTAAGACGTACAATATGGGATGATTACTCTGAAGCTGGAGTGAAGGCATGAGTAGATTGCAAGAAACGAAATGCATAGATTGGTTGAATTATGTACAATAGGCACAGCTCAATAGATGAAGCCATTTCTATGATGTTGACATTTGACATAACCCTTCCTCTCCTCACCGATGACCTAAGTGCATTGGCAGTTACCGGCATAGTTTTTGAGCACGAGTTTAATTCGCCATCGGACCGCAATGCATGTTGCTAGGCTGCTGCAATTACAACGAACATACGAATACTGCCTTCATTTGTAGACGTTTGTTTTTTAAGCGGTCTTTGACGTACAAGGGGGCATACCTGTCGACAACTTGAGTTTCTCCGAATTTCAAAAACTCCCAGAATTTCAATTCCTTATGCACTGTTGTAGGTACAGCTGCGTTCACAAGTTTTCGTTTCCTCCTGTTCTAAAAAGGGTGATATTTGTCGATTTCGTGCGTCGCTGATAAGAGGGTGCGTTTAATAATTAGGCCCAACGCTTTCTGCATCCGCGAGTACCTACCTTCAAAAGGGAACAACAGTTTCCATTTATTACACTATGGGACATGTGACAAAATGACCACTGGAACACGCATGAAACGGAGCTCATATTCCTAAAAATGTCTACAATCACTTCCTTTCTGACACTATTAGCAAATACCATCTCAAGTTAGGTGGTTGACAGACAGTCAATGGAGATCTGGGGAGACTGAGTGATGCCAATTCACCACTTAACTGATAATGAGGGCTGAGGGCAGAGAAACAGGCAACATGCACAACTGACAACTTGACAAGTGACAAAACACTACCAATATTGCGCAGTGCACAACATATTACAGCGGCCAGCCCAAAAAATGCTTTTGGTGGCTAATTGCAAAACAAGTCACTAATAAAATATGTCTTAGTTGCAGCTGAACACTGCAAAATGATCACACTGTTCACGCATTGAGTGAGATGCCACAGGTGGTTTGAATCACACTTTGATACAACTGCAAATCTGAAGTGTTATTATGAGATTCATGCCTCCATGATCACAGCACTTTGGTTGTGGTTGGCATAACACTTGTAGTCTGCAGAGTTCCACATGAACTGCAGACACCTCATCTGGTGGTGGTCTTCATGTTGCTCAACTTCTTCAGGAGGCAAATGTCGACCACCCAGCAGAAGCATGGTCCTGCAGAAAAGAAAGGTAATGCATAAGGTACAAACATTATCTGCTGAAACAGCCCCTTCTGTTGGCTGTTATTAAACTTTTAACATACCTAACATAACAACATGTATTCCATGTATATTACATTTGTTGAAGTAAAATACTGCCGGCTATTTCAATACCAGAAAATGAAATTATATTGTGGCATAATTCACATGCTCAGCTATCAGTATCAAATAATAAAATAATTTAAAATTTGGCATATTCTATAAAACACATTCATAGAATATTCTACTTCACGTCAAGGACTCACAATCTTTCTGTTGGGTGTTTGATTGACACATTAACTAAGTTTGTCTTAGGTCTTATTATTACACAAAAAATTCATATTGCATTATTGTATCAAAATACTGCCAGCAATAACAAAACAAGAACATGAAATGTCAATGAGCAGGCCGCCTTTCCTAAAAATGGGTTACTTTGAAAAGAATTTTAGTTTCTTTTAAGGAAAAGGAGAAATGATTATCAGGTAATTATCAGAAAACCACTCAACCAGCAAGTGGCTGGGTGGTTTCACAGCAAACATCAAGCCAAAACACATATTTACATTTATCTAACAATTGAGCCATTTGACTACCACAAGGATATCAATATGTGAGCAAAATAAGAATCCAATTATCCAATGTTGACTTCCTTGCAAAGTTTATGCCTTATTTTATGAAAACGTGTCACTAGAATATGATACTTATCATCGAATATTATTTAATTTACGATTTATTTCGATCGAAACGCACATGGAGTCACGCGCCATTTTCGTCGACGATTAATATGATCGTGTTTCATGAAGAGATAAGGGGTTTCAATGGTCTTTCAAAGCAATAATTTGATGCAAAAATTTGTAGGAAATAATATAAAGCTGGTTCAAATGGCCATCAACCATTTAAAACACCGAAAATACTCACAACTCCGTCCCGACGACCACGCAGCACCGCGCACGCCACACTACTGGCACAATGCCAAAACTGCTGTCACAGCAGAAATGTTTTTATTCTCGATTGCAATTATGGAATTATTTATTAAACAGAAGACGATCTTTCCGAAAAACCGATTGATTTCATACACAGATGCATGGAAAATAAAAAAAATCCCGGGAAATTTATTTGTATTGTTTTGTCGATTTTGACATGCTCCTAGTTTGCAGCCATATTTCGATATGTTCTACAGGGAGTTCAGAATTATTTCAGGACCAATCTTTTCCTCGTTCATTTTCCCGTCGATCATGAAATTTTTAGAGCGGAACAATTAGTTTCCAGGCGGTCCGAGCGGTTTTCGTGAGAAGGGTGCAAAAATCGGCGTCATTTTTAGAGCCTCGACACCAGCTCAACACAGGACCCTATGGGAGACGGTGAAGTAGCGGGAGCAATAAATAGAGCGCTCTAATTTTAGCTTATTTCCCTGTAGTGTCACCGACTGTCGTACCGAGAAAGGAGCAGCTCCGTACAGAAGCACATTAATGTGACAACATATTTTCATCCTTTAGTTTGAACCGTATTTGTGTGTTTCATGGAGATCGATAGGGTGAGCTCTTGCAACAACTGGTACATGCTCCACACAGCTCAAGACATACATTTACCTTCCGTGAGGCTCAGAGTGCCTGGTGCCTCACTTACTCTTCAATTTTCCAGAATTAGCTTCATATGTCATCAATCTTTTTAATTCATAGATCTATTGACAGTTTACCGGGGAAATAATGACAATCGCTGACATTTAGTAGGCACATGGAAAACGGGCAACAGTCATACAACTGTCGTACTATTCATTACCTCCCATTCACAGTCCAATTCCAGCCTTATTTAACACCCATGGCGCATTATCTCGAGCTCCTAGCTTTCTTTTTCACCATTTATCTGATAAACCGGATCGGTTTCCCTACAATGGAGCCCTCTGTGACCCAGTCTTCGCCCGTTGATCACCCAGAACCTCAGCCCTTATCTCATGGCTCGGCCCGCGCGACGGCCTATCGTAAAAGTGAAATCTTCTCCGAGTTTCGGCCGCTAACGGTCTCCCTCCACCGGTGCTGAAATCGAAACAGTTCACCGGCCGGTGACCCTGTTTTCACTATTAAAGCCGGTGACAGGCTCACGACATCCTCCCCCGGGCGTATCACGTACGGAGTGTGCGATCTCTCTCTCTCTCTCCCTCTCTCTCCCTCTCTCTCTCCCTCTCTCTCTCTCTCTCTCTCTCTCTCTCTCTCTCTCTCTCTCTCTCTCTCTCTCTCTCTCTCTCTCTCTCTCTCTCTCTCTCTCTCTCTCTCTCTCTCTCTCTCTCATAGCACATCTAACCAATCAGATCATGACTGAGATGACATCGTTCACTTGCCAGGAATCATCTCGCGAAATAACAAACACCTTCAGAGAAAGCGCTCTATCATCTGCATCATTTCGTTGCACCAATCCCCAACACCCCTTCCCCCCTCCCAGCCCCCTCCCTGTCCCAGTCTGTTGTCCTCGAGCAGTCCCAGAGTCGCCGCATCGAAAGTGTTTCCGAGCGCCATCAGCCTATTTTCCGAAGGTGAGTCAGTAGCCGGCCAACGTACTAGCCTCTGCGCAGGCGGCATTGACCCACTTCCACTCGGCCGGGACCTTCTGTTGCAAGGCTCCGACCGCCGCCGGCCGCCGGTACGCTTGTGAAACCGGCGATCCGGTCCCGTCCGCGCCGCCACCGCCGCTAGCCTCTAACACTATCGGCCTCGTATGACGTCAGAGAGAGCAACGAACTCTAGCCTCGACGCGGGCGGCGTCCCACTTTCGGCGGCCGCCGTCAGGGTCGATGGTGAGTGCTGGCGCGGCGCCTGCGCAGAGGCTCCGTCGCCGGCCGAGTTTGGCCGCGGGTGAATGCTCGACAACCGGGACGGCGCGGCGGCGGCACCGGGCGCGCGCCGGCTGCCGCTCTCCCCGCTCCGCCCTCTCTCCGCGGCACGAGCTATATGGGACAGACGGACGGGTGTGGCGGCGGCGGTGGGGTGGAGGGGAGGGGGAGGTGCGGACAGGTGTCATCTGAGACGCTGTCGCCTGTCCGCTGCCATTTGTCCCATGGTTGGGGTTGGGCGGGGTGACAGACGGCCGAGAATGGATGGCTGGGACGAGGATTGAACGGCCAGGTGGCAGGTAGGCTGTGCCGCCGAGCTCTGCTGTCATGCGGCACAGTCTATCCAATTCCAGACAGGCGGCTGCTCTCGCCACTTGCGTGAGGAAATAAACTGGGGGGACCACAATGCCGCAGTTGCGCCTAACATAAAGGGCTGAAATATTGCTGATACATTCGAATCGTGCGATCAAATTTAATGTCGAGATCCTTGATTGTTTCTGAGGCGCCGAGAGACTATCAACTGATCACCTATCATTCATTTAAATCACATGCATGTTTTATCAAATCGCAAGTGACATATTCGAAATAATTCGAACTGCATTTGACCATGACCCGTTAACTGAGCATACACCGTTAACAATTAGCGGAATTGATAACAGACATTTCAAAATTTTGAACAACGAGCTCCATTGTTCGTTGATGCTCCCGTTATTCTATTCATCTGATGAAAATGGCCCACTCGCGTCTGTGTTGAAGCTGCACAGTACGCACTGCGCACCCAACCTCTCACAAAAGGCAATATGGAAGCAGCCGTGCTCGCACATTGAGCAGGCCTTTGTGCGGGATTGCCAATGACATCATAATTTGCATTTGCGGAAAAACAGAGTTCGTTGCCCTCACAGGCGAAGAAACTGAGGTGTAAAAACTACAAAGGCCGTCTCTGCCGCCTACGTTAATTCGGCACTGGTTTTATCGGCGTTTTTGACGCCGTTGCAGCCGGATCGGCTCTCTGTGGCTCGCGGGGGGTTTTGCTCGGCGCCAGCTCCCTCGCCATTGCCCCGTTTTTGTGTGAGCGCGCACCGAGCCCCGAAGGACCACAACACCGTGAACGGCAGGCCCGTGCGACTTTTTCGCGCGTGTGGGTTTTTGGCGCGCTCGCAGCTTCTCTCTGAGTCGTTAGCGGGCGGTCTGGCGGCGCGTTTTTCGACAGGTCGACTACCGACCTCGTCTCCGTGGTCGGTGCCGACCCAGACGACACAAAGCGCGCCACAGCCGCGCAGCTGCGCAAAAACGGCGCGCCGTAAAAACGCGCGCCAGCTCATTGATCAGCTGGCGGCGGGGTCGTTGACCCGTTCCGATACTACCGTCGGCCTTACGAGCTGCCGGCCGGCGCGCCGCCGCGCCGGAGCGCTGCCGCGGGCAGTCTGGGCTGAGGCTGGCTGGTGGGCGCGCCGGCAGCTCCGCCGTCCTCTGTGATACGCCCGAGCCCGCGGCCGGGCCAGCTCGAGTCTGTGATATAGTTGAATAGTATCGGCGGTGCTACGGTCAGCCCACCTCAGCGATATGCTGCTGGACTTGGAGAGGGAGTGCCTCGGCGCCAGCAGCCCAGACTCGGCCGTCGTGACAGGTAATGGAAGCGTGTTTGTTTATCTTGTAGATCAGCTCACATAGCTCATCTCGATTTACACCTGATGCATGTTTCTAGTTCACGGCCTTACCTGTTGATCATAAGTGAGCATAAGCCCCAACATCAAAAACGATCTCTATTTGATATTGTTTGTGAGATCGAAATCACGTTACACCATCGACGCCATGTCATCGACCGAAAACGATTGCTGTGGCGGCGGTCGGCGTTTCACTTTCCGTTCGGGCTTTCTCCGGCGCTCCATCGGCCGTCCTCAGTTTCCACTTTTACTTTCATCGGGCTGCCGGCGACCGTTTTTACTACGGCCCGCGGTCGGTGAACTCTGTTTCACCTGCGCTCGAACTGATAGAGCATGTCTAGTAGTAAACCTGTTGCGCCATCGCACTGCGGTGTGCTAGTGCCGCGAGTATTTCCACGGAGAGAAACTGGGCTGGGGCGGTCACGAATGGTCCGTTGTGTCATCGGGGCTAATCCTCGCCGGACGGCGCGCGGCCGGACCACTTTTGTTTTCTTTTCTCCGCCCACCTGTGCCAAGAATGAGTGTGTTCCATTTGCGAAAGCGGCGCACGCTCTCTTGCTGTCTGGTTTGACTGGTGACCAGGGAGGCGCGCGACCTTGCCCGGGCCTAGCGGGCTGGTCTGATCGGGTGCGCCCCAGTGACGTGGCCGTGCAAGCGGCGCAGCATTTTTGTCGGCCCGTTCTGGTTCAAGGATGCCTGCAGCGGTCTCGGAGTTTGCAGCAGCCGGCTATCTGTGCCATGGACGAGCGAGTCCAGGTCGGCGCCGCCGCCCGTGTCATACATTCACGTCCGGCGCACATTCTAGGTCGATACCGGCCGTCATCACCGTCCATGACTCCTGTCATGACCCCGCCATGACTTTGTCATACTCATATCACCAGCACCCCTCCCCGACGCCGCTGGAGCGGCTGGCTGGTGTCCTGCTGGCCCCCTTCGCGGCCCCCCGTTCCCCCCTGGCGCCGCGGCCTGGCACCGCCACTGTCAGCTGGCCTCCTTTTCAGGGTCAGGTGAATGAACTCGGGGGGCTGTGTCGTAATTGGGTCAGACGCCGACAGGCGGCGCGCCGGTCGCTGTTGGGTCCGGGAGGCCGGCGACGGTAGTCGCTCGTCGGTATGGGATGGGGGAGGTCGGCATGGGACAGGATCCCATGTACGACAGTCAGAGGCGTGAAAGAAATAATAAAACGAGAGCTGACCTGATGAATGGAATGAAAATTGCGATAGCTGAACAGTAACAGAAATCCAAAGAGTCTGGCTGTATTTATACCTAAGAGAACACAAACAAAGGTAGCGGAGATTCAGCTCGAGGCATTCGAGTAGACTCAATAAACAGCAACCAAAAACAGAGCCTGCTCACTTGAAACACCCACAACTCTAACGTACCGTGCTCCAGATAATCGTTACATAATCGGAATGGGTGCGTAACCTTTTCGGATGTCCGGCAATGGTGTCATGTCAGTGGATCGACATCGTTTTCAATATCTAACTCTATACGGTAAGGACTCTTACTAGCCCGTCACCCATGGCTACAAGCCCATTTCCAATTCATATAAAAATTCCACTCGCCGCCCTCCCCGGCCCCGTTTGGCTCATAGTAACGTGGGGCCCCGTCGCGCCGACCGGCCGGCCGCTCGGCCCTGACTTTGGCTCGGCGGCGGCGGCCGGCAGTGAAAGTGAAAGTATCGAGTGGCGTCTGACCTCGTCGGCCGTTGCCCTCCCGTGCCAGTGACCTGGATCAGCGACCTGACCCGTCTCGGGGGCCGCGGCCCACAGGCCCCTCCCCTGCCCCCTCTCTCCTGTGACCAGTGCTCGAGGCCAGGAGGATCCTTGGATGAGCCGAAAATGGAACGCGCTCGTGGCCTCAGTGATTCATTTGGGTGCTGATAATTTCACTCTCACTTTCAGGGGAGAATGGCATTATTCATTTCTGTTGGAAGCTGGTTACACTCGCCTTTTATATTATTTCTGAAGCCAAAACTAGGTAAACAAGAAGGCTCGCTGTTCGCCTTATTTTTCACTTATACTCTATGTACTTATTGCCGATATCGGGCAATTGTCGCTATGTGTGCTATAATGTATTGCTGTCTCACGAGGTCCGCCTTTTACCAAAATCATATTATCTAACATAACAGCACTGAGTCTATTTCCATTCTCGTGACTGGCTAACTGATGAGCATATCCAGCACCTACCGGTTCCGTCTCTTCTACCCTCCGAACAAGATTGGGGAGACATCTGGCGGAGAGGTACGCAACCCCTAGTTAACGGCTCAGCCGCATCACTGTTTCTGGCGCTCTCCGCTAGGTGGTGTGTGCCGACGGTGCGGTGGCTGGTACTACTAGTTAGCGACATTGCCGCTGTCCCGGCGATGGCGCCACCGGCGCGCCGAGCGTGCCATGGGTCTTTGTGAGATCGCACCGGTTACGGGCGGAGGAACTGGTTCCGAAGTTCAAGGACAGAAACTTGACCGCAGAGTTGATCGCACCCGCACGGTTTCATGACGACCGTTTCCGATGATCATGATTCCGAGCATAAAGTTCAGTAGCCTTTCCGTTCGAGGTCGATCGATGAAGAACACTCGAATACAACAAAGCACAGTTACTGACTGGATTTCAAACACGATAAAGGCTCCACCACATCATTTTCCCGTTCCCGGCGTCTTTGAACTTCCTACATGAGTTTCGTGCCGTGGCGGCTGCACCGGTCGGCACTCGGCCGGTCGGGCGGTCCTGGCCGGACGGCCGGCGGCACGCCTGCCTCGCTAACCTTCACCCCGGCTCGACAGCGGCGCGAGGTCAGTGTGGCCACTGCCGCCGGATCTGCAGAGTTCAAGAGCAGTCGGTCCCGTTGGCGGCTGGCGCCGGTCCGGGGGCGGGGGGGGGGGGGGGGTCGGAGGATCAGATATGGTAATCTCTGACCGTCGGTCATGCACCTGTCTGATGGAACGCTGCGCTGTGAGGCTGGAAGGGAGGTGGAACGGGGCAGGCTGTGCACCGCTGACTTTGCGTGCCCTTGGCGGCAGCTGCCGTTAGGCGACTGGTTGGTATAGGCTCCCCCCCTCCCCGGGGACAGGCCAGTCACTGACACATGCATGAGTCGATTTTGACAGCTCGGACCGGGCTCAGAACCGTTATATGACGTTTAAGGTGCGAAGCGAACCTTTTGTCGCACCACTGGCCCTGATATCACAGTGACACTTTTATACGCACTGTCAGATGACATCACGCTATCGAAAGTAACCTCAACTCGCCGGTACTTTTTACAAGCACTGCGAGGTGACGCCTGTAACCAAGAAGACGCGTGGCTCCCTCGCTCGGTCGGAGGTGTCGCTCCGTCCCTGAGCGGCGGCCCATGCAGCAGGTGGACCATGACATGCCCTCGGGCGCCACCAGCACCGCAGGGTTCAACAGCCACCTGTTTACAGCCGCCGCCGCTAGGGACGCTCGTGTCGTGTACACGGCCACGTCATGCGGTCACATGGTCGATCTAGTTGACTTGTGATGTTGATGAGAGTCGGTCACGTGATATAAGAGGATGCAAAGTGCTGAGTTCAGCCCAGGGAGGGCTGTATTACCACTGGGTTCGTTCGTTCACTGACCTATGTGGCTGGCGTCTCGCTCCCCTGTCCAGTGTCCCCTCCCCTCAGAGGGGAGAGGCATCCGCTGCAACCGGTCTAATCGGGAAGTGATTGGTTGATTAGCTGGTCTGGAAGACGCCGTAAATATTTGCAGGTCTCCTCGCGGAAGACAGGGAGCCAGTGATGTCACCAAAACCCGTACCATAACTTGTCGGAAGTCTGGGAAACGAGCCATACAAATGTCACACAGATATGGGAAGATTTAATTCAGAAGACCGTGCCAGGGCTAAGACCTCCCAAACTCGCTATTGTCTTTCAACAAACCAATGTAACTTCATGTTTAAGCCCGAGCTTAAGTGACGTTTCAATGTCAAGAGAACCTTAAACCCAGGTCTGAGCAGAATAGTCATGCCTAAATCCTTCGTTCTACACCGCTGCCTACAGCATGAACCATAGCGACATTCACGGTTCCGCGTCTGGGGAGCCATAAATCAGCCTTCCTGGCTGTCGTCCATCCACAGGTCGTCCGCCGGTGCGGCGCCCCCGGCTAACGGTATGCGGGCGCCGAGTGCAGGGGGTGTCAGCTGGCGTGACGGCCGCCGGGGTCAGGAGGGGTCGCCGCCCATGACGCCGCCTGGCGGCCGGTCGGCGAACTAGCCCGTCAGACCGGCTGGCCGGCCGGTACAATGACCCAGTTGAGGGACACGCCGCTCTGAAGGTCAGGGTGGGGAGAATGTCAGCGCGGCCAGCGACCGCAGCCCGACCGGCTGTCATGATCTCCGCACGCCATCGGGGAGGGGAGGGGAGGGAACAGGACCGGGCGCCGGGCGGCCGTTCGCTCCGGCTCTGTGTCTGTCTCTTTGTTCGACTGGAGCGGTGCGAACTGGTCCCGCCCGCTACGGCTGCAACAGATGGTCCGCTGTGGCCTGCGGAACCCAGCGGGAGGCGGGCGCACTGAATTTCCTCGGCTCTGTCAAACCAGCACCTCGCATTGCGCAAGTGATTGCTGGGCAGCTGAGCCTGCCCTCCGGATTCGCTGCAAACTGGCACGCACTTGCATAAACCACTCGACTGCAGAACTATCTGGGTTTGTTTTTCTCAGCTCGCGGCGGCAGCTGATGACCCGATTCGATACGCGCTGAGTAGTCGCATTGTTCGGTCTCGCCCACGCCCTCGGGCGACGGTGGAGCCGCCTGGCGACGCGACCGCGAACCAGCGTCGCTCGGTCACGCATGACGTCTGTCGAGGTTCGAGCGAGAGTGAACGACCGCGGTGCCGCCGGCGGCGCCGTCCGGCCCGGCCTCTCAGTCGGCCAGCTGGCGCGGCACGCCCTCGCCCTCGCCCTCGCCCTCGCCCTCGCCAAGAGCCCGGCCCGCATCCGCCTCTCCGCCCCGCCCAAAACTTCCTCCCTCGATCTTCACAAACTTTTCCCGTGGATGGAGAATTTGGACTAATATCGGAGTGCGCCGCTGTTTTGTCGTGCAGTCCATCTGCCCCCAGTCCGTCTGGTGGGTTGTGATTATTGCGGTCTGGCGGCCAGCACCCGACCACAGGACTTTTTGTGACCTTCTCCGTCTGAGCGCAGCTTCCTGGTTGGCGGCGGGGGCAGACTCGAACATTCCACTGGGGCCGTTCAGTTCGGGTCATGGCTCGCGCTGTCTGGATGAATTGCATGCACGCTATCTGCAGTGGTTGTGTTTGCAAGGAGTCACTGCTCGTGAGAGATATTCGACAGATGGGCATTTCCGTTAAATTTGCATAACAGCTCACTCATGTACTCGTGCATAGTTGAGGCTTCGTGACTTATGGAGGGTAGGTACGATAACATGAGGTTTAAATTGACTTAATTAGCTACCATGGCTACATTCGATTCCCCCGTGCTGGCACATTCGGAAGCCAGCCCCAATCTGTCCTTGGCTGCGGCCGCTGCCTTCTGAATTCTCCCGCTCTCGGCTAGCTACCTATTTTCCCCGGGTGATCGCCTTCTGGCCTCGCCGATCCATTGTTCGTTGGGTACATTCTCCGGTCGGTTTTCGATCTCATCGCCGGTCGCCCGGGGCTTTCGCCGCGTCCTTCGCCTCTCGCGGCCGTCTCATCCCGCCGTCTGCCTGCTGTGGCCTCCAAACTCCTGTCAGCCGCCCACTCCTCCTCCGCCCGCCCCGCCTCCTCCGCTCCGGCCGTCGGACCTCCTCCGCCGCTACCCTCAGCGCCATCTGGCGCAGTATTCTCAGCCGGGTTGACGTCCTTGTGTAACCTGAAGTGCCGCAGTGCGCATGCGCGGACCACGTCGGCCTGCCGTTGGCTGCCGGCAGTGGCTGCGAGAGACATTGACCCCATTATGTGGTACCGACTGAGGAAGTGGCGACCGCGCTGCCGTCGCGGTTATTCAACTTTTATTTTCTACGTGCTCTTCAAATGCCCTCCACAGAAATGGCTCGCTGTTTGCGCTCCAGAGTGGCCGATAAGGCACAGAGGCCAGGCAGTAGGACAGTCTGGGTCGGCACACAGGTCATGGAAGGTGACCTCTGTGAGGTGCGCCCCTCTCCTCAGCGCGAACTTTAGTTCCAGTTAAACGTGCACCGATGTGCGGCGGGGTGTATGGCCCACCGCCACAGATTAGCTGGGCCCGGCTCGGCCGGCCGGCTGGCCGGCGCAGTATGTTAGCGGGACCGACGGCGGGCGCTCCTCAATGTCACCCGGTCAGGTCAGCCGGCGCCGCGCGATACGACTGATAATGACACGACCGCTTTAAAAAGTGAGACTTCTCTGGAGGCACCGGCGCTGCGAAACCGATGGGTCGAGCTCTGAAGTTTCCGGGTCCCCTGAAGGGTCCCCGTTTTCCCTCAGCTGTCATTGACCGAGAAACGGTTTAGTGCAGTATTCAAGTTCATCCTCTCACGCCAAATGTTAACGGGTCGGGGTGCAGAGTGTCCTTTTATGGATAAGGGCACCGCTGTACACCGGAGGCAGAGCGGGTTGCGGGCGATGGCAGACTGATTTCTGCTCAAAACGGTCAGTTATTGCGGACCTGCAGCTATACCGGATCATGGATATCGGTACGGAATGCATTCCGACATATTTCAGAGTAGACAATTATGAACAAAGGGACTTCCGAAGTATTAGCCTTTATAATGAAAAACCGTAACGACCAAGTGTTCGAACTAGAGACATTTCAAAGTCAACTAAAAGAATGCCTTGATATATTACGACTGATATTAGCCATTATGTAACACTTTTAGATAGAGCGAATGCAAGGAAGACTCGGAAGTTCGATGCCTATTGTTCCACATTTAGCATTCATTGTGATCTATTCCGGTAAAATCTGGTTATCTTATCTGCACGTATCTGGCCTATTTTGGGACGAGATTGAGCAACCCCACCTCAGCCCACCCACCGTATCCAACATCCCTCGGGCGTACAGCGTCGTGTCGATCCTCCCCACCCCGTCTGCTGGACGCCTCCCTCCCTCCCTCCTCCCCCCTTCACCCTCACTGCGTCGGCTGGCGAAGGTGACCTACGCGCTCCCCCTCGGGCGGTTTCGATGACCGCTTGTCCCAGTTACACCACGCTACTACGCAGCTCGGCGATGACCGACACTGACGACGAAAGGCGAACGATCACGACGCACCGCGGCCAATGTTGCACGGTAGCATGGTGTGGCGCGTCGGCGTCACTTGCGACGCGGTCTGGCGCCCCTGAATCACGCTGCCTGTACGCGGAACTGGCCTGGCCGGCTGTGTAGCGCTCCAGCGCAGTCGAGCCGGTCCGACCGGCCACTCTGGGTCACCGAGGCGCTGCACTACGCCGAACTCGGCGATGCGTCAGCTGTGATCGGATGGCGGCGTGGGACGGGTCAGGCCGGTCTCAGCAGTCGCGCCACGGTCACACTGCGCCACACCACCGGGAAATACCGTGACCCGGGCCGGCCCACGGCTTCCAGGTGCCGCTCACCGCTCTGCCTCCTGTTCTCCATCCTCTCTCCTCCTCTCTTTTCGTCGCTCTTCCTTCGTTCTTCTCACAAGCCATCACATCTACATATTTCTAAACAGCCCAGGAAAGCGAAAACAATTCGTCGCCGCTGCATCGCTCTTTGTCAAGCCACGCCCTTGTCGCTTCGTCTCCTCTCGTTTCTGCCCCTTGTCCTATCCTGCTCATCCTGTCTGTTTGTCTGCGCTGCTGGTCAAACTACCCCTCCGAGCTATGTTTATGCGTACGAGCCGCTCGGCACGCCCACACTGCAGCCCCAGGGTTGTGCAATATTGATGCGGTGCATAGTTCGGCAGGGGAGGGGGATCGCCGCTCTCGATTTCAACACGGCAGTGCGTGGGGACACGCACAAGGTCGACAGATCTGTCAGTGGGGTAGCCGGAACTGTTCCGGGTTGGCTGACATCAATGACATTGAGTTCGTTGACGATCGTTTTGTTTTGAATACCGGACGTGGCTCAGTGTAATGCAATAGAGGAAAACTGAGAAATTCAGATATTTCACCCACAATCATTCTGCAAATCACATTGCTATTTTGATTAGAGTGCGTTTTTATCTTTTGTTTATGTTTCTCAGAAACACGTGAAATAAGCCCCATACGCATATGGGAAATACCAATAACGTACGCATACTTCGAATCAGTACTTCTCTTTACATTGCACTAGCTGCTAAAAATACACTAGTGAAATGCGTACTGCGTAGTGCGTGCCTCACTTTCCCAATCGAAACTGAAACTCGACCCTGCGCCGGCTGGCCGGGCTTTTCACGGCTGGCCCGCGGTCAGCCGGCATAACCGGGTGTTTTTCTCGCTTCACCTCGGCCCGTCCTGGCAGGGCGGACCGGAACTGTCGAGCGGGGTTGTGCAATGTGTTATGCCCGTCATCCTACCCCACTGCGGGCCCGACGGGCGCCGCCGGCCCTGTGCGTATGTGGGCTACTCCGCAGCGGCGCACTGCAGACGACTGGACGAGTGCAGAGGCTATTTTTATCGGTCTGCAAAGCGAGGGCTGTTTGATGTATGCGTGTGGCAATCGCTGTTTGTGCTCTACTTCTCGTTGCGGGTGAATTTTGATACGGCACAGATGTGATGTGCGTTTTGAGTTTGATGTCTTCACTGACCGGTCGGGACTGCTTGCTCGCCTGTTTTTTGTCTGGTCTCGACAAGTGAAGCCGTCAGATCAGTGACTTTAAAAATAGTATTCTGGTTTCTCTGAAAGTCGGATGAGTCGAAAGTGCTCATACGGCATTGTGCGTAAGCTGCATTCATCGTGGCACTATTTCCGACGTACCACTTCAACTTACTTTATCCTTTTTGTTTTTACATATGACATAAGCTGCAGCGCCGACTATTTTGTCATTCTTGATATCCTTCTCGGTCACTTGCATTGGATCCAATGGTACCTATCCTTGGAGTAATTTAGTTGATGTACTCTGCTTCTGTATCGACAATGAGTCCACGCATTGTTTTATGGGAAGATCCGTCTTTTTCTCAATTATAACCGCCCACATGTCGCCTTCAAACCAGGAAAAGAGCATCTATAACATAAACCAGCGGCGCGCCTGTCCTTCCACCTCGCCCAATGCCATCGGCGGCTCTGGATGGCATCATCTCGTCTCGCACAACAGGAAGAGTGCGTTGGGCGTTCGTTCGACCTTCTAAAACGGCCGACCGCGTGGGACGCCAAGCGGAAGCGATTTTCGGGACGGGTTAGCCGGCCGGTGCCCCGGCGTGGTTCGCGTTCAAGGCCTGCCAGCCCTTCCTGGCGGTTCAGCCTTGGTCGGCGAGCGGCCGCTCGTCGACTGGTCGCCTCCAAGATCAAGGCTAGCCCCTGGTTCAATGGACTTCCTCGGCGGCGGCGACCAATCAGCGCTCGCCGGGCGGCGCCGCCGGCACCTGCCCGCCGCGCCGCTGCCGCCGCCCGCCGCCGCTCCATTACCAGATGGCAAATTTTCATGCAGTCTCATTCGGACTTTCACTATCGCGAGTTGTGCTTCTGCGACGCTCCGCTGTGGACGGCACGGTGTGCGTGACCAGGCGCGCTACAGTGGGAGATATTGTCAGTGTGATCAGTGCCGTGTAGGAGACACGACGGCGAGCGATGTGCAGCCTTAGCCTGAGCCCGGAGCCGGCTGGCTATGTGTCCAGCACCACTCAGGACCTACGCGGAGGGGGCACACCGGTTCTAGGTACGATACGTGGTCAGCTTTGGTGATTTCCTGTGCTGGTATTTGTGTTTTTCTTGCATTGAACCTGATCGGGACTTGTGAAATGACTGCTGACGGCGCTCGGTATCAGCTCTCTTCAGCTGACTCTAGCGGCGGTGTTGTCCGCTCGTACCGAGCGTCTAATGCGGGCACGTGCTCGCACACAATCAATACCACCGCGCCCACCCTCGCAGCTCCCTCTTCCTATACGCCTACCCCACGCACTATCCGATCAATATATCGCACGCGTTCTATCGCCGCCCTACCGGCGGGCTCCCTCCCTCCCATGGACGGTTCAACGGCCGGCGCATAGACGCGCAGGTGAACGCACGCACAAAAACGCAGCCGCCGGGGTGAACGCACGCGCCGACCAGAATAGCGCGGCCTCGCGACTCCCCTCGGAGCGCCGGAGGGCACCAGGGGTCATGAGGGAGTGTTAGGGGAGTGGGGATATTGACGCCGGAAATGATCACAGAAGCAGCCCCCGGGACTGGGGCATGCAGAGTGGAATAGCGACCCTGATCGTGTACCAAGTTCCAGTGAAAGGGCGACTTCTGGTAAACTATGTCGGCCACTGGTTTCATGCCACAAACCTGGCGATTTGCGTCACAGATATTGTCTGTTTGCCGTGTTGTTTGCTTTGTATTTCCCGGTTTGGGGTGACGTTTTTCACCGACATGTCGGCGATTACCGGCGAGTGGATGTATGATCTGGCCTTGCCGTACACAATAGCTTCCACTTTCCGCTCGGAGCTATTTGGCACGTTCCGAATGATTGACACCTTCGAATGTCAGGTGTTCCGGTGATACCGTTTCAGCTTAACTACTTCAAGCATCTCGACTAGTTCTTGATGGCTGTTCTCTTCTGTTTCAGATTTTGATGGAACCACCGTTCTCTGCCAGGTGTGCGGGGACAAGGCATCCGGATTCCACTACGGAGTCCATTCCTGCGAAGGATGCAAGGTGAGTCCACGATCTCCCCTCAGCACTTGTCTCTCCGTTTTGCCGGTTTCCAAACCCTCCCATTGTAAGGTGTCTCGGTTGTATGGCTCGCTGCTCGGTTGTGGATCCCTTACCCTGCTAGTGCGCCCCGCCGATTGGTGTGTTTTAGACAGCTGTTCGGGACTGTGGGTTGAGTTACCAATTTAACGGGGCAGTGGAGGGACCATTTTTAGGAGAGCTCCAAAAATCTGTTTCAATAAGGCTTGCTGTCGCTCAGCCTGGCTGTCGTAGCTGGTGTGTCCTGGGACAGGAAAATTCCTATCGCCCGTCCGATTGGAGCTGCCTGTGGGCACACTTCCTTGTTCACAATACCACGCGGAATCCAAACAATTGCCGGGAAGAAGGAGACATTTATTTGGTTGTGTCTTTTTCTTTTCCATTTATTGATTGATGTTGGTGGTAAACAATTTTGTTCGGGGCAATTCTTGAGGCAATAAATGATAAATAGAAATCAGTGAAATAATCATCGAACCAAAGCCGGAAAGTTAACTATTTCAAAGGTGTTAATTAGTTTAAACATATTCCGGGTGGTCATTAGTTTGACGTCTGTCATTTCCTCTCTCGACACATTCGCGATAAGCGTATCACAAATCGCCGTATACCACAAAAACCCGTTTGGGCTCATTTCAAATCGCTTCCTCTCGCGGCCGGCGCACATTTCCGCCTTCCCTCGCCGGCCATGTGACATTGGGTGCGCCGGCCGGCCGGCCGGCCGGTCCGCGTGCGCCGGTTAGGAGGATGTGCCGCGAGGTGGGACTGGCGAGGTTGAACTGCCAGGGTCAGCGACTGCCCGACGGGCCGTCCAAGGCCAGACCGGGCGCAGTCGTTCAACCCGGCCACTGTGCCCTCGGCTGACCATGAATCGCCGCCGTCATGAAGGGCACTGTTCACTGGCGCCGCGGAACCCGAGCCGGCCCTCGCCCGGCGGGCAGCGGGGAGCGGCAGGTCGCTGGAGGGAGTCCGGACGGTCACGAGGGGAATGGAGGAGAGGGAGGGATGTGGAATGCGCTGAAATGCGTGTTTGTGCGTCTGGTCCTGAAATAGCAGTGCTGGAGAAGTGCAGATCACGGTGGAGCGGGCGAACAAGGCCGATTTGTCCTTGGACAACGGAGTTCAGCGACACGGACTCGGACGCTCGGGTGGTCTAGGTGGCGCTGAGGTCGCGCTACTGCACAGAGGGCGCTGCAGTCGGGCTCCGCCAGCGCTGTCCTCCGCCGCAGCGCCGGTGAATAGTGTCAAGGGCATCGACCGACGGGTTCCTCCTCCTTCTAAATGGTATCACACGAGGGCGGCGAGCACTTGTGGCTAATTGCCGGGCGGAGGTGGCTATCCGGGTCGTCGGCCATGACAGTCTGCCGTGCAGTCCAGCGCCCCTCTGCACCGACGGGGGTCAGTTCACCGAGAACGCCGCGCGAACCCGGCGCCCGGTGGCGTGCCGTTTTTGCAGGTGCGCTGTTGCCGAGCTCGGGTTATTACCATGCGGTTTTGCGCCGCTCTAGCCTTGGGCGCCGGCCGCGGAGTCGTTGACATGGGGACCATTGGTGTCGGTCTAGCGAGCGGGAAGTGAGCCCGAGGTGCTTGCCCGTGCCATCTGCCTGCCCCCGGAAGTCAGACGGTCAATTACTGAAATGGTTCACGGATTACTTGTTCGCATTAGCTTATTCAGTTCACAGATATGTTATCGGACCTCACTACATCAACATTCCAAATCAATCCTTCTCAAACCTGTCCTGCTATCATCTTGTCTCACCGAACACATTGTCTCCTTCTCTACCTCAATCTATCCAAAGTATGTCACCACCTCACCCTACTGATCCCCTGTCCCGTCTGTGGCCCTCCCATCCCTCTGCGGGTGGCCTGGGCCGCCGCCCGTTTAGTCCAAGTGGGCCGCGACCCGGCTCGCGAGTAGCACACTCTCCCTGTCACTTGAAGTGACACGAGCCCATTTGGGCCGTCGCCGTACGCTGGTCTGGCCCGGGCCGGGCCGGGCTGGGCTGGGCCGGTTCTGGACCGAGACCAGACGGGCGTGAGAATGACCCGAGCGGCGATAGAGACGGCGGCGGCGGCGGCGGGGATGTTTTTGTTTAGAGCCGACACCGTTACCGGTCGCTCCGTGTGGCCGAGACGGGAAGCTTCTCGAGAATCACTGCAGAGCGAGAGGGGAAGAGAGAGGAAGGGAGACGACCGGGGTCAAACACCTATCTGATAGGGAGGGAGGGAGAGGGACAGTATCGCGCTCAGCACGCGAGTAAATCTCATGGCGTGACTGCTGTGAGCTTCCGTGAAGAGATGACTATTTGGGAAGATCGGTGGGAACTCATCTATCACATATCGTGACGAATCATAGATTTAAGTAATCATGACACAGAAGCGTACATTAAGCTGACCTTGTTTATTTTTGTTTCGCAGGGCTTTTTCCGCCGTTCCATCCAGCAGAAGATCCAGTACAAGCCATGCACCAAGAACCAAAACTGCTCCATCCTGAGGATCAACCGTAACCGGTGCCAGTACTGCCGGCTCAAGAAATGTATCGCCGTCGGCATGAGCCGCGACGGTGAGTACAACCTCCCGACAAACTCCCACCCGAACTCACGGAGTTGGCCGGTTATACCGTGAGAGGCGGCCCGGCGGGGTCACGGTCCAGCGCGCTGGGTTAGTACAGCGGTACGAGTCACTGGCACGAGTCACCCACGGCGCTGACTCAGTCGGCTCCGACTCCGGCGAGTAGCGGAGCGGCGGGGAGGGACGCGGACAGCTGCGGTCGATACAGTACCGCCTCCCCTCGGCCGGGCGCGCTTATAGCGCGGTCACCGACCCGCGGACCCTCGGCACCGCTCCGGAAACGCCGCGACTGCAGTGCAGCGGAGAGCGAGCGCCGACGGCACTGGGGCACGGCCGCCGCCCGGCGCCGAGATTCCGATGGGGAACGGCGGCCGGTCACTGACCTGAGCGCTGGGGAAGGCGGAGTGTGCCCGCCCGGCCGGAAATAGCCTCCTGGCACTCTGAGGGGAAGGGTGGCGTCGCCCAGAGGTGTACCGAGGTCGTTCCCCTGTCGGCTCCGTTACACCCGCCCTGGGGACGGCGGTGTAATGGGAGGGACGTCTGGGTGGGCGGGGCCATGCGGTTAACCACCTCGTCTCGTCTGGTCACGGAGTCCTCTCCTCTCCTCTCCTCTCCTCTCCTCTCCTCTCCTCTCCTCTCCTCTCCTCTCCTCTCCTCTCCTCTCCTCTCCTCTCCTCTCCTCTCCTCTCCTCTCCTCTCCTCTCCTCTCCTCTCCTCTCCTCTCCTCTCCTCTCCTCCCCTGTCCTTTCCTCTCCTCTCCTCTCCTCTCCCCTCCTCTCCTCTCCTCTCCTCTCCTCTCCTCTCCTCTCCTCTCCTCTCCTCTCCTCTCCTCTCCTCTCGTCAATCCTCGGTCACTCACCTTTGCATTATCAGCTTTGTTGTCCGTCTCAACCACAGTCTAGGATTCCCCGAACCTTATCTTTCATAACTGGCATCCAATAACGGTCAAATAACATCACGCGAGATTTTAAACCGGAGCTCCACTGAAGATTTCTACGAGCTATCTTATATCTATCGTGGTACTATAATCAGCCATTCCATAGTGCCGAACTGGCTCGAAGGCAGATCTTATACGGTTATGTTGCATCTAAGCGATTTTATCGCAAATGAGATCCGGACTACAATGGTTGTGAAAACGAAAAGTTGGCGTAGACCGTCTCCACTTCAAGCTTGATCATCATATTCCGCTTATTAGATTTGGACATTTAACCCATTTTATATTTTAGCGCTTTGTTTTTCAGAACAAAGCCCCTCGATTCTACCTTCCTCAACCAATGAATCAATACATCACCCGAACTACCCTTCACCAGCCACCCTTCATTACATGCGCAGTTCATTCACCCTGCCCGGACCCGCAGTCCCTACTCGCACCCTTTCCTCCGCCGGCGGCGGCGGCGGCGCTCATAGGCCGTCGTCTGACTCATGGCTGGGGTGAACGAACCCGGGTTACCAGGTCACTGGTGGCCGTGACGTCACCGCCGACGTACTCACACGGACGGAGTAGGTACCGGTTTCGGTCAGTAGTGAGGCGGCGCCCCGACTGGTGAGCGGACACACAGACGGCTCCTCGGACAAGACGATAGTGTGTGATAGCTACACACAGAGAAGAGAGGGGTGTTGTTTGAAGGTGTAGAACTAGGAAGTCGTCAAGAAAAGAAGCTTGGTGGAAGACGTGAAGTAGTTTTGTGGTTGTTGGTAGTGAATAAGGAAGACAAAACGAAGCGACCAATCGAGCTTCCTACGATGGGGTACACGGAAAAGGGTGAGTGCAAACGCCGGGGACCTCCAAATGTCGCTTAATCGGCTATGTATTGCCTGCAAACTCGATTTGTTAATCGACAAAGCGCTGCAAACGGTCCTCTGTCACGCCATGACGGCTCGAGTTGGCTGCCGGCGTCCCCGGTGCGCTGCTTCATGCATGCATGAGCTGGCTTCCGGGGCCGGTGCCCTACACAGTTCCTGCTGGCCTGGTGGCCGGCTGACCTCCCCCGCCCCCGCCCCCGCCCCCGCCCCCGGAAGGGAGGGGACTGTTGACCTCGGCGGAAGCGAGCCCGCCTGAGCACCCGCCCGGCGCGGCCGCCTGCCTGCCTTGAAGCCACGCGCCGCAGAAGGCCGAGCCCGCAAAAAGCGTGCCCTCTCGGCTCCCCGCGCCGTTATATACCCCTCTACCCACAGGGAAGAATGCCACCGAAAACAAGGCTCGATGTTGAAAGCCGACAGTAAACAAATTTGCCTTTCTTCTCCCTCGATGTAGATGTATTCGTTTTATCACCGGCAAGATTATGAACGCCCGGTGAGCGGTGTCCTTTCTGTGGAGACTGCACGCGTGGCTAGGAAGATATCCCCGCCTCTGCGGCGGCCGCGGGCGGCGCCTGGCGCGTGCCACCTCCCTCTCCCTCCCCTCCCCCTTCCTGGCTCCTGGGGGCGCACAAGCGGCGTATACGACCCCGAAGATTCTACCGGGACTGGATCCAAACGATTGTGTCATCATTGGTCAGAGTGACAACAAGGGTGACCTGGGTTCACCTTCCCTACGGATTGCCCTCTTTTTCGGGTCGGTCTCGCGAAAACATGCTCATTTCTCGGGCTGACGGGGGCGCCCCAGTTGCGCTCACCGGCAGGAGGGGACAGTATTTGGGTCAGCGATTGTGAGTGGCCGCCGCGGCCGCGGCCTGCTCGCCCCGTATGCCTATTGAGGGCGGCCGTCGGCCCGTCCCCGGCCGCCGCCGCCGCCGCCGCCGCGGCCGGCCGTAGTTTCAAGGTTAGACGGCAGCGGTGCCGGCGCGCGCACAGTTCAGTGGTGTCCGGCCGGGCGGCGTGGTCGGAGCGTGGAGCGTGCAGTGCTGCAGAGAGCGACCGGCACCGGCCGAGAGAGAGTGCGTCCTGAGGTGACCGTGACCTGTGACCCGACCATGCCGCGGGTGACCAGTAGCGACCAGTCCGTGCCGGATATATCGAATGATCTGCCGATCCTCAAGGGGATCCTGCAGGATCAAACTGGAGGGAGATATTCGTGTAAGTGGCATCACGTGCAGTATTGCAGTGAACTCGACAGGCCCATTTCGATACATTTACGAACATGAATTTAGCAAAATCTCATAAATATCTCGCCGTAGTTAGGTATTCTTTTAACGTTTATTCGTGTTCCTAAAAACCTTCTCTCTCTTTACAGCCGTCCGTTTCGGGCGCGTACCCAAGCGGGAGAAGGCCAAGATTTTGGCGGCCATGCAGTCGGTGAACCAGAAGTACCAGGAGCGCGCCTTCCTCTCTGAGCTGGAGGACGACAGCAAGCTTATCCGCATGATCGTGCAGGCGCACATGGACGCCTGCGACTTCACCTGGGACAAGGTGGCGAGCACGCTGCAGACGGCTCGCAGCGCACCCAACTACTGCCATACCACCAACGGATATGTAAGTACCGAATCGGGGGAAATGGTGTGAATCAATGTGTTGGCATTAGTGATTTATGTTTTGTTTGTATTTATGCGGTAATATTTGATATTTTTATCGGGTGGGACTTAATTGCATTATAATTAGGGTGGTAGCTTAAAATGTCTAATAGTAGTTTTTAGTTCTTAAAATTTAAATCGTTATTTTGATGAATGATGACTGGTCGTCTATTCGTGAATTTTAATCACTTAAAGGAAATTATGCGGAACGAACATAGTCACTGTGAATTTCCGGGGCGTGGTTGCGAAATCATTGCGAATGCGACGGCGTTTTAAATTTCGCGGCTTGCGCAGTTGCCCTGAATTCGGGGGGAGGTGAACATACTTCTCCGCCCTTCCTTCCGAGTTGCCTGACCTGTGTCGCAATTGTGGCCGACTCTGCGCGGTTGTGCGATCTTTCGCAACTGGATCGGTGACGAGACGGCGCGGATAACAAAGTCCGGTCGGCTGGTGGGGCAGGCCGATGGATTGTGAATCACTCGGCCCGAAATAGCGTGACCCAGCAGCGAGCTAGTAAGCTGTCCGGTCTGGAATAATATGACCTACCCTTCCTACTTATATCGATCTGCAACAATGCCGGGGGCATTAGTTGCGTTTGCAACTGGTTTCCCCTGCTGCGTTGCAGTAGCACGTGACTCGTGATGACTCACTGGACTATGCCATCCCTCCTTTCCCCGCCACACCCTTATCCGACCCCTGACCCTACGCCGGAACCCCATGCCCTACCCCGGTCGGTGAGGCGTCAATGTCCTGCAGCTCGAGCGGCGCAGGCCCGGCGCGGCGGAGCCACGAGGCTGACGTCAGTCCTGACCTTGGCAGTCGGCCATGGCGGCCCCCGCCTGACCTTCGGCCGTCCGATCGGCCCCCCAGAGGGCTGCTCGGCCGCGAAAATGTGCAAAAATGCCGCCCGGGGCGCGGCTCTCGGCTATGAGAACCAGACCATCATTCTGGTTCCAGTTCAAAGGACCAGACAGTTTATTACCATATGTCGCGCGGCGGTTACCAGCCAGCCTTGAGCGGAAGGGGGCACGCGCGGTGCGTGCACCTGGCCCACCAGACGGCTGGTCCGTCCCCTGTCGGCTCAGTTGCCGTCTGCTCCCCTCTCTGAAAGCGTCGGGAATCGGCCAAGGCTGGTCTCAAGGTCGCGAGCGGCGCGGCGCGTCCTTGGACAGGCCGCGAATTGAACCCCTCACCACTGGCTTTCCATGGGGAAAGTCGTTCGGCTCAGCTGGCATCCTGCCTTTCAATGGCGGCCAGCCCCCTAATCTGGACTGGCCAGACAGGGGGCACGCTCCGGCCGTCTGCCGGCGCCCCTCCCCTCCCCTCCCCCTCTCCTGTCTGGCTCGGATCGCATGAGCCCGGGCAGAGGGGAGGGAGGGAGGGAGGGAGGGGTCGTCGGCCGATCCGCGCACCACCCGTGCGGCTGTGCTATCGACCGCGCCGACGGAGCCGGCAAAGGCCAAGGTCACGTTACGAAACGTCGGTGGCGACGCGGAGGTCCTTTCTCGTCGGCGTCGACGAATCAATGGCGGGCACAGAGTGCGGCCACAGAGTCCGGGTAGAGGACAGGCGTGGGGTGAATTCACACCGGCTCTGGAGCTTCCGGTCGAGTCACGGAGCGCCGCGGCGCAGCACCGGCGGCACGGACAAATTCGGAGCTGCGTCGCGCTCCCGATCAACGGTCGCGTCGATCAGCTGTAAACATGTTTTCGGTGGCGCACGCACTGACCTTCAGGGAACCTTCGCGCTTATGAAACGCACTCTGTTGAAACTGCGCGTCGTCGGCCGGGTCGTCGGCTGAGTGCGGCACAGAGAGCCTACGCACGAGCCGGCCGGTCAAGCGAAACCCCCGGATTGGTGGCCGCGTTCATACAATCGGAGCAGAGCTGCTGCGGTGGCGAGCACGCTCTGCACTCCCCCGTTCCACAGTACGCTGTTTGCCAGCTCCGGGAGCAAAAAGTGGCGGCCGGCAGAGGCGCCAAAGGTCACCGCGGCTCTGACAAACAATGAGCGGATTGGCGAGCCGTTAGAAGGGCCGCCAGCCGGCGGCGCGACCCTGCGTGCAACAGGGGGGGGGGGGGACGCCGGTCGGCCGGCCAGAGATCGGGCATTTCCGTGATGGACCGCACGTCTGGCCTTGGTCGCTCGGAAGGCGGGGGCGAGCTAAGCGAATAGCAGGCTTCGGTCGAGCACGTGCTGCACGGAGGCAGACAAAGGAAGGTGTCCTAGAGAAACCTTACAAAAATAAGACTCAGCTTTGTTTTATAGTTAGATGTGACCTCAGACCTGTGAACTGACAGCTGTCTCTTCCTTTCCAGGCGTGTCCGCTGAGCCCACGAGTGGTCGGCAGCGACGGTCGTCTGCGCGACTCTCAGCTCTTCGGACCGCACATCAAGGCGGTGGTGGACTTTGCCAAGCAGCTGCCCGGCTTCCTGCGTCTGCCTGAGGAAGACCGCGTCACCCTGCTCAAGTCGAGCGTGTTCGAGGTGCTGCTCGTCTGGCTCGCCTGCATGTTCGACAGCAAGGTGAGCATCACTTCATGATGTTTGGGGAAGGAGTGAGAGGTGATAGGCTGGGAAAGGACAGTGAGGGGTTTCCCGCGTTGTGGGTGGGATGTCCTGTGATTGTTGAGGCCGGTGAAAGTGAAGGAAGTTCCTGGGGTTCAAAAACACTCAACTGCATAGGGGTTTATCGGAGAGCGACGAACTCGATTTGCACTCCGTTTGAATAAGTGCTCGACCGGTGCGAGCAGTGACCCTGAGGATGCTCAGCTCACCGGCGCCGCGCCTGTGCCGCCGAGGTCACTGGCTGCACCCTGCAGGGGCCACCTGCACGCGCCGCTCGGCAGACGAGCTCGTGCGACCTTCGCGCCCGGCCAACCCGAGTGCCAACTGGAGCGCCCGGGTCCGCCAGAGTTCGCGGCTCGCGCCCGCTCCGTGCGAACACCGGCGTCGTGCAGGGCTCGCGCGGCCCGGCCGGCGCCGCGGCGAGGCCATGCGGCCACCCGGAAAACGGCGACGGGCGCCCGCTCGGTGACCGAGGGACCAGGAAGTGTGGCGGCGGTCGGACTTTGTCTGCGGTTGATCCGAGCCAGTCGGCCCACTGAGGTCCCCGGCCGAGGCGAGCTGCAATCGCCTAACCTTGCTGACGGGCTCAGTGGCGCCGTGAGCGCTGAGAAACGGGGACGAGGTCCGGCACTGAACCTCAGTCAAAATAATCTGTACCCGGATACCGGTTTGTGGTGGCTGGTGCCTGGCTGCCGGATGTGCAGAGCGGGGGGACGGGGGGGGGGCTGGCCGCGCCCCTGCCGCTCGCCGGCGCCTCATGTACCGCCGGTATGCGGCCGCCGACTGCAGGACGGCCAAGGTCAGCCGTGTCGCCTTTGTCGCAGCGCGGGGAGGGGTTGGGGTGCCCTTGAACGACGTATCGGCGGACGCTGAACCCCTCAGCCGAGCCTAAGTCCACCGCCGTCGCCGCCCTTTGCAGAGTGACATGTGCGCGATAGGGTCTGGATTATCGCTCACCATGACAGCGCCGAGGAATTTCACTGTTTGCTTTCTGACGTGTCGCGCCCGGCCCGTACTGATGAATGTCTTTCCTTCTTCCGCAGACAAACACGGCTGTCTGCCTGAACGGTCAGCTGGTGCGGCGAGACGCGTTCGCCGCCGGCTCGCAGCCCAAGTTCCTGCTCGACTCCATGTTCAACTTTGCTGACCAGCTGAACGCCCTGCGGCTGAGTGACGCCGAGATCGGTCTGTTCTGCGCCTGCGTGGTGCTAACCACCGAGCGGCCCGGCCTGCGTAACGTGGATCTGATCGCGCGCATCCACCACAAGGTGGACGCCGCACTGCGCACGGTGCTGGCGCGCAACCACCCGCAGACGCCCGACCTGTACGACCAGCTGGCGCGCAAGGTGCACGACCTGAAGACGCTCAACACGCTCCACTCGGACATGATCCGCTCGCTCAAGGAGCCCGAGGATCGCCGGCCGTCGGGCGGCTGCCCGTGGCCCGGCACAGAGCTGGTGCGGGACGCCAACCACTCGCCGCACAGTCTCAGCTCTGGGTACGTCGGCAGTGAGGAGGGCAGCGTCCAGTCGCCGGTGGCCGGTCGGCTGGAGTCGTCACCGTCCCCGGACGGCCCTCCGAGCGGCGTGCCGTCAGTGGCCTCCCACCCACACCTGGTGGCCGCCCTCCAGCCGCGGCCGCAGCCCATCAAACGCAAGGCCGAGAGCCCGGCGGCGCGCGAGGTGAGCCCGTGCCCATCTGCCAGCGGCCTGGCCAGCCCGTGCTCCTCACCGCGCAGTCTGTTCGACGAGCGACCGGAGCCATTCATCAAGGCCGAGTCAGACGACTACATGCCACTACTGAAGCAGGCGCTCTCCAAGCCGAGCCTGGTGGCGGCCGACGGCAGCGGCCGCGCCCTCCTCGAGACTGCGTTCGTGCCGCACAAGAAGTTCCGCTGGATGAGGCGCGAGAACGAGCAGGAGCCGACCGAGTCCTCGGACGAGGTGGATGACGAGAAGGCGTCGCGCACGCCGACTCTGAGCCGCATCCTGGGCGCCCCGCCGCAGCGCGGCTGGACCACGGAACAGCTGCGCCAGAGAGAGGCCGTCCAACACCTGCTCAACATGCACGCCGGCATCGGCGGCGCGCCGCCGGCCGCCTGCCCGTACAGCGCCGCGTCGCGCACGGCGCCGCCGCCACCTCCCGTGTCGCACGCGCCGCATGTGCCCGTGACGCCGGCGCCGATGCCGCCGCACCACGCGCGCGCTGCGCCCGGCTCGGTGAGCATGGTGCCTCCGCGTCTGTCTCCGGCGCACAGCCCGGCGCCCATCCGCAGCCCGGCGCCGGCCCACAGCCCCGCGCCAGCCCACAGCCCGGCGCCGTCCGAGCCGCGCCGGAGCCCTGCCCCGGCGGCCAGCCCGGCCGGCTCCGCGCCCGATCTCAGTGAAATGCAGCCACTCAACCTGTCCAAGAAGGTGCCGGCCGCCCTGGCCGCCGTCTAGGTGCCGGCCGCCCTGGCCGCCGTCTAGGCGCCGGCGCCGCGCGCAACCCCCAACTCGAGTCACTTTCATTTTTGTTGTTTTGAACTGTTGGTCACAGAGCCAGTCGGCGAGTACAAATATGGCACACACACGGCGGACGGAGGAGCGAAATTCTTGTCGTATATATTTATTTTGGCGGCCGTGAGCTGTGCGATCGTGGACCATTGTGGCGGCCGGCGGGCGCCGGGGCCGGGCGCGGGGCGCGGGGCACAGGGAACGTCAGACCGGGCCGGCGGTCGGCCGGACCGGAGCGCTGTGCTGTGATGGCGCGGTTGGGCGCCGACGTTTTGTACAGGCGGGCAGGCGGCTACGGCCGCAGGGCATTCATTCTGGGCCCGTCGGTGGACACCTCAGTCCCCGACGGGCTGGCGAGAGCAGACCCGCAGCGTGTGTGTGTGCGTGTGTGTGCGTGTCGTCCTCTTGGTGCATTCACAGTCGTAGGTGTTACGTTTGCCTGTGCGCACTGTATACATATATCGCTTTATGGTTTTGTTGCCTGGTTGGCCTCCGTTCGGCAGTGGACTGAAGTCCAAATGCCGATCGGTAGGCGCTCCGGCCTACAGCGGTGGCCGGATTGTGAATATGCCGGACTAGATCTCCTCCCTAGAGAGAGCAGTGGCGTCTCGCGGCGTCCCACTCACCCGGTATCATTGTGCTCGTGTATCATCATAAATACAGGAAAACTATGTACAAACAAACATACCGTGTCTGGCCAAATGGCGACTGAGAGGGCGGTGGGGGGGGGGGGGTTGGAACGGAAGCGGAACCGGGAGCTCGAGTCGAACTGGAAAACGGAATGTCGAGGACGGCCGGATCGGTGAATGAATGGAGAGCCGTGGCGCTGAATCGGAAACAATGCGAGATGCATATCAAACAGTCATTAAGGACGCTTATAGAATGCAGTAAGAATAGATCATCGCACGGGTTTAAATGGACGCGGAAGCTATCGCATACAACTGAAATAGCAACGCACGGTTCTAGTCGCGCGTATCAAGCGCAATCAGAACCTACGCTTTACCTATATCCGCAAACCTCTGAAATAATGAGCGAGCAGTCGTACCGAGTAAAATAAACGGCTCATCAGCATTCGCGATGGCGGCGATATATTCCCCGCCTCCAGCCGCAGACAATCGTCTCATCTCGGGCTGAGCCTGACACAACTGCTGGTCAACGCACCATTACACCCACTACTGCGCCAGATTCCAGTCTGAATCACCGGGCATTTCGAAACGTGCGCGTTAGGATGAGAGTCACGGCTGGAAAGCTCGGGCGAGGGTGAGACGAGGTGAACAAGTGACGGGACAGGCGTGACCCGACCGAGGCTGAATCAGGGGACGGTGTGGGTTATGTGGGGCGGTGGGACTCATTCGGTACACGGCTGCACGAGCTGCAATACGGCCGACGGTTCCCGGAGGTCTCTGACTGGCCACATGTGCCATGAAGCCTGCCTGGAAGTCATTACAGACCACGTGCACGAGTGGCCGACTGAGTCGTGACCAGCGGAAAGCCCGGGCTGCATACAGACGTAGGTGCTCTCTGGACCAGCGGTGGGCCGGCCCCCAGAGGTGCCTCACGCCTCATTGATTGATTTCGATAACCATGACCACGATCACGCTCGATTCCGACTACCAGCTGAGAGTGTCCCGACACCCAGTCACTTGAGCTCGCCTGACCCGAACTGGGAGCACTTCAGGAGGTCACTGACCACTGCAGAGGTGGCGAAGAACCTTGCAGTATCGCGCCGCGGGCCGTCCGTCGCCCGACGCCACAAAGAAGCAACGGTGCAGCTCGGCAAGGGGAGCGGGGGCGTTCATGGCCGGCGTCGGACGTCGCTCCGGAAATGCTGGTTCGATTTCCAGGAGCGGCGGCTCCAAACGGCGCCGGGCGGGTCGGGGAAGTGGCACCGTTACCGACACCCCGTCTCGACTCCTCACCAACTGAGGGGTTCGGGGAACACGGCCGAAAACACGTCGAACCCAGCTGATAGGAGAGGGTTAGTTATCTATGGGGTCAATGACGCCCACTACACGGGCAGTTGTGGTCATGAAGGCTTGCCGCTTCAGGATAACCTTTATAAATCTTGTGAAGTATATAAGATTTAATGAGTCTTCGATAAACCTCTCGATATATTTAGGTACGTGATTGTCCATAAATAAGAACACTTATCCTATCCTGGTTGAGTTGGTGAGACTGGACCTGTGTCGGCGGTCGGAGAATGTGTCTTTTTATGCCTTATTTTGCGAGAGGTGCTTTGATTTATGCGTTAGCATTTGCACCAATCGCTCATAAATATTGTTCATTTTGAATTGTATTGGTTTTCAATATATTTTTGATTAACTGATTGATTAAATCGCACAGGTGCATTGTAAATAAGCATCTGCCTCACCTAACGTTGGAATAACCTTTTAACAAAAGCCGATGACGTCCTCTTCAAGGCTTTTAAACGTACACTAACTCATGTCAAATGCCCTGGCATGTCAAACAAAACGGAGAACTTCCAAGAATTTATCAGATCGGAACAATGTCACGGGCTTGGAATACTACAAACACGACACAACTAGCACATACCCTTGGCAGTGACCGTGGAAAAATGCGAACGAAATCGTGCCGATGGCAATCGCGCTTGTTTGTCCAGCCTCAGATAGCTGTGGGCCGCGGTATCGTTGAAACAGTGACTGAGACGGTCACCGTCTACTTCCCACCTACACCGTACGGCGGAAACGGCTCAGGTGCGCCAAAGCATGTCACCGGTGCGCCAAGAACGTCCCTGGTGACAGGATAGTCGCATCGTCAGAGAATCTGCTCACTGGGGTGTGAGGAAATTTGAGATTGAAGGCGAGACTGCCGATTGAACGGATTAGAAAAGCCCTCGCGACTTTCGGAAATTAAATTGTGACCTCCATTTCAAGCAAACGGCACATTTATTATCAGTAGCGGCGAAACACCTTCAATGGGCACTGCCGACTTTTGGTCCCATTCTTTACATGCAACGCCCATAGGGCTAATGTTAAAATGCCAGAATAAAAGGGGGGCACGGTGCCCCGGTGCGCTCCTCGTTCCGCCGCATATGTTTATTATAGCCGGTATATTAAATGATTAAAATGATAAAAACATTTTCGAACCAATGCCAATCCGGGATCTATTGGTGTGCTCCTCCACGAATTAATATTGTCATTTTGACCTTATCCATTTAATTAACTGTAATATTTCTCGGAAAGCTGTTGTTGGTCGAAAAGTCACTAGCTCATTCCGTGATTGCGGTGATGAAATTATCCATTGAAGCAAACTTTTCGTAGCTCTCGTATATCGTTGAGAGCTGCTGCGAGGAGCATGATAAATGTAGGAAGTATCATAGGATATATGACCTTCTCCTTGGAACATGACCAAATGAATGAAAATGATTATTTATTGATGAATTGATGATATTTCGGTCACAGACCTTCGTCTAAATCGAATTCGTTAAATCGTACAAGGCAAAAGTAGCGAGTGAAATGCTCGCTACTTTTGCCTTGTACGATTTAACGAATTCGATATAGACGAAGGTCTGTGACCGAAATATCATCAATTCATCAATAAATAATCATTTTCATTCATTTGGTCATTTTCCGAGGAGAAGGTCATGTATCCTATGATAGGTACTTCCTACATTTTCGTAGCTTTCCTTGCATGAAACGATCTTGTGCAATTGATGGCATCGTAGCAATGTCCATCTAGCAACATGCAAGGACCTAAAACAGTGCCGTATTATCCTAACGACGCAAACCAACTCAGACGGGTTTCATTGTATGAGCCGGATGGTTTCATAAGACTCAGTCGACGAACAAGGAAGCATTTGGAGTATAACCTTGAATGCTATAGTACCGCTTATCCGTACACCTTCCCAGACAACGGTAAGATTATGTGCACGTAATGCTGCCTAATAATCAGTGTCCTTGCTAGCTCTAACCTAAAAAGAAGCACTTTGTGTTGCTAAGGGATTTTTAACGTTTAGTCCGAGAGTGCCACCTTCCAATTTCGTGCGTTCCCTGATGCACACCTACCTGCACGAGGCGTAAGACCGCCCAAGGAGCACCCACGAAGGTAGAAGACACTCGGCAAGGAGTAAAACGCTTCTGATAAAATAAATTGTTTGTGAACAGCCCATTAATTGAATTGTAATTTTCAAAGAAACAGCCGATGTACATTTTAGGCAAATCTCTCGGAGTCGCCGCGAAACTGCTTTGACCGAAGCCGCATCTTTGCAGTTATTGAGAATCGAATGGCTCCAGCCGCGGAACTGCGTTGTCGACCATTCGTCTCTCCACTCTCTTCGTACCCGATAACCTGCTAATCTGCGACCACCGTCCGCCTGACACCCGGGTCGCAGACAAGGCTTCCCTGACGAGCCCGCTGCAGCCGCGGTAGCGCTGCGCAGACAGCCATGACCCGCTTCCCTTCAAGGTCCTGAGTGGCTCGTGCAGCACTTGTTGGGCACGCAGAACGTGTTCAAGCGTCCCGTCCTTACCACCCCCGCCCGAGCGGCGGGTCGTCCAGTCAAGGCCTCCACTTCCTCCTCCTCCCTCCCCTCTCTCCCTCTCCCCTCTCCCCAGTCGGTTTCCGGTGACCGTTCACCAGCCGTCACCAAGTGACTGTCACCGGGCGGCGTCCGGTGACCGACGGTGCACGGAGGTCACCCCCCCCCTTCACCGAGACGCGGTGACCTTCGCCCCCTCCCCTGCTCACGGAAATATGGCACCCGGCGCCCGGCCGCGGGCCGCGGACGTTTCAGGGGTGGCAGCTCTAGGTCGCGCCTCGAGACGTGCTGCATTTCATTTGGGACAGGGACGCGCGCAGACGATATATGTCAGGGCGAGGAAGACGAGTCGCGAGGGGGCAGATGGGGAAGTCGAGGGGATCATTGCCTTTTATGAAGCTCATGAATTGACTGTGGTCAACTTCTGTTTTACACGTAGTGAGGAATATGATACAGCTAATATTGTCGTATTTCTTGCTATATGCCGCAGCAAAATAAGCGGTAAACGAAACATTTTTAATCAGCAGGCCCGCTGTCACGGTCACGGCACAATCAATGTCACCCAAAAACAAATATACCCACAAAAATGTGCCAGTTAGATCCGTAAAAACACCTCCGCCTCGAATATTAGCCGGAGCAACTGTGCAAAAACATGTCTGGCCGGATATCGACCGTGCTGCGAATTCATCCTGCTGCAGAGCCAACGGCAGAAGAAAATGCTGCAAAAACACCGTGCAAAAAGTCGTCTGGCCGGCGGTTTTGCGCGGCGTGTCGGGCTCGTGCCCCAGTTGTGTCGTTCGGGGGATGACGACGCAGTGGCGCAGTTTTCCGACGGCTTTGTGTGCCGCTGGGGAAGGGGACAGACACGTTTTTGCAGTTGGTGGTAGACTCATCGAGGCTCATCTTCGACCACAGGCGGGCGGTGGTCACGTGGGGGAAGAGGGGACAATGAAGGGAAAGGGGGACAGAGTGGACGGTGGATGGGATCTCTAAAGGGATCAGTGTGAGGGTTTGAACGGATCGGAACAGGAAGTCACCGATCTGTGGCTGAAGTGTTCTAGAGGGATTATAATTAAAAGTGTCTAATTAGGTGACGTAATTAAGTGGAGCTTTTCAGTTAAAATGGATTCATCGAGAATGTGTTAAGCGGCTTATACGCATATATCACTCATGAAATTTTTGATAAAGGGAATCTGTTGAACCCTCGGATTCGTGATCTTATATTGGCCGATGTTTAACGCCAGCACGGCATCGTCCCATCGGGTAATTTTATTTAGGTAGGTACTTGGTGTAACTATTTTTGCGTCCTTCATTTGGAAGGTAGATATCCATTTTTTCTCCTTTTTTGAGACTTCACGCTCATGGAATTAGCCCATTTTAATTATACTATCTTCGATACGTTAAAGCAAATTTAAGCAATTTTAAATAGGGAACGTTTTTAATGATAAAACCAGGAAAAGTATAAATGAATCTAATATAATCACATGATCAAATAAATACATTTGAAGTCGGTCTATTTCATTAATCTTCCTCAAAATCGTAGCGACGGCCCGGCTAAGATGGCATAGAGATGAAGAGCAACAGCGAGAGCGAGAGAGAGAGAGAGAGAGAGAGAGAGAGAGAGAGAGAGAGAGAGAGAGAGAGAGAGAGAGAGAGAGAGAGAGAGAGAGAGAGAGAGAGAGAGAGAGAGAGAGAGAGAGAGAGAGAGAGAGAGAGAGAGAGAGAGAGAGAGAGAGAGAGAGAGAGAGAGGAAGAGGGAGAGGTCAAAGAGATCAAGAGAGCTAACTGAAGAGTCATCCTTGCTCTCACTAGCAGCTCCAACCTCCCCTGCTCTCGGAGGTCATCCTCTTTCCTCCCTCCCTCGACTGTGACTGAGGGCACTGGCCCTGCTGCGGTGGCCGGCCATGAATGACTGTCTACCTCTCGAGCACACACCGCGGTCCGCCCTGCGCAGGGGCGTTGACTTCTGCGTGTTCCAGCGACACGACGACCTCGGTGCCAGGCGGTGGACCCGTGTGCGTGTGCGTGTGCGTTCCTCAGAGGACATCGGCCGGTCGGTCGGCCGGCCGGGCATTGGCCTCCTCAAGGTTCTTTCATGGAGGTGGCGGTCGGCACTGCCGCAGACGGCTGCACCGCGGGCGGGAGGAGGGTGGGGCAAGAGTGCAGACGAGACAGACAGACAGACAGACAGACAGACAGACAGACAGACAGACAGACAGACAGACAGACAGACAAACAGAGAGGAAAACCGACAGACCGACAGACTGACCGAAAAACGGTCGAGATTGAGAACGCGCTTATGCTGGGTGAAGTTTGAATATGTCTAAGTTTTATTAAAATAAATCATGGTCCAAAATCAAGGGCAGAAATAATTTGTAAGGAAAATGGCATTAAACTGGACACCGAACGTATTAACTCCGTGATTAAAACAGTAACACACCATATATCACCCATTTTCCCATCGTAACCCGCTCCGAATCTGGCCAGTTTGGTCGTAGCGAGGACGATTTGGTCGTGTTACGGTACTTCAACGGTCCGACCAGTCAGCTATATCAACCTAACCACATGCAAATTACAACCGACTGTCGCTTCCGTCCGTGTTTATGTTTCCGCTTATACTTGGAGCGCCCCCCGAGGCGATGTTCCCGTGACGTCATCACCGGGAATAGTGACGTGTTCCGTGAGTTCCGTCACGGATTGGTCACGAGACGAGACGTCACGGCTTATGGTCAGGTGGAGTCAGAAATAACCTGCTAGGGTGAAGCTCACAGATTGAGTACGATTAACGCTGGATGAGAGAAGTTAGAGGAAGACGTAAGGAGTGCTAATTCACTCAACTGTGGAATGAAGAACGTCGTGCGCAAGTAGCGATCACGACCTAAGATATTCGCCGATTCAAATCATGCCGGACACTAAATGCCGCAAAAGAAACCAAATAGATCATCTCAAAAAGGTGAAATATCCATCTTGAATCTGATTTGGTGTCTACTTTCACTCATTCCACCAGATCTATCGTATGTTTTCGGCGATGCAGCGTCCCATGCCTATCGAGCACGGAGCTTCTCGCCCCGTCATGGAGCCGGAGCTACGAACAGAGCTTATATAACAATGCAGAGCCGGTTTCAGAGAATCACTTACGAAGCTTCTCGGCGGCCCAGCAAAATTGAGGCTGGAGAAACATGAGAAGCGGAATAAGTTCATTTATATGGGTGCATTTTAATTTGATTTTGTATTTTGGATCGGCGTTCACGTCAAATTGTCAATGTGTTTTGCAGGGTGAACTTTATTTAAATAATGAGTTACTATTTTCTGTGATATTTGTTGTTTATATGTTACACCTAAAAAATATAATATTTCTTGAAAAAAGTCTTGAGCGCTGCTCTAGTGGCGATCGTTTACCCCGTCCTGCTCACCCCAGCCGCCGGTGGCTGCCCTCCAGACTGACATGGTGCACCGTGCCCCTCCCCCTCATGCCCCCCCCCCCCACCCCGTCGGCGACCGACGCGACGGTGGCGTCACTGAGTCAGTCTGGGGGGAGGGGGGGGGGGCACCTAGCAGCCGCCGAGGGCGTCGACACGGTGACCTTGAGCCAGAGGCGTCGCTAGCCGGCGGTCAGGGCAGGTCAGTACACAGAGAGCGGCAAAAAGGGCAAAAAGTGCGCCACTACGCGCCGCCCGCGACTGAAGGCAAAAACGGCCAGTCTGCCGCCGCGCGCTGAACGGATGTCGATAGCATAGTGGGATTGGTAGGATATTGTATTGTATTGTATTGTATTGACAATTAAAACACTCTCCATAATAAAATGGCTATTCTGAGTGTCGCGTCTGAGTTAAAAGGGGAAAACGAGTTAAAATGCACCCAAATCACAGCACTCAGTATTTATTTATTTATTTATTTATTTCAAAAGATCGCCGACGGGATAACCCATTGAGTGACGAAGTCAATATTTAAAACAGTTATAAAAGAACACATTTACAAGACCTTCACACTCATGCACCCTTGTGCGCGCGTGCTCACAGATCTTAAAAGTGTGATGAAAAGGTGATAAAGGTATAAACATAAAATGAGATGGCAATGCATGAGATACATAAAAAAAAAAATAAACAAAAATAAAAATAAAAACATGAACAAATTAAAAATAAACTAGCAATACATACAGCACCAGTTCCTAAAGTGAGGCAGCGTATTGTTTCACCTTACTGCGAAATACGTAGCAGCTGTCATTGAACATATCTGCGGTGGGGACGCTTGCAAAGAAGCTGTTCTTCTGCCTGGGCAGTCTCATGAACAGTCCATTCTTTACAGCGTTCACCCTTGCAAACGGGACATTCAATAATGTGCACATCTGCTGTCTGGTTGTGCGGCAAGGCACACTCAGAGAAAAGGACTGCACAGTAGTAGTGTGGACGATATTCTACCCCTGTACACATTCCGGATGAACATGATATCATGTTGTGATCTTCTCGCAGATACAGATGTCAGCTTGAAATGTTTAAGTAAGTCCACGTAAGACAAAGAGGGAGATTTGACGCGGCAGTGTGCGTTGAGCCACATCAAAAACTTGTGCTCGATCCGCATGACCCTATCTGTGTGCGCAGCAGCGGCTCCGTTCCAAATCACACTGCAGTACTCTAGGGTTGAGCGCACATACGCATAGTACGATGCGAGAGCCGACGGAACATTGAGACTTCCTCTCGGGTTAGCTCTCTGATATGACCTTATCAGGACGCCTAGAGCGCAATTCGCTTTGACGACGGTTTGATTGACGTGGGGCCCAAATGTCAATTTTCTGTCCAGAATGACGCCTAAATCTCGGATAACTTCAACATGTTCCAGGACCGAGTTTTGGATCGAGTAAGACGTAGGCAATGGTTTCGTTTTGAGTGTCATACGAAATGATTTACATTTTGATGGGTTTAGTTGGAGTTTCCACGTCTTTGACCATTTTTGGAGCCTTTCAAGATCTTCCTGTAATGATTTGGAATCGCTTTGACAGGTGATTTTCCGATATAATTTGGCGTCGTCAGCATAGAGAAGCACCCGTGAAGACATCCCAATCGGCAAATCGTTGATAAACAGAGCAAAGCACAGCGCAGAGATCACGCCACCCTCCGGTGTTCCCGACGTAACCTGGCACCACTGCGAGCACCTGCCATTCACCAAAGTAAGTTCGTACAAGGCTTGGGTCAAAAGTTATTGCAGAAAAACTGTTTCCGAAAAAATAGGCTATTTTTGCAGTTTTTGCCCCCTGCAGGCAAAACCGTTGACGTTAGGTCAAAAATTACTCAGAAAGGGCGTTAATAGAGCTATCGAATGCGCTTTTCCGCGGCGCTGTAGCTCTATTGGTTCCCGAGTTATGCGTTGGCTTCTTGGAAATTTTCGACATTCGACCTGGAAATCGGCGAAATTTTGCCTTCAATGACCTCTGGTGACCTGACCTTTGACCTGACCAAAAAATTGACCAAAGTGATTTCGTCATTATTTTTGACGCTCTTTCGAACGCCGCCTTCCGCGTATCGCTACGTGGCCCAGGAGCCAAGTTACAAGGGGGGGTGTTCAAACACCCCCCCCCCCCCCCAGCAGGGCGTGGAAATCCAGGACCCCCAGCCGGGCGCGGGTTAAAGTGACTCAGGATTTCATGGTCACGAGTGATAAGTTCATGGTGCTGTGTGAATTAGCACACTGTGCCTAGTCAGGTGGGCGATGAGAAAAATGACATAAGCAAAAAATATTCTATGGCCTCAGGACACCAGTAGACTAGCAAATCTGAAATCATCGGGTGCAAGAGTACGAGTGCAATGCCAGGTGACCTCCAGACGTATCCGTTGACCTTCGAGACCCCTCCCCTTCCTCCCTCTCTCCCAGAACAACAGGAAGAGGCCGGTCCGGCGGGGTCGGGGTGGGGTCGGGCGGTGCCGGGGTCCCTCACCCCGGCCGCTCCGCCTGCGGCCGCCACGCGTATATTCGAATGCAGTATGAGTAGAGCATGGGTCCCGAAAAATTCTTCAGAAACTAGAGAAATTCTCGCGGGGCAGGACGTCTGCCAAACTAGCAGCGAGCTGCGAGCAGCGAGTCCAGCAGCGAGAAACGGGCCATCCCGATTTAGCTGAAAATTTGCTCACAGAGCTTTCTCAGCACGCTGATTCCGAAAATCATGGTCTCTAGGGTGGGAATCTTTACCGTTCTCGAGATAGAACCCTCTAAAGTTTTCGACACCCATGGCCGGGCCATCCCGATTTGGCTGAAAATTGGCTCACAGAGCCTTCTCAGCACGCTGACTCCGAAAATCATGGTCTCTAGAGTGGGAATCTTTACCGTTCTCGAGATAGAACCCTCTATAGTTCTTACCACCCATGACCGAGCCATCCCGATTTGGCTGAAAATTTGCTCACAGAGCTTTCTTAGCACGCTGATTTCGAAAATCATGGTCTCTAGGGTGGGAATCTTTACCGTTCTCGAGGTAGAACCCTCTAAAGCTCTTACCACCCATGACCGGGCCATCCCGATTTGGCTAAAAATTGGCTCACAGAGCCTTCTCAGCACGCTGATTCCGAAAATCATGGTCTGTAAGGTGGGAATCTTTACCGTTCTCGAGATAGAACCCTCTAAAGTTTTCGGCACCAAAGACCGGGCCATCCCGATGTGACTGAAAATTGGCTCACAGAGCCTTCTCAGCAAGCTGATTCCGAAAATCATGGTCTCTAGGGTGAGAATCTTTACCGTTCTCGAGATAGAACCTCTAAATTTCTTACCACCCATGACCGGGTCATCCCGATTTGACTGAAAATTTGCTCACAGATCCTTCTCAGTTTTCAGCACGCTGATTCCGAAAATCATGGTCTCTAGGGTAGGAATCTTAACCGTTCTCAAAATAGAAACCTCTAAAATTTTCGACACCAATGACCGGGCCAACCCGATTTGGCTGAAAATTGGCTCACAGAGCCTTCTCAGCATGTTGATTCCGAAAATCATGGTCTCTATAGGGTGGGAATTTTTACTGTTCTCGAGATAGAACCCTCTAAAATTCTTACTTCCCATGACCGGGCCATCCCGATTTGGCTGAAAATTTGCTCACAGAGCCTTCTCAGCACGCTGATTCCGAAAATCATGGTCTCTAGGGTGGGAATCTTTACCGTTCTCGAGATAGAACCCTCTAAAGCTCTTACCACCCATGACTGGGCCATCCTGATTTGGCTAAAAATTGGCTCACAGAGCCTTCTCAGCACGCTGATTCCGAAAATCATGGTCTCTAAGGTGGGAATCTTAACCGTTCTCGAGATAGAACCCTCTAAAGTTCTTACCACCCATGACCGGGCCATCCCGATTTGGCTGAAAATTTGCTCACAGAGCCTTCTCAGCACGCTGATTCCGAAAATCATGGTCTCTAGGGTGGGAATCTTTACCGTTCTCGAGATAGAACCCTCTAAAGCTCCTACCACCCATGACCGGGCCATCCCGATTTGACTGGGATGGCCCGGTCGATTTGACAGACCATGATTTTCGGAATCAGCCGCAGCGTGCTGAGAAGGCTCTGTGAGAAAATTTTCAACCAAATCAGGATGGCCTGGTCATGGGTGTCGAAAACTTTAGAGGGTTCTATCTCGAGAAGGGTAAAGATTCCCACCCTAGAGACTATTATTTCCGAATCAGCGTGCTTAGAAGGCTCTGTGAGCAATATTTCAGCCAAATCAGGATGGCCCGGTCTTTGGTGTCGACAACTTTAGAGCGTTCTATCTCGAGAACGGTGAAGATTCCCACCCTAGAGACCATGATTTTCGGAATCAGCGTGCTGAGAAGGCTCTGTGAGCAAATTTTCAGCCACATCGGGATGGCCCGGTCATGGGTGGTAAGAATTTTAGAGGGTTCTATCTCGAGAACGGTAAAGATTCCCACCCTAGAGACCATGATTTTCGGAATCAGCGTGCTGAGAAGGCTCTGTGAGCCAATTTTCAGCCAAATCGGGATGGCCCGGTCATGGGTGTCGAAAATTTTAGAGGTTTCTATCTCGAGAATGGCTAAGATTCCCACCCTAGAGACCATGATTTTCGGAATCAGCGTGCTGAGAACTGAGAAGGATCTGTGAGCAAATTTTCAGCCAAATCGGGATGGCCCGGTCATGGGTGGTAAGAAATTTAGAGGGTTCTATCTCGAGAACGGTAAAGTTCTCACCCTAGAGACCATGATTTTCGGAATCAGCTTGCTGAGAAGGCTCTGTGAGCCAATTTTTAGTCAAATCGGGATGGCCCGGTCTTTGGTGCCGAAAACTTTAGAGGGTTCTATCTCGAGAACGGTAAAAATTCCCACCCTAGAGACCATGATTTTCGGAATCAGCGTGCTGAGAAGGCTCTGTGAGCCAATTTTTAGCCAAATCGGGATGGCCCGTTCATGGGTGGTAAGAGCTTTAGAGGGTTCTGTCTCGAGAACGGTAAAGATTCCCACCCTAGAGACCATGATTTTCGGAATCAGCGTGCTAAGAAGGCTCTGTGAGCAAATTTTCAGCCAAATCGGGATGGCCCGGTCATGGGTGGTAAGAACTATATAGGGTTCTATCTCGAGAACGGTAAAGATTCCCACTCTAGAGACCATGATTTTCGGAGTCAGCGTGCTGAGAAGGCTCTGTGAGCCAATTTTCAGCCAAATCGGGATGGCCCGGTCATGGGTGTCGAAAACTTTAGAGGGTTCTATATCGAGAACGGTAAAGATTCCCACCCTAGAGACCATGATTTTCGGAATCAGCGTGCTGAGAAAGCTCTGTGAGCAAATTTTCAGCTAAATCGGGATGGCCCGTTTCTCGCTGCTGGACTCGCTGCTCGCAGCTCGCTGCTAGTTTGACAGACGTCCTGCCCCGCGAGAATTTCTCTAGTTTCTGAAGAATTTTTCGGGACCCATGCTCTACTCATACTGCATTCGAATATACGCGGCCGCCACTGCCCCGGGCGACGGCTCCAGAGCTGACCTTGAATCTCATGGCAGCGTGACGTCAGCAGCGGCCTCGGCGCGCTCGTAGCCAAAGGTCAGCTGCCCCAGGGCAGTGGGAGGCGATCAATACCATGGGCGGCCGGCCGCTGACCCCTGCCCGTTCTGGCGCTCACCAACCGGAGCGGACAGGGGGGCTTCCCTGAACCCACCGGGGAGGGGGGTTTGACGTCACTCGGCCCAGCGACGGCGCTGGGAGGGGTTCAGGGTGGGGCGGGGACCAGTCAGCGGCGTATTTAGAAAATCGCGAAGGGGGGGGGGGCAAGGGTTTGGAGGGCGCCACCTCACCCAAGGAGGGCGCCATGCGGTCGCGAGATAAAAAATCGCTCAGTGGGGGTTGGGGGGTTGGGAGGCGTTTTTTACCATGCCACCAGTTTTTTTTTTGCGTAACCTCGTATAGGTCGTGCTGCATTGATTTTGCATCGTGTGTATTCTTTATACTCCAGGTCACAAAAGGTCAAGTGTTCTTGAAATGCTGCGCCGAAGGCGCGCGAAATTTTTGAAAACAACCTTTTCCTCCGCTTTTTAGGCACGCCTTTTATACGATCACTGTTCAAAGCTCCTCTCGCTCTTTTACCAAATTTGAAGGTGTAAAAAATACCTAAGGTTTGGTCGGGCCGCTGCCACACAAACTGTACAGAAAGCTTGGCTCATGGGTGTCGATGTATAAAAGTTTATTGGCGGTGGCATATCTACGCACCAGATCACCGTATCGGATTGATACCGGAGCGCGAGATGCGTAAACATCATCCAAATTACCTCAGACCAGCCTTCATAGCCTTCTCACAGATGCATACAGTGTACCCACATAACCAGTTTCAATCACCGAAACTTCAGATGCCTGCTGTTGCGCCCGAACCTGTTGACAATACTTAATCGTAATCCATATAGATGCCATGATGCACGTAAAGTAGGATCAATCCGTTAAGACCAAAGACGTGTTTTATGCATCGTAGAGCGTAGACAGTTTTGGTAGGTATAGATACTTCATGCTGAATGCACGTTCATTTGTGGCAGTTTTCACAGGCAAGACATCAACTATGTGCAATAGAACGACTAAGTTGAAAAACATGCCAAAGGAGTAAATAAATGATAGGAGGGCAGCGATCAACGGATGTTGCCAATAGGTAGAAGGGCTGCGATCCACAGGAGGGCACTAATAGGTAGAAGAGCCCCGATCAACATCCCGAGTTTCGACAGTATGCCCTATAGGGCACCGATAGGTAGGAAGTTGGCGAGCAGCAGGAGGGCGCCAATGGATAGAAGGGCAGCGATCAACAGGAGGGCACCAATAGGTAGGAGGGCGCCGATCAACAATCAACAGGAGGGCGCCACCAGGTAAGAGGGTGGCGAGGAACAGGAGAGCACCAATAGGAGGGTGGCGATCAACAAGAGGTCGCCAATAGGTGGGAGGGCGGTCATCAACTGGAAGTCGCCAATGAGCGGAAGGGTGACGATTAAAATGGGGGTGGCAATGGTGAGGAGGGCGCCTTTGCTCAAGAGGATGACACGAACAGGAGGGCGTCTGTGCGGAGGGCGCTGGTCAACAGGAAGGTGCCAGTGGATAGGAGGGCGGTGATCAACAGGAGGGTGCCAGTGGTTAGGAGGGCGGCGATCTACACGAGGGCGCCAATAGGAGAAGGGCCCCGATTAACATTCAACAGGAAGGACTAGGGAACCAATAGGTAGGAGGGCGGCACTGAACAAGAGGGTGCCAAAAGGGAGAAAGGCGGCCTTCAAAATTTCACATGAGGGCTCAATAGGTAGGAGAGCGCCAATAATTATGAGGACGCCGATCAGCAGAAGGGCGGCAATGTGTAGCAGGGTGGCGACCTACAGGAGGGCGCCTTCGGGTGAGAGGGCGCTTATTTACAGGACAGCGGCTTACATAGGCGACCACCGTTACGCGTAGAGAGCTACAGCCTACAAATGTGGTTGGAGGGCGCCCGAGGGAGCCCTCCAACCGTATTTGGAGGGCGTATTTGGAATGGGCGTCCTCCGAGGGCGCCCTCCATCCGTATTTTCCCTGTAAACACATTCGCGATTGGAGGGCGCCCTCCAGTCGCGATTGTTTTTCGATTCGATTATATCACAATTGCATTTGCGATTGGAGGGCGCCTTCGGCGCCCTCCAATCGCAAAGGGCGCCTTCGGCGCCCAAGGGGGGGGCCATGGCCCAGTGGCCCCCCCTGCCTACGCCCCTGGGCGGGGTCACCTCGGACGAGCCACGGCCATCCCCCCTTCAGAGCTGTATCGAGCCGGTCCAATTCCGACTCGCTCGACCCGCCGCGCGGCCGGGCAGGCCGGTTGTCCTCCGTGCCGACCCCGGCCCCAGCGCGGCCGCCCCGTTTGCACGAGTTGAAGGTCTGCCGGGGCGGTCGCTGGTCCTGTCCACATGCAACGCGCCGTCCTGGCACCGCCAGTCAAGGTCTCCGCGCCGGCCAAGGTCAGGAGACCGTCCGCAGCCGCGCAAGACGGACAAAGTTTCATCATCCGCCTTCGGCCAATGCCGTGGGCGGCTGCGGTGGCTGCACTGGGGGAGGGGGAGAGGAGGGGGCAGGTAGGAGCGGGGTAGTCGGAATCGTAACTGACGGCCACTTTTGAGGATTTCCTGTCGATAAGTGCCGCCGCTCCGACCGAGCCTGAAACGGAGCCGGGGCGACTATGGCTTCGGTTGGCGGCCTTTGCGGGCTCACTGCACGAGTCGTGCAGTGTGGCCAGCCAAAAGGGCAAAAGGTACACGGGAAAGGGAGGAGCTGATGGAGGGAGAGGGAAGCTTCCCTTATTGCTTCCACATGAGCCTCCTTTTTACTGGAGAAGCGCAGACTGCAGATTACAGTCCTTTGAAACCCGAGGTCAGGGTATTTTGGGTTTAGGTATCACTCTCGTGCGACTCATGACAGCAAGTCACAGCACTGTCTAACACTCCAATAACTACGGCTGTCGACTGATTTGATCTGTTCAGAATAATATATCAAAATGGCTGCATTTAAATGTATTCAGCGTCCGACTGTCGTTTAATTGATCTCAGTCAATATATTAAACCCGATTGATTTATTTGATGATAGAGTTTATAAGCTCATCTACTTGGCGTCTGCAGTTAAAATGTCTCAGACGAGCTAAACAGTTGACCTGAATCCCTGAAATTTAATTGGATATTCTTTAAAATATTTCGTGTTTTCCACCTTGGTTTAAAATCCATAAATGATTTAATTTCCTCAAACATCAGCCGACAGGAATGAAAACTCATCGATTTTCCAATTCAAACGACAATTTGCTCACGTTTTCCTATTCTCGCAATCAAAATACACCGTCGTAAACGGTCACGCCGTGAAAAGGCAAATCCAGGCCTGCCTTGCAACTGCCCCCCTGAGCTCCAGTTTATGTGGTGTAACGATGGTTAGCCATCCCACAAACAAACACTTTTGTTGTGCTTTTCATGTCCCGTGAGACATTGTTTGTTCCCGATTTTGTCTTGTTATGTTGGAAACTGTGTCAATGAAAGTGAGTGCAGTTGTAAGGCGAATGTGGTTCAAACGGGTGCGGGTATCCTTCAATTCCATGGATAAGTCGCAGTGAAAGGAGTGGCGAACAATACAAAGCAAGACCAGAAGGCGATTTCCAAGAACCATACTGACCTAGATATTTCAGCGGCGAGGAATTTCACGAAGTTGACACGTATTAATGGTACATTCCTGTTTCTTAGCGTTGCATGCCACTACATAACGCTTGCATGACTTATCTTTGTGTCGTCTCTGCAGGCACGTACCCAGGATTTCGCCCAGGAGGGGGCCACCTGCTTCCGAAGGGGCCCTTAGGTCACCCGGGGGCCCCCAGGCCGCCCAGGCGACCAGGGCCCCCAGGCAACCAGGGGCCCTCAGGGGTCCCAGGCAACCAGGGACCCCCATGCGACCAGGGGCCCCCATGGCGACTAGGGGCCCCAGGTGATCAGGGGCCCCATGCGACCAGGCCCCCCGGCTACCAGGGCCGCCTAGACGACTAGGGACCCCAGGCAATCAGGGGCCCTCATGCGACCAGGCCCCGGCTACCAGGGGCCCCCTAGGCGATCAGGGGCCCAGGAAACCGGGGGCCCTCGGATGACTGCAGGGGCCCATCGGGTCATCAGGGGCCCCTCAGGTAACCAGGGGCACATAAATGAAACTTAGATATCATTTTTCTTCCTAGTAAAAGACGTTTTATCCAGTGTATGGAAAAAATATACCGGGGCCTGAGGGGCCCCCTGAGCGCCTTCGGCGCTCAGGAGGGGGCCATGGCCCCCGTGGCCCCCCCCTTGGGTACGTCACTGCGTCTCTGTTGAACAAAATGAGTATTTATTACTATATTTTAGAGAGATGTAGATGCGCAGCGACAACTTCAGCAAATGACATGCTGTTTCAGCCTATCCCAACTCTCGAAAGGTCTCCTGTCCTCCCGCCCCCGGGTATGGTGCGATATGACTCATAACCCTGACCTTGATCTATGATAGTCGACCACCCCGCCAGCGCGTGCAGCCGACCCGAGCTGTCGGGCGGCGCTCACCCCAGCCGGGTACAATGTTCATTGTCCGATAGCACCGCCAAATTACGGCGAGCAGACTGGGATGATGTGAAATACGGCGTCGCGTGCTCCCCCACGAATCTATCGCAGTGATTGAACTTACAATCGTGGGCTGAAAGTGGGATAGTGTCAAGGATAAGCGATATTGTATCTGTCTGGCTGGCAATGTGAATCTCATGCACAACAATAACACGTCAGCATATGTTGTGTTACATGGAGAAAAGAAAAAAGACGGGGATGGCATGTAATTGTAAATTGTATCGAGCTCGGTTCTCTTGCTTAGTTTATCACTAAATTCAATTCCATTTCAAATGTATCGTCGCCATGGCCATATCAACCCTGTAACTTTCCATCCGTGCCCTCCCCCCACGACGCAGCCGAGCCCATGAGCCTTCTCCGTCGGTTGGGGTCACAAAGCTGACCTTTCTGTGACCCCTACGCCTGTGACCCCTACGGTGGCGTCTGAAGCAGAGCCCCCCACCCCCACCCCCCACTGCCACTGGGCGGGGCCGGGGGGGGGGGCGGAGGCGGAGGGGGTTGAAGGTCACGGTCGGTCGGTGCTCCCCGGCCGTCACCTCAGGGCAGGCTCAGAGGTCATGGAGTCCGTCTGGGCTGGTGGTGCAACGATCGGCCCGACCCCGGGTTTGGACGGGGTTCATGGTGTACGACACAGTAGGCGCCACCTGAGACGGACTGTAGGGGCGGGTCATAGAGGAGGGGGTCACACAGCAACTGGGGAGGGGAAAGGGGTCGCAGAGGAAGGTATGTAAAGGACGATGACTTATGAAGGGACATGTGCTCGGGTTGTTCATGGCAGTCTGTGCACATATGAACGCATTATTTACCTCAGATTGTCTGCACTCTGCAGATAATCTGTGATTGATCGTCAGTTATGTGAATGACTGGAACAAAGTGACGATCTGCCGGCACCCATCATTAATCGATCAATGAGTATATTCTTAGAGTCACAAAGTCACATTCCTTGATCCAAGACACTCACACATGGTGTCATGGTCTTGATCTGCTTAGCGACAGTTCCGGTCTCTTAGCCTTCACATTCCCTCAGGAGATGAATCAGTCTCACCTCGCTCCCTACTTAACCTCGTCTAGAGCTCTACTGACATGGATTTTAACGGCCGACCCCACCCTTTGTCCTTTAGTTGCATGGCAGTGGCATTTTCAGTCATGATGACTGGCACTGACATTTACAGAAATCTGAGAGAAAACCCGTGTCATATCTGCCGCTTAGCGCCAACACTGAAGGTCACCATTTTTAGGCTCGGCCCGTTAGCCTTGCAGCGTACTTAGCGAGACCATGGAATCGAGGAACGAGGCTGGGCATATCGTACCATAAGCTCGGCTTGGCATGTGGTAGCGAGGGATTAGCGCCACCTCTGTAACCTGGGAAGTGCCGCCTCCGCGCCGCCGCCGCCGCCGCCGCCACCGCCATACTGTCGCCGTTATACTGTCGCCGTATTGTCGCCGCCTGTCCCGTCTGACCGCGCCACTAATTGTCTGACTCAGAAGCGTCGATTGTGACGCAGCGGCGACGGTAACGACGCGGCCGAGTCACCGCTGCGGAGGCGCCGTGTTATGGGTCAGAGGATTCGACGGTGTGGATAACATAGCGTCGAAAACGACAACTGTTACTGGACTTTCTGTCTATGCCATGAGAGTTTTTCCGTCACCTGGTGTTGGCTGTGCGATAGCGTTCAACCGCCAATCCTACAGCTTTGCAAGTTCAACAACAAACGGTATTGGATGTTCATGTTCCGGTATCCGAATTCAAGGGCCAGGTTCTCCAGTATAGGCTCCAGACCATGACAGAAGTTCCTTCAAACTTCAGGCTTTATGGACGCCACAAAAATAAGTTTGTAAGTTCACGGCACATACAACGGAATAGCTGATTCATTCACATTGCTCCAAAGCCCGCTCATCGAAATTCCGATTGCGGGTCACGAGTCGTCGCCACCGTCACAACTCCGCATGTCGACGACCGCTGAGCACACCACCATCTACGTCATATTCCCAACTACGTCACACCTGTTTCTGTGTACCCGACAGCGCCGCGGCTCCAATCGCCCCGTCTAGCTGATTCGGGAAGCTGGCCCGTACTACGTCGAAGCGACGCAACCGGGCCGGGCCACGGCACACCCACACGACGTAAAAACTTGACCTGCCTTTGCCCGGCTTCCGCCAGCTGACGTCATGAGTAAGCTCTCGCTCCGCAAGCTCAGCGCCCCATGACGGCGATGTGTGGCGCACGGCTCCGCCGAATTGGCCGCTGCTGCGCCGCGCCTCGCCGCGCTGCGCCGTGACCGGGTCTTTCCCGGTATTCACGGGGCGGTCAGGAGCGGCGGACGCCGGGCAGTCAGCTGATGGGTCAGAAGCACCGGGACAGGCTCACTGGCTGGTTCCGGGCCGCGGGGGGGAGGGGGAGGGGGAGGCGGGCCGGTCACCGTACTCACTACTCACACGCACTGACTCACCCGCTCACACACTCACCGGCAGTCTTCCGCGGGGCTAAATAGGCAGCAAAAATACACACTGAATGAGCAAGGTAGGTACTTACCTAACGCGTAAGTTCACACCAACCCAGAGATTTCGGAATATGCATGTGACGCTGCACTGCCTGCTTTCTGCTTATTCCCCGCAGGCCGCAATAGCTGGCATAATGCTAGAGATCCGGCTTCCGCTTGGCATATTACGCATACAAGGTTCGTTTCAAGCAATGTTGTCCCCAACTTATCATGTTTATTAATTGTTTTCCCCTTGACGCCTTATTCATTCTGTTTTACCGACAGCGATGTTCTTACAAATACCGGCTTCTGACTATGCCTTGGATTGCACGGCGATTACCGATGTCATTTGCACTTTTATTGGGATTATAAATATAATTCATTTTGAGTAAAATATTAGGAAAGTTTCCCATCGATCTGTGTTCACGACTGGCGTAGGTATTCTTCTCGCCAAGAATGTTTTGTTGTTTTTGTTGGGTTAGGCTCTTTCGGTCTAACAAGACTTTTTCAGAGCCGGAAGGATGATGGGAATTTAGGGGAGACATTGGTCTGGGCGGACACCGTTAGGGCTGAGCCCATGCAGTGGACAGGCCACACAGCCCTTTAAAAGTCACCGCACCCGGCTGCGGGCCTGCTTCTGGGGTGGAGCTTCGGCATGGGATAAAATTGCCCGTCTAGCCCGGAATAGCCCGAATTAAGCTGGACGGGCGGGCTTTCTGGGGCCCATGGCTCTTCGACGGTTACTGAACATTCAAATTCGTCTGTCCAGTTATGGACAGCCGGGTTCCCGCCAGCCAAGGTGCCGTAACGGTCACAGTGGTCAGCCAGCCGCTCATGAACCATGGCGGACCGGCCGGATATTCCATGTGACGTCACGGGCGTTCCTGGCACGCGCCCGGCCTGTGACGTCACAATCACACATGAGAGCGGGTCGATGACGTCACCGGTCGGCGGGCAATGACCGGGCGGGCGCGGTCGACGGCGGGGCGGTACGGTGGCCCATACCCAGAGGTGGAGAATGGGATCTGTGACGTAGGACGACGTCATGAGGTGTGAGTAGGGCCGCTTTCAGAGGAGTGGCATTACCAAAGGGATGCTGGAACGGAAGTTGAGGGAAAAGGTGACATTGTGCAAAAGTAGCACAGATCTACCGCAATTCAATTAAATTTGGTAATTTTGTGACTAAGAACGGTGAAAGGAAAACGCGTTGCTGCATTCTTGAATCTGGACCAAATTACCAGCTGCACGATTTCAATCACCAGAGGGTAAGGGTCATCAGAAATGTGTCTCGAGCAGCGTGCCTGGGGTCTCATTTGGCATATGCTCACATTTGAAAACAGTTTGGAAGGCCGATGACCGATCACCAATGTTGTGCAAGTACCAAGGCATAAATAAAGTCTCTAAAATAAATTGACGATTCGCTTGTTCTGATAACTATATTATACTCGTATTTACGCGTCAAACTTTTTTCATCGAGCTGGTGACAAAAGGAAACATGAAATAACCGTCTCAAAAAGCCGAGACTCGTTGGCCGCAAGACGGTGGAAATATGCCAATCCTTTTATGAATCAATGCACAACTCGGCACGTTCATATGACGAACTATAAAGCCACGTATGCTCTTTGCATATTATCGTCTCCGGTTCTGACCCCCCCCCCCCTCCGCCATGACTCTTCTCCCCCAGCCACGGCCGGGTCATACACCCCACACACAGGCAGGGCTGCGGAGTCGGAGTCGGAGTCGGAGTCGGAGTCGGTCGGAGTCGACAGTTGTGACCGGAGTCGGAGTCGGAGTCGGAGTCGCTTTTAGAAACCCGAGCCGGAGTCGGAGTCGGAGTCACCGCGAAAAACTGTCGACTCCGCAGCCCTGCTAGGTCTGCGGAGTCGGAGTCGGGAGTTGGAGTCGGTCGGAGTCGACAATTCTGCCCGGAGTCGGAGTCGGAGTCGGAGCTGGTTTTTGAAAGCTGGAGTCGGAGTCGGAGTCGGAGTCGCCGAAAATCCATCGACTCCGCAGCCCTGCACACAGGTCAGTCACCTCCTCCCAGTCCGTGCGGTCAGCTATCCCTCGAGATGCACAGAGCGCGGCCGGGGCACGCTTTTTGTCCCGTCTGGACGCCGTTCGTCGAAGCAGTTACGGAGAGCAGAGGGCGGGGACGGAACACCCGGTTCGGTTCGGTTCGGGTCGGGTCGATGTGTGTCGCGGCCTGGGTCACGGAGGGAGGGTGGGGGGACTCTCCGAAGCGATGGGTGAGCGGTGACTGACCTGATGAGAGCTGCGGGAGGACGTTGAACTTTGTGGCAATACAGGGAGATGAGATGGATGATCATGATCGAAAGATAAGCTGGAACTTATATGCATAGAAGCTAATACAAGCTAAGCGTTGAGATGAAGATGAGGAAATGACGAGGAATGCTTTGAGTATGTGTTGAGGAAGTTATGTGCCTTTTGGGTTAATCGTGGATAACCGAGAATATGCTGTTGCATGGAGGCTGTGGTTAAGACGATTAGTCAACCTGTAAATATTTTGCTGGAATATGCATACTGACATGCAAGGACTGCTAAGACAGCCGGGAAGTCGAGGCACGGCCGCTGATGACTTGAGGTCGAATCCAACAGTCCCTTCTGAATTCATAAATGCGACCGTGACTTCGGCTGTTCGGTAAAAAAAAAAGCTCACCAGCATCGAGTGCAGCTTACGTCGATTTGCCAAAAGTTCCTTATGTACCAATAGATTCAATTCCGAATTTAGGTAAATTCAAGGATTGCTTTGTATACATTTACCTACTGCGAGCTAACCTATCGCAAAGGATTACAATATTTGGCCATATTCAACCATAAGCAATAAGGCATATGACTTTATGATGAAATGGAGTTGTGTCTAGTGATGAAGCTTTGTCAACCTATAAGGGTTCCTAGCAGATTTTGCGCTTTTTGCTTAAAGTTCTAAACATTGCAATATACTTCAATGTGCTACTTATATAACGGCCGGTTTGACATGCCATTCGCGAAAGATCAGAAGCATTCGGGTCACCCATTTTCTGCAACGTAAAGTAGCAGGCAAAGCTCTGCGAACTTCATGACGGTTGGTAACCTACGCTTTCCGGGTCAAATATTCAAAACTTCCTTGCAGAAGGAAACCGTTGGCACGACTCACATCCGTTGAGCACGGGACTCGGGGTACCGACATGCGTGGGAAAAATTCAACACGGAACAGTTATTCAGCGTAGCGGCGCTGCTGGCTCCCCTTCACGCCACAAGCAAACCGTGTCCTTTGTGGATATTTCAGCTTCAAGGCCAAGAAACGGGCCGGCTACTCGATAAAACAACACCAATTCGCTTCCTCGATTCTTGCCTTGTCCTGGTCTCGTTCCAATCACGCACTTCCGCGTATGCAGTTATGCTGTCACGTGTTGTCACATGTGAACAAATCAAATCATTTGATTTTAACATTCTGATCATTTAATTCCCAACCAATCATGCTCATCACATTTTTTACGTTATTTGTACGATCACGTTGTTATTTAACATCAACATTAATTACAGAGCAGCACCTACGCTTCAGCGAGGTGAAACGCTTATAACTACGCTTTCTGGAAGAAGAAAAAATAATAAAGCTAAGAGCAATACGGCAAAGGACCATTTTGCATGTACACGTGTGTAGGAGCATGTTTTCTGTTTGGCTTTATACATTCCGGAACATACGTTCCCATTTTAACATCAACATCAACTTTACCGAAAAAAGTCTAGAATGAAATTAACTCGCAACGACATATGAATCTATTAACATACTGGAGTCTGGAAAAAAGCATCACTTCAGTTATGGAAAAGGAAGACATAAGACACCCGCTAGGCTAAGCAGCGGAACCATAAGCCACAAGGAGGAGTAGCATGGGAAGAATAAGCCTGAACAAGGTCATCCACATCATCCACCTAGAGATTCTCACAAGTTCCTTGAAGGCATCGGAAAGCTGAAGACCAGCCCACACACCACCCAAGTTTTCAGTTCAAGGACTACATGATTTCCGCTATAACCTTGTTCCGTGTCCTTAGTTTAAATCCCGACCTTTGCTCACATAACACATCGACAAATCAATGCAGAACTGGGGCGGCTGACCCTGCTCCAAACCCGTTCGGGTGAGATGTCAGACGACATTGCCGTCCTGTCCCTGAATCCTACATCTGATTACCGGACACCTCGGTGTCCTGGCCAGCTGTCTCGGCACAGATTCGGTGCGCCGGCCGCCCCACCGAGGCCATGGCTCATTGACCCACTTTGGTGCTGCGTCCTCAGCCTTTTCCGGGTTCCGACGCGTGTGTGCAGGCCCCCCCTCGGCGTGGAGGGGGGGGGGGGGCGCCAGGTGGCCTCCACAGTCGACAATTCGCGGTGGTGATTGTCGATGATCCTCGCCTCCCGGTGAAATTATATTCCTCTCCCGGTGAGGAACACCCAGGTCCTAATTCCTGAAGGACAGTAGCGCCTGGGCGCCGCGACCGCCGCTGCTCGGCCGACGGCACACGACGGTACGAGGACGGCCGGGAGTGGCCGTCACTCATCAGTGGAGCCGCAGTCATCTGGGCGACCTCCGACGCCGGCTTGCATTGACGATCACTGCACGGTCTTCCGGCAGCAGGCGTCTCGTCGACCTCCGACGGAAGATCGCCTCGAGCGACAGCCTCCGCCGCCGCCGCCGCCTGAGTAGTAAAACTGACCTTGACCGCAATACCCGCACCGGCCCGCGCGCCGCGCGCCCGGCCGGACGAGGGGACGGGGCAGATGGTCGAGCGACTCTTGATACGGCGAGGGAAAGCATCTTCCCCGCCCCGCCCTCGCTCTTTCCCCAGCGTATCCCCAAAAGCAGCCTTCACTTTCTTTCTCTTTCGGGACCGCACGTGCGTCTGCACTTTCTCGTTCATCCATGGCCGAGGTGTTTACCGAGATCCCGACACAGGATTTGGGCCGAATTCGGCCGGCGAGGGAGGCATGCGGGGACGGGCGGCGACCTCAATTGTGCAGAAACCGGCGAAAGCGGCCCCCGAAGAAGGTCATAGGGCGTTACTTTCATCGGGAGGGATCGCGCGAAACGAGGCCACGCGCGCCCCCTCCCCACCGACCCATAGACGTCCGTCCCCCCCCCCGGTCCTGACTTTCACACGCTTGTACAGATCGGCCGAAATCGCCTTCCACGGGTGCACGTTGGGTGGAGAAACGGCAGCCAATGTTGCAGATAGCTCGTGTTCTGAGCTGCAGGAACGGATTAGTGGCATGGTTTCAATGGAAGCGTATATGTAGGTCATTGTGTCAGCGACCTTCGCATAGCGATCATTTAACATGTTTCAGCTGGGTCACTGGACAAAGACGGATTATGATCCAAAAGGAATAAGACATCAGGCACGAGAGGTTTCGGATAAAAGTTACGTCATATTCCTCTAGACGTTGAGCGGCTTTGCAATGTCATAATGATGTGATGTGTTATATAAATTATCCACGCATTGAAGTTCCGTGTTAAAAATGGCACTCAGGTAGGATGATGCACTTATACCTAGATAATTCCTATTAATAAGATAATAAGGCTTACCCAATGAATGGCTGAGCAGTCGATAATCAGGTCAAAACACATCTGAGTCAACTAATCCTCCCTGCCCCTAGTTGCCCACCGTGTGTCTTTCTGCAGTTGCCTGTCAACATATTTTCCTCGGACACCCACCGTCCCGGTCTGATTTAGGTCAGTTGGTCGCCGGTGTCTTTCTGTTGAACGGAGCAGCTGCAGCGGCGGGGCGGTTTGTGTTGAGAGTCCCACCTGTCCTTTCAGAGGCAGTGGAGGCACCCTCAGCTGCCCCCCCCCCCCCCTCCCAGCCAGGTGTCCAGGAGCCTACCGAGGCCGCACGGACATTAGGCCGCATTTGGCAGTTTGGTTCTGCGCGGGGGTCCACAGAAGGTCATCCTACCGGTCACATTAGTTACACAGGCAGGTGAGGACGAGGGTCCATATTGTTGGGGCGGCGACACGCGGTAGATTATCGGGATTTTCTAATGGTGTGGTTGAGGGGCTTATATGCGGGAGAGTTTGTTAAATATTCACATCTGGCTGTAAGTGTACCAAAAATAACAGAGGGCGGAAGGCATTAGCAACAACGGGAGTGAATAGAACAGTTGTGAACAATGATAAGGGGCTCGGAGGATGACGGATATTTACATTGGTTGATGTACGGTTAACGCTCTTAGTTAGTAAATTACCCGAATCTTGCGACATTAGAACAAGTACCTATAGCAAATTTTCGGTTTGGATTAAAAGTCAAACGAGCATAAGCTAATGCGGCAAATGCATGCAAACATTGGCAAACGTGCACTTCAGCGCATGCTCTAAAGGTAACACTCACCACTGCCGAACAGCGTCCTCCAATCCTGTGGCGAAATATCGGAGCTCATTCTCGCCCTCGTTTCACCTTTGACCCGCCCTGCGAGGCAGCCAACAACAAACAACACGAGCCCCATTCAGTTGAGCGACGGGCCACTTATCTGGGACCGTGACTTGGATGTTGGCGCCCATTTGCCCACCCGACAGTCGCCATCAGTGCCGACATACACATATTTAACGCGAGATAATATGCAGGGCACGACGTGTTTTTTACATTGGTACATTGTGGTAGGTACATTGTGCAATGTGTGATGTAGAGCGGATGAATGGGAGCGCTTTTTGTAATAGGCAGCGACATATGAACGTGTGTGGTGTGATAAAATATACGTGATCAATTAATGCATGTGGTTACATCGCTGATCGCACGGTACACTAATAGGAATGGTTGTTATCTTGAGATAACAATGAAAAAGCATGAATTGCAAATTGAAGGTTGACGCAAACATCTATGCATTATGCAATATGTGGAACGGCCATATAGACAGGATGAGAAGATGCAGCATGATGACGGGTTAGATCGGATAGGCGAAAGGTCATATTGTCGGAACAAATATCCTAAAACGCATCCACAGAAGCGGCAACATATACGAGCGCTATACATGTGTGCAGGTGGGCAAGAATACATATCTGCTCCCTCTCGTACCAAAATAACATCTCCCCTCCCCTCCCCCGCTACACCCACAAACTCCACGTTTGAGGTCCCCTGGTCTCGGAGCCGGGCCGGATTGAGAGCCTCTGGCCGGCGCGGGCGGCCGTGGCGTAGCCCTGACTTTGACCTGGATTCACGGAAACGGCGGCCTGATTTCCGGGGTTGAGGCAGGGACGAGGAAGCATCGACAAGTTCCGGGTGCGACGGACGAGACAGACCCGTGTTTGGGGACGAGACAGACCCGTGTTTGGGGACGAGACAGACCCGTGTTTGGGGGGGACGAGATCAGATGTGTGACCCCAGGCGCTTTGACAGGTGGAAGCGCGATTTGGACGTGCCGGAGGTATTTTGTGAGTGACGGCGGCTTACAACTTGGTGTCAACATTTATTATCACGTTTTTTTTTCTACAGAGTTTTGACGCGGAAGGTGAGTACCTAGTGATAGGTGGGGCATTCCACGATAGATCGTACCAGGCCCGTCACCCTCATCTCTCAGATTTTAATGAAAATCGGTCCTAGGGGTTATCATAGGCCCCAAAGACGCCTGGCAAAATATCAGACCTCTCAGATCAAAACTTTTTGAGTTATATTGCATTACATTTTTTAAACTTCGGTATGTTACGGTGAGTTTGATGGCCTATAACTCAAGAACGGGTTAAGCAACCAACAAAAAGTAAACAACACTATGCTTGCGATGAATCAAAAATTAATATTACTATTTAAAAATTCCAAAGAAAAAATTTCATTGTTGAGCAAAAACCTTAATCATTTTTCATTTGCCTCTAATGACTTTTGGGACCAAAATTTTTCACATTTTTATTCTTTCAAAATAATCTCCATGTCATTGCAAATCGACATGCAAAAAATTAGAAAGGTGTTCTTTCTATAAGTTCCTCATTTTCCCGCAAACAAAATGGGTTTCGGAGGGGTTGATACGACCCCAGCACGCCGTTTCGCTTCTAATAGAGCTAGAGCCTCGCGGAAAAAACGAGCGTGTGTGCCGTTACAAGTCGCAGCGATTGGTACCCGATTTTAAGGTCTCAGGTTAACCGGTAGCGTCTGAGGTCAGGTCACGTGACTGAAGTTACGGGTTCGGTTTTTAGTAAATAACTTCGCAAAAAATGGCCGCAGAGCCGCGATTTTGGCATCATTGTGTTCGCCTAGCTCAGGTGCATCGAATGGTATACTTTTTGCTAGGGTGAGGTCAACTTAAGTAGTTGACCTCGGGTCAAGGTCAGGTCAGAGCCCCTCAGGTCACGAAGCTGGGCAAAGGGTATCATATGGCATATCATTCGATTCGGAAGGTCTTCCCGAGTCCATTGGTGGCTTTCCCGACTCTCTAGCTCCATTTGATCGGGAGTTATTGACGAAAAACTCGTACGACCCTAGTGACGTCATAAATGACGTCACGCAAGGTTAACAATGCAAAAGTAAAGCATTGGACTTTGCAAGGAGTGCATGAAATCACGATACCATGTACGTGGGATAGTTTTAGATCATTCTCGGCGCCAAAATAACAGTTTTTATATTTCCCCATTGATTTATAACAGTGATGTCACGTGACCGACCTGACCTCATGTAACCTTGAAAAATTCCCAGATATACAAGTTGTGAGACCTCTGGAGGACATCATGTATGCGTCCTGTAACCTTCATCTCGGACAGCTATGGTCATTGGCGTCCAAAACAATGTCAGAACCAAACAGCCTTTTTCACCCTCGCGCTTATAGGAAAGAGGGTTGAATGAACCCTCTTTTCACTTTTTTCAAATGACTCAGACTTGAATTGAAATTTCAGTAACCCGTGATGTCACTAGGCAGCTTTACCACGCCAGTTGTAAGCTCCCCTCCCGAAATCACTATTCGAAACCGTTATCGTGACGTAAAATAAATACATTTATAGAAAGAACACCTTCCTAATTTTTTGCATACTTCTTAACAATGAGCCAAATATTTTTTTAAAGAAATAAAAATTCCAAAAAATTTGGTCCCAAAGTCCAAAAATACAAATGAAATAAAACTCGATATGTCATATATCAAAAATAGCGTATTTTTCGAAATTTCAAAAATACATATTAATCTCTGTTTCATTGCAAGTTCAATGTTATATAACATTTGGCATTTGAATAATCCGTCTTAGAGTTACAGCCCGCCAAACTTAGCGCTGCCAAGCAAGATCCAAAAAATGTTATACACCATAACTCAAAAAATACTTATCTGATAAGCCTGAAATTGTTACAGGTGGATTCAGAGCCCCTGATTACCCCTGAGACCAATTCCCGTCAAATTCCGAGAGATGAGGGTGTCAAATTGGAAAAAAGTGGTACGATCTATCGTGGAATGCCCCAGGTATTGGTTTTCAAGTGGGTAAAATATTTTTGAATTTTGATAGTGTTTAGCACCGAAAAGGGCTTTGATCCCACTTTTTAAACGACGGCGACCTACAATCATAACAAGCACAACGAGGCAGTCATGACAAAGCGGTACTTAACATTGAAGGATGCACGCCTGGCTGACTTTCCATTTCAATGCAGCTAACTCGAGAGTCTTGTAAACAATCGCGTAGCATTCTTGAACCTCGTCATAAACTTCAAAATCGCTTAGTCATTACATGAAATCATTGATCAGTTCGCTGTCCGTTCCTCGACCCTCCGCTCAACACAGCCAGCGCGACACTGGCCCCGCCCCGTGTCCGGGTCACGTGATTTGCTGTCAGTCACGTGACCACCGCCCGAGGGCTGTTACTGAGGGCGCCGCTCCGCCTGCGTGGGGGCGGAGTAGTCGAAACAACAAGATGCCTTGTGGTGGGCTGTGTTGGCGTAATTTATTGACATCGGGAACACATTTTAAGAGCTATGTGTTCTGCAGTTCATTGATTGTAGATATTCGCTCTGCGTCTCTGGACTCGTGAGGAAAAATATATTGTAAAAATTAAACGACGGATCACATTACCGAGATTTATATTTGCGCTTGAAAAGAATCCTCACCTATCCTTTAGGCATTCCAGTGGTCTTGATCAAAACTTTTTAACGCTTTTTGGCAGGCTTTAAAGGGGCGGAAATAGTCAATAAATATAGAAGGCTCGTTATAGACGAGCAAAACGTCTCAGCATCTCTCCTGCGAAGCGACGCTGTCTTTCATTCCAGGGGATCTCCCGCAGGTTTATCCAGCTCTGACATCATCAAACAACTTAACCCGCGAGTTGCTGGGGGGGGGCGTTAAACGCCCCCACTTTTTTCGCCGGGCCATAGCATAAAAACGGCGCGCCGCAGGCGCGCCAAATTTTGGGTACCTGTAGGGAATTGATTGAAGTTTATTGTGACAAAGTTTCAAAAAAATCGGTCGGAAAATTTTTGAGATATCGAGGTTTTAGTGACGTCATGATTTCTGAGTTTTCGACCAAAAACGTCATATGTTCCAAAAATCATATAAAATCACAGAATAGACATACAGACATGCCGTAAACGCCATTAGACTGCCAATACCATGAACAATCAAATGGCTATCTTCGATTGTTGATTATCGTTCCACATTTTCCAAAATCTTGAAGTGAATCTTGGCAATTTCTCGTGACTACTTCACGACCATGATACATGCATTTCTTAAATTGAACTTTTGTAGCCAAACACGTACACATATGGTAAAATGAATGTCACCATCGTGTTCTACGCCCCAAATTACCCATAAAACATGTGTCACAGGCTGCGAATATCAGTTTTGATTTTCGGGTATATGTGCCTGCCCGGTTGACCTGACCTTGACCCTGACCTATGCTTAACTGACCCCTACATGGAGCTGACACTCTTGTAGACCTTATATGATGGATTGTGCACCGTTTTGACAGAGTTTATGACGAGAGGCGCCCTTAGCGTAGTCCTGAAGTCCATGCTACTGAAAGCCCGATTTCAGGTGTTTGACCTGACCTTGACCTGACCTGTGACCTCAAAATTCAACTTTAAAGTACTCATCTGAAGCGTCTCGTCGCGTTCTTTCGTTTGCCGCCTCGTGCGTTTCGCTGCGCCCATTGGTTCTCGAGTTATCGGCTGGGGGCGTTTAACGCCCCCCCCCCCCCAGCAAACGGTGGGTGGCGAATAGAGATGCCACAAATTTGCAATTTCATTACCCGCCCCGCCCCGCAGCTACCCCTTGCCCAACCACAACTACCCGCAAGCTGATTTTGGCTGAGCCGAACCCGCAAAAAACCCGCAATTTTGAAAACCTGCTTTTGCAAGAAAAAAATACAGCTGGGTCAATGCTAGAGCTATATAAACCTTACTTGCTTCATTGCTGTGCAGAAAAAGACAGCCAAACAAATAGTAAGGACTTGAAATTGCTATGCTAAGTCCTCAGGAAGTGCACACTGGATAGTGGAAAACGAATAATGCATCAATACATTTGAAATTCCTTTCTGAAAAGAGTTCAGTAAAATCTTTCTCTCACCTTACCCTTCAGCATTGGCTGAGGATCAAAATTTTACTCTGGCTCCCTCTCAATGTTAGGCTTCTGGAATGATATTGTTATCAAAATGAATGTTGATATAAAAGATATGCGATTTCCAGTTAAAAATAAATAGTGACACGGTGAATAATAAGTATCCAGTCGATCTACACATAAAACAAATCATGCAAAATCCCAGCAAAAACCAACTAACCACCAATGAACCACGCGTTTCTGGAAACATGCGTCAGAAGCGTCACCAACAGCTGATTGCAAAGAATGTAACAGCGACTAAATTATTGCGGCCGTAGTTAGTGCGAACTTGTTGCGAAAACACCGATGTATAATGCATATTCATGTGCCATTCTGATAAAGTTATTTTACACAACAGCTAAAGTTTTACCATTTAGAGGTTAATAACCGGTTAAGAAATAAAGAGACAGTAAATACTAAATTAAATGTAATAATTTCATACATGGTCTTGGTAATGTTCTCCGGCTCTCTCGTCATACAAATGATAAGCACGTAAAAAGACAAAAGAAATAAATGCGACCAGCTACGTGGTTTTGTATGTAACATGTATAACTGCTATTTTGAGGTATTCAAAAACCAAGACAGAAAAATTGATTGTAAAATTATTGCGTCATCAATGACAGCTTTCCTTTGCCTCAGAGACCAAAATTGACGCAGTCAAATGCCAATCCTTGTCAGAATGTCGGAAGTGCGCCAGTATTGTATTGCGTTATATTTGGGCCGCCCAGTCAATATTTTGATTTTTTGTAAGGGTAATTGGTGAGTTATTTTCGTAATATAGGGTGGAACAGAACATAGGATAGGTAATCAATGAATTTGCATCAAATTTTGTTTAGTTGATAGCTCTTTTTTATGCCGACCAGACGCAAATAAAGTAGCATGTGGCATTTGCTCTGATTCTGGGTTCTTCCATAATGTATATCTAGTGCACACTGCACATAGACTTCAGTTCAGCTTCCTATATGTAAGTTTGCTTTCAGGTTCTTTTATGTTTTATGGAATGCTTTCATCAGCAATTATTTATGCTTTGTAGTTTGTTGCTTATACCTTGGTTTGGTCATTGCTAGACTGTGGATGCTATTGCTGGTTGTTTTCAGTTTTGCATTTGAAATGTGCTTCCTTGATATATTTCTATATTTGGTTCTGTTTTAAAAGCTGTTTTGATGAATATTGTATTGCTAACCTGAGCAAATGCACTTGGCATTGTGTTTTGCATCTAAAAAAAAAAATATATATATAGGTTCTTAAGTCTGACCGCCAAATACCCGCCACACGACAAGTTTTGCTTCTCAAACCCGCCAAAAACCCTGCGGGTTTTGAAAACCCGCAGAAAGCGGGTTCGCGGGTTCAAAAGTGGCATCTCTAGTGGCGAAATACCCCAGCAACTGCCGGGTTAACACTTCAAGTTTATGACATCACAAACGTAAAGACCCGCACAAACCAGACAAACGACAAAAGGTAAGCTCCGTGTCGTCTTTGGTCGACACTCCTCTGTACTCGCTACCGGTGCTAAACGTCTCTGGCTAAATAGAAAGACGTCATCAGCGATTGAGCGGGTGCGGGGATTCCCGTGACGGTTGTACGTATTTGTAGACGTGAGCTCAACCATTAAAGGGAGATAATGACCTTTTTCCACAAAATCTGAGTTAGGACCATTTTCTGACAAAACACAACAAGTTATAATGGCCGTTTTCACGACGGAATAGCAGGCATCTATTTGATACCAATATAATCCTTTAGTTCCTCGGGAATTTTAGTAGTTCTTTTTAGTAGGTTTACCAGCTTTCGAATGAATGGCGCGTTAGTTTGCTATTTTTCTATTAAATATCACATCGATTTACTTTATCTAAGGATTTATCACTAAAATCAACATAAAGCGTAAGCACAATTATAAAATTATGAAATTATTAAATACTAGTACAATAGTTAAAAAAAGATACTGAGTTGCCAGGCTACAAAGAATATATTCATTTATGGCGCACGACAGACATTTAGAAAGCAGCGCCCTGTTTTATTGCACGCTGCTAGCCGCTTCCATTGGGTTTTGCAGGCCGACGTCATTGGTCGTTACACGTATGATGTCACGCGACTTGTGGCCTGTCACGGCTCTTTAATGATCTCCACTAAATGAATGCAACAATGGCCTTTTAAGTTGATCTCTGTGGCCATCTGTCTATGGAGCGACCAATATGAAAGTTGGGTGAATTTACCGGGGTTACATGACTATGAGCAAGCAAATGTGTATCAGGAATGGATTTAGGTGGAGAATTGCGCTGGACCATGAGTGCTCGAACGCTCCCAATTCCACGCCGGTTTGGCTTTGGAGCCGAGACAGACGATGCGGGTCAAGGTCACCGCTGGGGTAACGGTGGATTGGCTGCGCCCGAGCACCCGTAACGCGGCACAATTCTCCATCTATGGATTTTCCTATCCGCTCAGCATTGTGATAGGCGTTCGTAATAGCATTTACTCTGCTCATGTACCTATCCCCGGTTATTTAAAAGAAGTTTTTGTGGGGGAATATCACGGCTTTAGGTACTCGGTGGCCCTATTCACGACTTTCAAAGAATGCTCCGATAACTAAACACCGCACAGACCTACTGCATTAGTGAATCTGACAGAAGGTCTGTGGAATTACATCCCCCCTCACCACACCCCTAAAAACTCATCCAGTGTCCAAAACCACTTTTATCGACTCGCCAAAAAAAAAAAAAACACACACACACACATACACACACAAAGCATGGGGCATGTCAGCTCTCAGTTCATTTATCATTGTCTTTACCATGGTTCAATTGCATTGCGCGATTTAAAGCACGTGAGTGCCTATATAGTATATATGTAGAAAATAATATCTACAGCAAAACATCCAAAATTACAAAGGCTACAATGCTTAAAAAGTAGGTTCATCAAGGAAGCCCATTTTTACTTGCGTTGTGTTCCCAACCATGCGATTCCAACGCGGGCTATTCGCAACGTCTGTTAAGGCACGTTAACAACTGACAAGCCGCCACCGCTGCCACTTATTCATAAATGGTTGATATCGCAGCTTGGGCGTCAGCAGCGCGGCCCACAACGCGACGGCGCCAGCGCACGCAGCTGTTGGCACTCGGCAGCCGGTGTTGCGACTTAACGGCCGGCCGGCCCCATGAAGGAGAAGCTCTTGGTGAAGCTTTGTGATCGCCTCATAGCCGCCTTGGATGTCATCTTTCTTGGCAGATCCATCCGTTCAGATGGTACGGTGCAGTCTGGATAAAGGACGAAGTCCAACGCCGCTAACCCCGCGACCGCCACCCCACAACGTGGCCGCAGACCGAACGGGCGTGAGGACCGTAAGGGCCACCCCGCCATCCGGTAGGTGGCTGAGCAGCCGGGCGCAGCGGCGCCTGGGCGGCGGCCGCGCTGAGATGAAGTCCCAAACCGCCATGTCGCCATCACCGCCATCACCATTGCTGCAGCTGTTCCCAACCGCCTCAATCGCCGCCGTTTTGCCAGCAGTCGCGCCGCGGAATGGCAGAAGCTCCAGAGTAGCCTCCAGCGCCCCTCTCCGCACGTGTGCAGGTGCACTGCGGCCGCCGGGTCCGACGTCCAGGCAGAACATGATATTTCCATGCTGCTCCGACGGTGGGCTGGTCTTGTTTGGGCGTTCCTCCACTGTGACGTCGGTCACGCCTGCCCCGGCCAGGGCGCAGAGGCCGACGTGTCACCATCCGGTTGCAGTCCTCAGTCGGGTCGCAACGTGTACCTCTTCCGCAGCGTGGAGCGCGCTCCCGCTGGGCAGCGATACAGCCCAAAGTAGCATAGCATGCGGGCGGCCAGCGCTGCGCCGGACAGCGGACCCATGCCGGGGGTATGCCGGTCTCGGCCATTAGCGGGGTCGTCGGGGCCGAGGCTGTACATACAGCTGGTGACCGCGTGAGCCGCCAATCGAAGCTCACGGCTTATAAGCTCGACGCGGGCATCACACGCCGTCCTGATGGGAGCTCCACGACGCCGCCGCGAACTCCAGCGCGGCTCGCAGCGCGAAGACCAGTACGGACGGCCGGGGCAAACGGCGTGCGGGAGTCGCAGGCGACGTTCTGCGGACAGAAAGGGTTGGGCATAAGCTGGTCGGCAGGACACTCTTGAGCCGAGCCTTTGATGTAATTACAGATGATCCAGAAGCATGCACAAAAATTCCTGACACACTATTCTCATTTATGTATTTGCTACATATGATATGATATACCAGCTCATGATCAGTGACGCATTCTGGGCAATATGTTCTAAAGTGAAGTAACTGAAGTTACAGCTTAAAAGCTTAAAAAACAGCTTAAAAACACACACACACACATTCGATAGCTTATGAGAATAACATGCCTTGTGTGCTTAATGCAGGAAAATATTTTTTTCACTTTTTTAGAAACAGCAAAAGAGTTGTCAACAAGCCATGTCAACTATCTAAACAATTTTTATGGAAACTGCTCTAGCTAGCTTAAAGTTCCACAACGTTTCCGGAGCACCGTACCCAAACTCAGTTCATGTTACAAGAAAAAACAGTAATAATGCCTCCTAATTTTGAATGAAATATAGGTATGAGTAATTTGATTTGGAAAGCAACAAATTTCCGCACATCATTTTAGCAAAATTACTATTTTCTTCAGCCATCAGGTTACACAAAACTATAGTAAACTTTATGATCTAGTTTACACAAAACCAAAGCCCCGATTTTAACAAATGTAGATAAAATTTAAACAATTTTAAAAAATGTATCGTGGAGAAAATGAAAAGTGTAGATTTGTAAAGCCGGGATATTTCAATTTCACGGATTAGGCACTTAAAGAAATATCTTCACCTTTCTTTGAGCCACCAGCCTTCACCCAAGTTTTACACGAATGTAGTGAAGCAGACAATGTGGCAACTCAAAATTGTGATGGTTTGAGATAATTATGACGGTAAAAGAAAAAGCAACACAAGGTTCCTTACCCTCGTTTTTTTCACATGGGTTCAGATGAGGCTTCAACTGTTGCCGACCTGAGGAGCTAAAGGGACTTGAGCTTTCCAAAACTCAATTTCTAAAGGCACTGAGCAGTGTTTGGCTTTCACACGAATGCGATAGTAAGTTATATGAAGTTGACAAAGCAAGCAAAGCAAAGCATGATGCCCCGCGCGTCCGCCCGCGACCACGCCCCGCGTCCGACTCCCGACCGCCGCGTGACCCGAGGCGCCCGGCGGTCACGTGACCTACCGGCCGGGACTGCAAACGGCCTTCACCACCATTCTTGTATGACGTCATATCCTACTGAGGTGCTGATTGGTCGGAATTAGATACCTGAAGGTAATTATCTGCCGTAGTTATTTTTGTTTCATTGTTTTGCGTGTTTTCTTATATGAAATGTAATTAAAAAAATTGTCATATTTAAATCACCATTAAAACATAACTGAATAGGTATAAAAGAGAACTCGATATATACTTTCCTTGTTTTTAAGAATTCCGGAATTAGATACCCGAGGGAGCAAAGAGGGAGCAAGTTGCCACGCTGATTTAATACCTCATAGTCGAAAGGTGGGCTACTAGAACCAAAAATTGCTGTGTTTGTAAATAAATAAGTGATTTGAGGGCAAAAAATGCCCGGATTTAAACTTCTAAAATTATTTTGAACATAAAATATTTCAGTTTGAGGGATGTTAAGGCCTCTAAGGGTAGGTACTTTTTAGGTATCAAATAAGTTCCTCTGCGAAAGTTCCGTCGTGAAAACGGCCAATGTAAATTAAAACCATTTTGCTCAATTCGGTACCTTGCCGCAAATATCTCAACGTGAAGTCACGTTAGCGGGGAGCGCTGAAAATGACCGTTGAATAAGTACTTACATCACTTTTTGGTACTTGCATGTAATTTTGTAAAATGAGCGTATTCCTTACATTTGATCTTCATCACATCTAGTTAGTTAATGGTCGTCTATAGTGCCTTCAAAAGATATTCATGGTTTAGGGGTGGTTTATGTCTAAATTTACGCAACTATTTTTCTTGTTCATCATCTGACGCCATATGCTGCTATTTTAGTAGCAACGACTCAATTTTGAATCGGTCCCGCCGACTGCACAATAAAAGAAGATAGATACAACACTTTTGCGGCATCACTGAAAAACTTATGCAGTACTGTTATCAAAATTCTCATAACACCGTTCGACAAACCTGAAGTCTTTTTGAAATAAATATGCTTGTATTTTTCGCTTCAGGCTCTGACGCCAAAATAATGAATCTCGTAGTCGCAATCGCAAGATTTGGCTGCGTTTCTGGCGCATGCCGTTCATTTGTGGCGCAAAATAATACTTGGAAACAAAGAAGAGTAGGCACTATGTACCCCCGAATTAGAATCTAATTAATTCTAAACCGAATTAACTCTAATTCAAATTAGAATCCTTACAACAGAGCAACGACAAGGCGATAACAAACAAAAACCCAAGCGTCGCTGTTTGAAACAAAAGCGCCATATACTGCGACTTTTTTTTATAGAGAAGGACAACGCATTTCGGTGGGTGTTACAAGTACTGCAAGTACTGCTTCTTTTTTGCAAAAATAAAAACCTTTTTCACATACCAAAATGTGCTAGGAAATTTTCATATTTTATATAAACTACAGTAGAAATAGTATAGATGTCGAGTAATTTTTATTTAAGAAAAAAGAAAGCTCATTATCTCCCTTTAAAGGGACTATCCCACCTTCTAAAATGTTGTTAAAACCATTTAAATTGTGCCCGACTTTATAGATTGGATGACCAGGAACACGGTTCTGGCATTTATTTTTCATTAAACATCTTAGGCTTCCCATATTCCAAACACAAACTTTCAAATATGTGACGTCACAGCCCAAAATTACCTCCTTCCCCAGGCCACATTACCGTCATAAAGCTGATTCTTTTTACTCTGTAGGCACCACAACAAAGTTCAGACCAAGTTTTAAGCGATTTTTCAACGAACAAACCCATTTAAATCAGAATGACTAAACGAGGTGACGTCACACTAACGGTCGCTCCATGTTGAAGATAGGGCCTTGTACAAGGCCCATTTTCAAATGAAGGAAACGAATTTCTTCAACACCAAGAGGCCGCGGGGGTTGCAACCTAGATAGATAGTGGTTTCTGAACCTCGCCGCAAACTTAGCTATCTCAACTCAAACCCCATGTTAAAGGTGGGATAGTCCCTTTAACCAATAATGTTGAAATTATTTGCTCTTTGTCAGGCGATAGTTGATCCGAGTGAGCGACAAATGTGTCTAAGGTTTACACAGTGATTGATATACCTACCTAATAAACGGTTTTCAAAAGGATATAATGCAATTAGGTACAGCCCTCTGCAAACTGCGTGGTAGGTATTCTTTTTTTCGACAAAACCGAGAATATCGCGGATACTATGCTATCGGTCACTCGGAAATCGTAACAGCAAGACGCGCGAGACTCCGCACCTTAGATGGGCATTACCATCGTATTCATTTTCCATCCAGTTTGGCAACAAAACCCAAAAGTTTATATTTGCCCCCAAAACAAACTGTTGCATTTTGTTGCCACATAAAGCATATACTTTGTTTAGTGATAGACCCAATCGAAGGAGTGGAGCATGGTGCCTCTATTTGCAATGAATTCCGACCGACAGATCACATAGTCTTTGAGTTATTACCGGTTTTGTCGAAAAAAGAATACCTACCACGTAGTCTGCTGAGGGCTGTACGTGTATCAACTTTTTAGAGAAAGGTCTGAGGCGTTCTAGGGAATAAAAAATCTTCGGGTCGTAAAAAGTGGCTTTAGGAAGCTATTGTATATCTATCAGTATCTATAGATTAAACACAAAGGGGCTACACATTCGTAATTTGTGTGTGCTGCTATTATTTCCTGTCGGGTCTAGCACTAAACTCTTCACACCAAGTCCTATCTCACCTTGCATGTGCATGTTAACACACGTGGATAGCTTACCTAGCGTGATGGTAATTTCTTTGCTCGGTTATTCCTCTGACCTTGGGTGCCATCGGCCACCTTGGCGGCAGATTTTAGTGTATCCGATGAGCACCAAAGACCCGTTATATGCTGACCTTGTGATTTAATATAGGTACGGGTGAGCTGGCAGCGCAGTGAGGAATATCACAGTCTTACTTCCTGGGCCGACGACATGCGATATATGTTAATGTATACGGTGCATTTGTGATATTTATGTACAGGCGGCACGACAGAAGAAAGGACAGCAGGAAGGACCAACCCCAGCACTATATGTAAAAGGCAGGAGACTAAACGTGTTTTGAAGAAGTACTATCATTCAATGTTTTTGCTTGCAAAATCATTCAGCTTAGCCTGCACCGAAGAACAGCTGGCAGTCAATACAAACAAATACGTTCAGGTGTCTCTAAAACACATTGCCGCCACAAAACGCTTATCATAAAACAAAAATCAGCAGAAAGTCATGGTCTCCCACTGACAGCACCCTCAGCATTGTTGATCCAGCCGCGTCATGTCCCTCGCCTGTCCTTCGTGCAGTTAACACTACAGATCCGTATCGACCGTCCTATATTTAACCAGCAGCACGTCCCCATGTCCCACCACGCTCTGAATAGGACGGTCAAACTTCACCACCGGGGCGGCGGCTGGTGTCGTTTCCTGTTATGTTAGTCCAGTTGTAGCCACCGGGCGCTTTAGTTTTAGTGAGCTGGATATAGTGTGACCCTTCGGGCTCCATCCCCTACCCCTTCTCGACGCCATGAGGGAGGAGGGGGGGATTCGTCCCGTCCTGCAGTTCCCTGCACAGTGCACTGTATGTTGTGCACCGGGCACATTGTGCAAGGCGATATCTGTTTGCCGCCGGCCCTGTGCGGTGCCCTCTCAGCTTTGAAACGATCCGAGGACGTCCGATCGAAATACACTGATAAGTCAACAAAAACGACTCCAAATCTCTGGTGACCTCAGTCAGACAAGGCGCAGCTAGAACGGCTCTGACGCATAGGATGTAATGGCAAACGGAATGTGATCACAAAAACTTCAAATACTGTGATTATTATTGCTTGATTGCTTGATATAGACGTGATTGATATGTTGCTTCCCTGTAAAAAAATGAGATCTAATATTACCTACTTATTTAATCAAAGTGCATGACCGTTTATCAAATGATTAACTATACGCTCGACATAATTGATGCTCAACGGCTCACGTCTCGGAAGTAAACTTTAATGTCGAAGGTCCCGAGTCCGAAGGAATGCCAATGGATACAATTCCAGAGGTGTGGTCCGTTGATGCTTACCACGTTTAAAAGGCATCTCACGAGTGTAAACTAGGTGAGGCCCGGACCCGGTAGCGGCTCTAAATTCAACGGAGCTCGCCAACACCTTCATTAATACGGTCCAGGGAGCTTCTCACAGCTTCAAGTGTGCCGTTTGATTTTAACGTTATTCTCGCGTAGCGTTTAATGCATCCACCGGTTTTTGGCGGACTAATTAAACCGGGCCGTCATCGTAGGAAGCGTCCGACGTTCAACGAAATGACTGCACCAGCTGAGGTCAGTGTTCCTGGAGGCTTTCAATGGAGTGGCATGCTCTTCAACTTGAGAAGCCACGTCGTTAATAAGAAGCTGAATCAAGGATAGGAAGCGGTATATAAATAATGTATTCCGCGAGATACGACCCAGTCGGGATTCATCGAAATCGACGGAAAGTTGGCCACACTTTTGTCGACGGTGGACAATGTGGCCCACACTGTCCTACCCGTGAAGCCGAGAGGTGGATTAGATCAATGACCATTGACCAGCGCTGAATTCCCGGGAGCTTGTTTGCAAGGTCACGACCAGTCCAGGTCGCGCGGCAGGGGAGGTATAGAACGGAGCCTGCTGCTGATGGCTCCACAGCTGCGCTCTAATGAGCTCACACCAGTGGTTGCGCTTCTGACACTAGGCGGGCGTTATTGCTGTGAAACTAAACGATGATCTGCAGCGGCTCACTATGAAATCTCTCGCCATGTGATACCTAGATTGGTAAACGAAAAACTGAGCTCATTCTTGTGGGAAAATGCCGGAAATATTATCATGAATGGCGAGCGCACTCAGAAGGCAGTGGCAAGCAACAAGTCGTGTTTTCGACCTCAAATAAGCAGCACCATGTCTCGTAATTACTGTGTCTTGCTGATATGGACCATGACGTCAACCAATGCACGTGGCTGTCAGCTCCAGGCAGCGGACCTCGCTGGGCGACACTAGCGCCGCTCTGCGGCCACTACAGACACTAACCGTTCAATGCAGCCGGGCCGACCGCCACCGGGCGGTGAATGAATTAAATTGCAAATTGTTGACGCAAAATGTGCGTTATCGATGGCGACTTTGCCAGCGATAAATTATGGTCCCCGCTTACCCTGTCATCTGCACAGGAAACTTGTTAAAGGGCGATAGAATGGTTGTGTAATGTGTAGCACGCGAGGCGAGAACCGAGCTCCCACATTATAACCGATTCATAGACCAAAAATCGCTGGCCTGAGTCGACTGCATTTGAACCACGACGGTGACCCGTCTTTCCAATTCATCAGGGAATTTTTGTCCCAAGTAAAAAGCCCTTCCCTTACCACGCTCTCCGACTGTCCTGACCTCACCTGAGGGCGCCAGACTGGACAGTTACCGGCAGTAGACACCAAAATGAAGGACTTCTTTTGGAGCAGTTTCCCGATGCAACCACGGCCAAAACTGGTGGCCGTTTGAGACAAACGCCTCCCCATTTCTCTCTCATTCATAATACACCAGCGTGTCAGAAACTCACACCTAACAAAGTTCTGTCCCGAGTCTGACAACCCGTTCTATTTCTGTCAGCCTGGCACAGCCGTTCCCATTTCTGAACATCGTGATCCACCCATCTGCCCCCCCCCCCCCCGACCCACTGGGTCGATATAAACCGGACAGTGACCTCCCGTCCCCCGCTCCCTCCCCCCTCGGGCGCCGGTCGCCAGTTCAAGGTCAGGGGTTAAGCGAAGCAGACCGCCCCCCCCCCTCTCTCCATCCCCCGCAGTGACAGGGGGGTGGGGTACGGTACGGCTGGCGATACACTGGGCACGAAGTTCCCTGTGACCTATGAAGATGACCTGTCTCTGTCTGTTGGACTTCGGAGGCCTGGAAAATGCACGTAACTTACGGAGTATGCCTCGTAATATTTTTATTTCTTTGTCTAGGAATGGAGACACTGAAAGTCTCGGCACTTGCCGAATAACAGAGGTTCAACGCATCCAGAATCGCACATGTTTACGAAGAGTCATGTTCGTTGTCTCACTGTTATATCATATCGCTGCAATAAAGACAATGGTTCACCACGACCTTCGCCCTCATTCACGTCTATTCGCGCCGGCATAGCTTTCACAACTAATTCATTTCAGTATGAAGCTGCGCCAGGCGATTGCAAACAAACGACCCAAACAAAGCCAAACCCCGCAGCACTAGCCTAGCCTGTACTGCAGCCTGAATACAGCAATACCCTCCCCTCGTGAGGACCATCTGACCTTGATCGTACCCCCACCCCACCCCCCAGTGCGTGCAGCGTCCCTCCCTCCCCCCCCCCAGCAGGACAGTCGAGTCACTGTCGACTCATCACAGACACAAGGACAGGACGCTAGCAGGGGTAGAGGGGAGAGGCGCGTGCAGGACAGAGCGATTGGGGAGGGGAGGGGAGGGCTCAGGGCATTTCCGGGTCGATGCAATAAAGGGATGGGTTAGGGAGTGATGTACGGTTTTCAGCTGATGAGTTGGCTGTTTGGTGTTGTTCCTTCACGCAGGTTGCAGCGGAAAGTCGGGGATAGAGTTGGTCGATGGCAGCGTAACAAAGTTCAAGAGGACGCAATGAATGGCTGATATATCACCTCATACGTAGACACCTCAAACTGCCACCGCGTGGTTCACTTCACCATTCAATGACATCGTGAAAGATTTGTGTTTGGTGTACCGCTCCCTCGAACTCTCGGTATGTCGTTCCTTAGTTTTCTATACCGCCATACTCGAGCTCGTCCTACTTTACCCGTCAACTGGATAAGTTTGAAGAACAGGAAAAAAAACATTTTCTTTCCGGACCCATCCCCGGACCATAATATGTATTTACACGGAATTGGATAAACATAATAATATTATGTGCAGCACACAGACCGTCATTGCTCTACTAGTCGTCCTGCGAGGCGCTGACGAGGCGGTTTATTTCTACCTCTCGCACGCGACATTCTCCCTTCACCAGAAGCGCAGCAAACCTTTCCACTCTCAACACCCAGCAATATAATAAGCAGCATTATCTCCCGGTGCTCCACAACATATCTCCATCGGCACCGCGCAGCCACCGACATCTAGTGGCGTGCAATCAAACAAACAGTTCAGCACATGACCACCATGGGCGTGTGCGCCGGTTGGCTAACCAGACTCCCGTCGCTGGTGCGACAAGTCCAAGGAAGGTGGGGCCTCTTCGTAGAAGGGTTTTCTAATCCCACCGATATTTTCAGATGTTGCTCATGTGCTCAGGCTGCCAATACTCTTGTGGTTCGTTTTCAACCTGTCGCATTTATCTTGTGAGGCCGCTCATCCCCGCCGCCAGGCCGGCGAAGTGGGGAGGCGGCGCGGTCTGCGCTGCGCCGGACGCCGTCACGGCAGGTGGCGCTACGGTTGCCGCTGCGGTCGAGAAAGGTGTCGCCACCGTCGCTGCAGGTCCGGCTGGGTAGCCGGGGATGTGCGGCACGGAGGGCGGTGGCACGTAGGGCTGAGTGGACGGCGGCACCCCGGACGTCCCTGCAACAGAGACACCGTTAGATAGACGCCGAGAGATATACACGGGAGCACATGAACAGCTAGTGTTCAAGGTTTTACGCAAGCGACATTTCTTATTGGAAGTGAGAACATTTACTTTGAATAGCACGACCAATCTCCGGTGAACGGTTCACCTGAACCTGTTGGAACTGAGGTAACATTGTACAAGTATCATTCAGCAAACAGTACAATAAACATTTCCAGGCTCTCTCGGCCTCGTAAGCACTTCAAAAAAAACTTCGTATATTAAAGCCGATCAATAATCATACGCGATGTGGTATGGGCCATGCAAATGCAGAGATTACGTACCATGCAGACGAGCAGAAAGAGTGAGAGCGAGAGAGATCAGACGAGACGTGTGTAGGCTGCAGGAGACATCTAAGTGCTACGCTATGACATGCGAGGCAAGGCGCCTTCAGGCAAGTCGGGTGCGAAGAGCAATCCGTGAAGCTTGGCAAGGATTTCAGAAGAGACGGCACATTTTACAAAGCAGAGATATCAGAATATTTTGGAACATTCGGGACAATAACATGACTGAAAACGCATGAACAAAAAGAAAGAACACTTTTATAGTCACATAACCAGTTTCAGTACTTCCTTTGCTACTGCCAAAACAAAATCAGCCACTTCATTCGGGCTAAGAAAGCCCCAGAAAGCAGAGAACACATGGTCATAAATAAACAAAATAAAAGCTATGTTCAACATCCATTTTATTAAAGGCACCTTCACAATAAGCACTGCAGCGCAAAACCGATCCCGCAATTAAGTTACCTACAACACCCGACGAAAAAATGCCCAGTGCCCACTTAGCCAAAGTACCAAAGCTACGTGTAAGCCATACTGAGGCGATTCATTCACTAAGAATCATTCAAGTCTGAAGCTGAACAAAGCAATTGCAAAGATCTATGCCTCATAGAGATATTGCAAATTGTCCTTATGGCTCCCAACATCTACCATACTTCCAAAAACACCATGGCATCCGCTCACTTTTCGATGCCACATCCGTAAGATGATCACAAGCAAATGCCCCAGGTTTGAGCCGTTCACATGCGCGAAACAAAAAGAAAAAAAGTTGAAATCGATCAAAAGCATGTCCAGTTTCCGGTCCGTCTAATTTTTGTCACGACTGAGAAAGAAACTAACAGAATGCGATTATGCACAGACACGCCTGGAAAGATAATTGCTGGAAATCAACTTTGATCTAAAGCCTAGCTTTTATGGAAACACAGAAAAGTGTATTGTTATCGATTTCAGCCTGTAAAACCGATTTTTTTTGCGTTTACCATGACAAAACCATTTGTTTCACGATTCTTTGATCGCTTGCGATCTTCCTTAATTGAACCGTATTCTAGCATACGCAGTTCATCTCCCTTGTAGTATCATGCCTCCTTTGCCCCTCGTCTCGTCGGACACACACTCAAAGTGCACGTGCTAGGCTGTAGGCAGAAGCTCGTCAGACTGCACAGCGTCGACACAAGCTTTCTCAGCGGCAGCGCACTCGGGCGACGGTGGCGCCACCTGGGCCGCGGCGGCCGGCCGATAGGTGTCGCTGCCTACTCGCCTGTGACGGCCGTGGCGGCGGCCGAGACTGCGGCGGCGTTGTAAGCCGGTTGAAGAGTGCCGGGTGGCAGCGTGGCGCTCACTGGAACACCAGCACCGCTGTACTCACACACACGCTCAGAGAGACCGGCGGGCTTACCGGCTGACGGCGGCTCATTGACTCACAGTGGGCCGGGGCTCACGACAACTCACCGGGCCCAAACCGAGAAGCGCCGGGTCATTTGCTCCATAAATAGTACAATGGTGACGCTGGTAATTTCGAATAAATTTAGCCCCCAAATCATGAGGCCTGTGGCTAATTGCAGTGACCACACAAAAACATTGTCAAATTAGTGCAGTGTAAAGCCACTTCGATGAAACTGAGGTTTCCGAGATTCATTCATGTTGATACAGGAAGAGAAGTATATGCTAGGTAATTTACATTCACAGGATGTTCCAAAAAAAGTGAGCCCCCAAACTTATATTGCTTTTATCTCCGAAACCGTATGTCCTACGATAATGAGAGACCCCTTGTTGGAAAGAACGGTCAATTTCGGTTCTAGTAGGCTACCTAGTGTGGTTCTGAATGATCACGTATTACACCGAGAACGACCAGAACAAAATGTGTTGCGAGATCGAGTGAAACTTGGCGACGGCGGTATGCCCCGCCTAACTATTATTGCTTTTATCTCCAAAACCGTATGTCCTACGATAATGAAAGACCCCTTGTTGGAAAGAACGGTCAATTTCGGTTCTAGTAGGCTACCTAGTGTGGCTCTGAATGATTACGTATTACACCGAGAACGACCAGAACAAAATGTGTTGCGAGATCGGGTGAAACACGGCGACGGCGGTAAACGTGCATTGCTGACGGCAACGCACGACCGATATTGGAGTGGTCAAAATACTGGTTGAACTAGGTCATCCATTCAGTCTTCATTTTTTTATGATAAAAGTTCACGCGCGAAGAATGAATAAAAGCACGTGAACTGAAATATGCAGTCAGATGTGAAGAAATTTTAACCATATCCGTTACCCCTAAATATTGCACTAAGAATTTGATATTGAATTGTGCTTTTCACAATGCTGGTCGTGTTGTGCAAGCTATGTAACAGAATTACGACCTATCTGGATGGAATTCGATTGCTCTTTCTAATGAGCGGCTTTCCAAAGCTGTAGGATACACGGTTGCGGAGATACAGTCGATCTTAGTTAGGGGGCACACTTTTTTTTGGAACACCCTGTATTATTGAAAAATTCAGTCATGTTTCCTCAGGAAATTTATGCTTAGATTCGTTTCCCAAAAAAGTTGAACAAAATCCTTACAGGCAATGTGAAACATTGGCATGTTATACTCCCGAATTGGTTTAATGAGTGAGCACCTTCGTATACAGCCATTCCAATCACCCACTACTAGTTACAGGGTAAGAAGATCATGCAGCTAGCCTACTTATTAGGGTATACCACATGCTGGAGTCACCTGATCCATACACATTCATACACACTACACAGACTATCCTACACATATACATACACGAATATACCACATAAACCCCCACCGGTTCCAACACCACGATTGGACGTAGCAAACCATACTGAGTATACACAGTACATACAGTCTACTCAGTACATTTACACATGAGGATGCATCCTACCCGCCCAGGTTATAGTCGGTCCATAGTCTGTGAGATAGCCGGGCAGCTAGGAGGACCAAGGATAGAGAAATACAGAGCAATCGATGATTTATAGCAGGGCTGCGGAGTCGGAGTCGGAGTCGGAGTCGGAGTCGGTCGGAGTCGACAGTTGTGACCGGAGTCGGAGTCGGAGTCGGAGCCGATTTTAGAAACCCGAGCCGGAGTCGGAGTCGGAGTCACCGAAAATCTGTCGACTCCGCAGCCCTGCTAGGTCTGCGGAGTCGGAGTCGGGAGTCGGAGTCGGTCGGAGTCGACAATTCTGCCCGGAGTCGGAGCTGGTTTTTGAAAGCCGGAGCCGGAGTCGGAATCGTCGAAAATCCATCGACTCCGCAGCCCTGATTTATAGGAACTCAGACGAAACCATTCAACTTATCCATAAGATTAGCTTCAGAGCATTCAGAGCAGCTTCGGCTTCAGACCTGCCAGGGTTCTAAGCACTGAATTTAGTTACCCGATTAGTGATGCGATGAGGCGTCGTTGCGAATTAGTGGTCGGACCGAAATGGGCATTATTTTGTTGAAGAATCGCGAAATCCTTCATAAAGAATAGGCCTGAATAAGTTCATTCTGGGACCAAGGCAGGGGACAGGAGGCTCAGAAACAAGGGTCAGTGTTAGTGACGGATGTCAAGTCTGATGTTTGAGTCAGATGTCAGTGAGCAGCGTTCAGTGACCAGAGGTCAGTTGTTAGCGGCCAGTGGTCAGCGGTCAGGTCACTGACCTGTCAGCGGCGGCATTCCCGGCAGGCTGATCGGAGTGGTCAGCGGTCAGAGCCAGGTCAGAGGTCATTGGTCAGCGGTCAGGTCACTGACCTGTCAGCGGCGGCATGCCCGGCAGGCTGATCGGGGTGGTCAGCGGCATCCCCGAAATGGTGGGGAGCGGCGCCGGCGGCGGCACAGCAGACACTGACGGCAGGAACAGACGAGGTCACAATACAAGTCAGGACACTGAAACAGCGGACATTGAAGGAAGAAGAGGTGAGGTCACATTCCAGGTCACCGCACAAGACACATCACAGGTCACATTACAGCTCATAGCACGTCAGAGCACAAGTCACAACATAGGTCACATCATAGGCCAGTGCACAACGATCAGTGGGTACACCTGACTGATTTGACCTGACTTGTTTGACAGTGCACCCTGCGGGAGGGGCAGATGAGATGACATCACAGGAGCATGACAGGCCACCACAGGTCAGATCACCAACACGGTGATACTGTTGTAATATTTCACAGTGACATAACAGGAAAACACTGAGATGTTTAAAGTTGCATCATAATCGATGACTCGTGCTACCTATTTTTAGGCCAACTTGGAGGGGATGAGAAGCGCCGTGACCCGTGAAACACTCAGTCAACTGCATATAAAGAGCATTTGAGGAAGACGGCTCGAAGCGTAAAATCCTCTGAGCGACACCGATATCTTCTGACTAGCTCGGTGGCATCACCCAAGGCCCTAAATACAGCATCACCTATGTCGTAATATTACGGCAATATCCGCTCTTTACAGTACGGAAACTGAGTGTACCACCACCGCCCCACGCGCTGAGTGGTGCGAGCGGCACTTCCCGCAGTAAAGCTCAGCTCACACCGCGGCCAGGACCGCTCAGTCCGGCGAGGTTGGTCGTTCACACGTGACAGCGGTAGGCCTAAACCACACCGTACTGATAAGTGTCATAACACGGCTGCTGATGAAATGGACGGTGTTTGAACACGCTACTCCGTGTAAGGAACGGCTTAGCTCCCGCAGCCAAGCCCACCGCCGTCGCTAAACAGTGTTAATCGTACACGAAAAGAGCTCCAATCTGTCCTTGCCAATGCCGACAGCGGGGACCGTATACTGGTGAGAAACGGTTAGTTGGCAAAAACAGCAACGGGACAAAATATGGTAACGATACGTGTTACAAGTCTGGCCATTTTGGCCGAAAACCTCAGTCATCCCAGGGAATTCTCCAAAGCAGCTGGCAGCTGCAGCTGTGCACGTGTAGCCTTGGGCAGGTTGGAACCAGGGAACGGTTTCAGGCCACTACATTTTCAGATACCTGCCTAGTTGATGGCACTACATATTTTGATCGCTATCAGGAAGCCGTCTTAAAATATTTTAGCTGTAGGTACGACGCATGAGTGGATTTCAGGGAATATCCAGTATTAGGATTCTATCAAACATTCGAGCTTTCAAAACAAAGAGTATTTTTCTCTGCATAAACATTATCCTCAGAGACATACGATATGTTCTGTAGTGCACGTAAACCATAATCCACACTGCATTTATTTAGCCTACATATCACACTAATACCGCTAAGGACGCGCCTTTGAGGCGGGAAAGGACACCACAATCGCGACAGTGGGTCGTCAAATAACAGGACCTCGAAGGCTACGGCGGATAAATAGTGAATGGCATGGCGCCTCTGGAAGGTTTAATGCTCACACATCAAAGGCGGAACAGCCGGTGGCAATCCGTGTCAAAAGGTAAAAGAGTTAACAGTGTACGATCGCCAAAAGACCAAAAGAATAGCGTTTGTGTTCGGTAGCACTTTCATAGTAAAATACCAGATCAAAGAAGGAAAGAAAATGGTCAGTCACGTCTCGGTCCTCTCAGTCACGCCTCGGAATTCCTGTAAAACAGGAACCATCGCTACTTGCTGTCGAAAATGGCATGTGTAGAACCTCCTGGTAGCATGACCAAAACTGGAAGCGAAACAATCGCCCGCTGACTGCCCACCTCTGGAGCTCCGAGAAAACTGTGACGCCCAGGCGCAGCATTTGGGAACAGAGTTGGAAATAGCAGTGCCACTAGCAGGAAATAGCTTTCCTTCATTTCTGCGTAAAAAAGTGCAGTGATCTGTTGCATAACAAGTATGTTGAGCGAAGAGGTCTTACCCAATCAGTCATGCGTACGTACCAGATCATTTTACCCGCCTCAACTTAGCAATATCAATCATTCTGCGGTCAAAAGTTACGCAGCTGGAATACCCAGCATCCTGCAGTCCGGAGCGACCGAACTAAGAATCCTTGTCACATCTGACAGAAGCGCCCCACTTCCTCACCTAGAGCTACTTTCACGCTGTCCCCTGTCCATAAGGATGTCGTATTCCCTGTACAAGTTACCGGTTCGCATCTGGGGAGTATTTATATACACTGTGCTGGGGAGGTGGAGGTCTCGTGGTCCGGCCTTGCTCCGATCTCAGATACGATAGGTATGAACATCCCGAACACAGGCCCTATCAGGAACGCTTGTTGGGGTATGTATCAGGGTACCCACCAGAGTGCCCGGAGTGCCTTTCGGAGCCAGTCCCTGAGTTCCTCCCCCGAGTGTCTTGCAGTGCATTTCAGACTACCTCTCGAGTGCCCCTCCGACTCAGAGTGTCCCACTGAGTGTCTCGCAATGGTTTCTCCTGGGATTCCTCTCAGATTGACCACAGTGTCTCCCAGAGTATCACCCAGAGTGCCTCCGGAGTGCCTCTCCGGAGTTCCGGATGTAAGGCGGCGTCCCCAGACCGTATCCGGAGTACCACGAACATAACACAGGAGTGGTCAACCATCGCTGATGTCACACTGTTACACTACGAGAGGACATAAACGGCGCCCGTATGCAACGTTCGAGCTGCCGATTATGCAGCAGAGGCACGATGATAGAGCTGCAGGTTTTCCGGCTGGGCGAGCTGAGGTTACACAAATATTGCAGTGCTGGACCGATTGCTGAAATAGTTACATATAAATTAAATTGCGGCTGAAGGAAACGAGTTTCAATATGAAATCAGACAATAACTTCCTTTGTCATCGTTAGTTCCCATCAACAACAACCATTAAAACCGTCAACTATCCCTAATAGCCAATATCCTCCGCACTCCACCATCCCAAAACCCGCAGCTCGAGCTCACATCCGGCCCTATGCGACCCACTCCGACTGCTGATGAGTTGTTTAATACGACGGAACCGTCCATCACAGGGCTACCGTACAATCCTATCGGCCTATCTGATCTGTTCAGTGACAGTGCCATGGCGGGGCGAGTCTCACAACACAGGGACACGCGGCAGCAACGCGCGTCCGTTCCTGGAACCACAGTTAGATGCGGCACGTGTATCTTCAAGGGCAGTTTATGTAGCCTTGTCAGGGTCGATGCATAGTGCATGTATGTAGAAGGTTTACCATGACGTCCGGATGTAACCGTTGCGTATCTCAAGACTCAACGGCAGTGATTATGAAGTTGATCAGTGCCATGTGGTCGTCTCAGCTGATCCTTAGAAGTAAGGACAAATTGCTATTGCTCCAATCGTGAAAGAAAACGTGCGTCAATAATTATAGGCTACGCGCCCCTCTTTCATTTCGTTTCTTCGGTTGCATGCCGTTCACTCTCCAATGCTGCGCTGTGACCAAACAGCGCTCTCAAAGAGGCCCTGCCAGCTGATCGCCGAATTTTCGCACGGGTTAACCACAGACGCTGGGGATTCCTGCGGATTAGAGATCATCCAACCGCTAAATCTGCGGCTCCGTGGCCCTCCTTTTGTACCGTTACTTCGGCACACATTGAACCGAGGACCGCCTGCCGCATGGAGGGGGCTTGGGGAAGACGGGCCCTATCGCCGCGCAGGAACAGCAGGCAGTGTTAAAAGATGTGAAGTAGAAAATAAAACCAGACGAAGGGCAGGCGGCAACTGAGGACTGACCGAATGACAGAAACCTAGTGACAGATGATGGTTTCCGAGACGACCTCATACTCAGATACTGACCGAGTACAGACGTTACTAGAATCACAGCTAGCTGTTTCACTTCACTTGCACCTCCAAGACATCATAACTGTCCAAGCTGTAGTCAGCCTGCTTGACATCAAGCCATGCAGCTGAAGCTCGCCTATGATCCCTATCTTCGGTAGGTGCGCCGGCCCATATACCACATTCACACGGGCCCGTCACGATCAGAGTATCCATTTCTGCATCTTCGGAGCCGGGGTTGGCGGGAAACCACCCCGCCTGGCCGACCTGCCGAGATACAGTACACTCACGAATAAAATACCGTGGATAAATCACGACATTTGCATAAGCAACTTCGCTCAGATCTGTCTGAGGATGTGAAAAACAATGTCACTTAAAGGGACCCTCCCACCTTAACATTAGATTTGAGTTGAGATAGCCAAAATGGGGTCCCTGGCTCACAATTACCGGTTTCGGCACTCACAACATCGAGAAATGCTTTAAATAGGAAATATTGAATTTCAAAATTGCAGCATTTTGATTCAGAGGGGCTAATGCATAGGAATACCCCTCTGAATGTGTGACGTCAGCGCAGATATCTAACGATTTTTAAATGTTTGACTAAAACGTTTTGTAGCACGCGGTGGTATATGCTGCTTTGCGCGCAACAAGTGCCGCACTTTCAGCTGCCAAACTATTGCTTCCAAATAAAGTCGCTAGGAACAGCGGAGATCCCAAAAAGTAAACAAAAGTAAAAGTCTAATATCTTGAAAACCGGTGAATATTTTTCGGTGAAATTTGGTAGATATTCGTCTTCGCTCTTTCTGAACCGAGCGACATCACTTTCATGCCAATTCATAAACTTTTTTGAATGTGGGAGGGTCCCTTTAATAACTCTTTCACGAGAATCGGCACATCTTGAATAAATGGGATTACGCTCTAGGTAATGAATAAAACCAATCATACTTCAATAGCCCACACATTTTGAATATTGCATTTATGAACAAATGGCAACTCCAGGACTGCCTCCAAAACTTCGACGAAGTAACAAAAAATTTCAAGCCGACAGAGCTGTCGTATGTACTTCCCTTCTCCGGCAAAGCTCCTGAGCCCAGTGGCTCCTCTACTCTCCACGTCAAAGCTCCATCCTCCTCTCCTTTCAGCCAAAACTCCCGTCTCCCTCCCCGGGCAAAACTCTATGAACCCTCCCCTTCCCGGCAAGGTGCGGAGGAGTGACGCTAGCCGCCTCAACATTACATCAGAAGTCGCCGCCCCCGCACGCCGCCGCCGCCGCCGCCGCCGCCGCTGGCTGCTGCGGTGCTGACGGTAGGGTGAAACATCACGTGATGGGTAATTATAGGTGGAGAGGTAGGTGTTCACGTGATCGACAGGTGCGCAGTGGGCACTGGTCATCTTCGGTGGAAAAAGGAGAGAGAGAGAGAGAAATATGCTCCACATGAAATTCATGACGGAGTGCGCCATTGCTTGGTGCCAAAAAGTAGGTAACGGCAAGGAATGGCAAGGATATACCTGATCAGCAAGTTCAAAGGAAGAGTTTCTGTTGTTCAATTATCTTATTTAGGTATCATTATCTTTGCATCTTGCAGGATTCGGTTGCTGATAATAATCAAATGTTCGCAATGGTTCCGGTGGACCCGGAGATATCAAGACGGCAGGCTACAATAATTAATCAAACCACCTGTACTTATCACTCTAACTGTCACAATGCTGATCAGGTATGACGTCATCCTATGACATCATTATGTCGCTCTCTCACGGGTCCGTCTGTCGTCACCGACATAGATGACCGATCGGTCCGGGAGCCATCACATGACCTCAGCTGGTCGCCAGGACCGTTTGGGACCGACATCCCAGATCCGCTTAGATCACTGATACCGACCAGAGATAGCACAGACTGCGTGTAAAAAGCACGCCCGCGCGGAGTGACAGAGCTGGGTTGATCGCAAAATTCACGCCCCCGGACCGTCTGAGATTCAGCTATCGATCTGTGCTAACAAGATGTCTCGTCACACAGGAAAACACAAACCCACACATCGGTGCGATAATCGCAGTGATGACATGTGTGTTGATCATTAGTTTGGTGTTATAAAACTGGTATCAGATCAACTTCATCCTGCCAAGCTTTCCAAATTGTCTATCAATTTCTCTGCATCCTTCGGTCTGCCCTCGGCCTTACTCCTAATTAAAATAACACACAGAAAGAAAAACGAAAGAAAAGACATCACAACACAAACTGCGTCCCGTTATCAAAATGTAGTGACCTAACGTAGCGTTCCTTTCCAGAGGTCTCCAGAGCTGCCTTGACTAACGTTTCTGGACCAAAACCATTCACCGATTCTAACCATCCACGTACGAACGCCCTAGTGTATACCCTGTAGCCGCCACTCGTGTTTGAACATCTAACGTGACGCCCGCAAAGCCACTATTGGGTGTCTTCCTTACCCACAACGGTAGTTGGCCGCATTCAGCCGCTCAGAAAGGTAGCCAGGGGAACTACACTTCCAGACACGCGTCGTAGATAGAACCACGTACCGCGAAATACTGCGGTAAGGTGCCGCACAGAAGCACATTTTTGGGCCCAAGAATCATACGCTCATGCGCTCTGGGCTATTGTCGCGACTTTTAAAAACGTAAGACGTAGTTCAAAGGGCGGTTTACAACCACAACAAACACAAACAAACAAACAAAATCCACCTAGCGTGACGCCGTTTCCGTCAGATCAGTGTTATGTGTGGTGGGCATGTGCCGAATCGATAGCTATAAGCCACCTTACCTGGGAAGAGTTTGGTGAAATTACGTCCACCTTGACAGAGGGGCGGAACATAACGTCACACGAGTACAAAAGAACATTACACAATCCCAAAGAGATTGATGCATGCAATTCATGACATAACAAAGTAGTTTCTCTCGATCTCATATCTTCCTCAGTAAAGTGTTAACCCGTAAAACACAGTCCGACATTCAGCGTCGCCCCACCCCCGTGTCGCCCGCCGAGGAGACTGACCTGGCGCGGCGGCTGCGAACGGGTCGGTCGCTCCGCCGGCCGCCGGCGGTGACGTGAAGAAGCCAGGGCTGAACGCGGGCACGGCGGCCACCGTCGGCACGGCTCCCATCTCAGTCGGGTGGGCCGGGGCGGCCGGTGCGGGGGCGGCCGGGGCCGACGGAGCCACGGCGGTCTCAGGAGCCTGTGGATGGTGCAGAGAACACGTTAGAATGAGCTACAGAACAGTTACAGAATAGGGAGCAGGGTAAAGCACAGGGTGAATCAGGACGCATAACAGAAACGAAAGCACCATGACAAGGTAAATTAAATACCATAACAAGGTAAAACGAAAGTCGAAGCGTATACCAAAAAAGGCACACGAACATAAGCCAAAGTACAGTTTAGACATCCAGCGTGTTGTTTTGTTTTGACACATTGCCAGAAAAGAATCACCCGAAACAGAGGTATGTGTCAGGCGAGGTGTTATGTCCGCCATAACCCACGCGATGCATATTCCGATTCGGCGGATCAAAAGGTAGCGGTACACCGTTTCTAGTACGAGCTATCCATCAATGTTCTTGTCCGGGCCCGATCAGCCGACAAGGTCGTCCAATGCTGCCGCACGCCTGCCGCCGCCATCGAAATGTCCATCTCTGGAGCCGGTACGATGTCCAAAGCTCAGCGCTGAAACCTTTCTAGCCCGGCACGGACCGTTCCAAACACACGAGCATTAAATAGGCGGCCGCTAGTTCACCAGCACTCAGTCGCACTCGCAGCGTACCGGCTTCGCTAGGAAGCGGCGGTGAAGACGGGGAATGATCAATGATCATTATTGAATGGTTCTAGCGTTCTGGCGTGATTTGCGCATCGACATACAGTGACCTGACACAAACCTCTGCGTCGGGCTACGGCCAGTGACGTCGAGTAGCGATGGACCGAGACCAACTATGTAAGATAGGCAAGAGGGCATGCTAAGGCTGGAAAACCAGCGGCAAGCTAGCCGCAAACACCCAGGCGTAGTGGTACCTACCCACGATGCCTGATCAAGCTTCCAGGCGCCTCGGCCCTTTTCGTACTCAATGCACAAGAACGCCAGTTTTTTACGAGTAAACAAAACGGTTTTCAGGGTACATCTAGTTTCGAAATAATGCATCCAATACTTTTACTGATGCATCTTTCGAAGAAATTGATTGGATCTTAGACGATGCCTGTAACTTTCACAAAGTTGATACACAATAGATCATTGATAGCCGGTAACACCTCCCATGCAAAATAGCCAACAGACATGAAAACTGAGCTTCAAGCGGTGCCCACGCCCCTGACTTATTTTCAGAATATTTCACAAACTCCTATATCAAATATCAATCACGTGATGCCTCATACGACACACCATCCGCATTTCGTAACCCCGTCAAACAAATGATGCAAAAACCGCGTCATTTCCATACAATCCACTCCCATCACACACGACACTAATCCACTCGGAGAAACCCGGCATCGTTTCGCGCGTTTCTGCGCCGCCACGTGCCACGTGCCGCCACTGTGCGTCACTGCCTGGCGCCGTGCGTCAGTGATGGCGCAGCGTCAGCTGATCACCACTGACGGATGACCGATTGATCCGCTACCGATCGGTCTGAGCCGCGCAGGGACGTCAGTGGGGTGGGTTTTCCAGCCGAGAGGCAGGTGGGCAGGCGTCACCCCTCTCCGTCCTGGGCAGAGGACGGTTGTGCAAAGGGGACCGACTATCCACAGAGCTGGGAGAAGGGGCGCAGTAGACGTATCTGGACTGAGTGGGGAGCGAAAGGTGGCATCAGAAAGATGGAAGTTTTGGTGATCGTCCATAGTCGTAACACGATTTACGTGCAGTAACCGCAAGATAAACATGACGGCGAAGTGACGAAGCAATTGCGTCAAAAGCGACCTGGGACACAAAATAGATAAACACAAATTAGATAAACACAAATTCACACTTGCACATATGTGAAATGAATCTCGAATGGAGTGGGGACACAGAATGAAAGGTCCACTAAGGCTGCAAAAGGGCGACCTTTGGTCAATGTTTGTGGCCGGCAGATGTTTCAAACTCTAATTATCGACCCCCGTTCAGTAGTCTCTCGCTCAGAGGACGTCCACGCGACCGGAGCGTTTAGCCACGTGTCAAGGCCGGTCACTAGGTACAGAGTACACACTGTCCCACATATACTCGTCAGCCGGCCGCTCCCCAGCCCGTTGTGCACCCGATCTACCGCTTCAAACAGCCGTACAACGCCACTCAATAATGACAGCCCTCACCCCTCCCTCCCCCCGCCCAGAGGGAGAGTAAACACTATGTCACTTGTTATGACAGTGACCATAGTTATGACGATAAGGCAGAGGATGAGAGGAGGAAGAGAGGAGACGGAGGAGCGGCCAAGGTGCGGCGACACACCTTCAGTAGTACGGCGCACCTCCTTGTAGAATGTCTTATGGAGAGGTTTAACGGTACGGTCCGATATAAACAATACTCAACTGACAATCATGGTCATATCCAGCGGTCAATTGACGTCAATAAAACTGAACATGGTCTTTTCGTCACCCAGGAATTCGATATCTTCTTCACGGAATGATGTGATTTATCGAATGGGTAAAAGGTTATGTTGCGTCATATGAAATGCGATGTGATCTGAATCTGACAAAAAACTGACATATACTCCAAGATGATGCACTGATCCAGTAAAGAACTGGGAGGGCGGCATGTTTATCGTATTGACATTTAGCTAGATGGAGGGGATGGCATCTGTCAGCGGACAGGAAAGTGATGCGAGAAATAACGCCATTTTACATCCACAAATGGACCGTCTGGCCTGTCCAACACCTCAATGAATTATTCAACAAACAATATGAACAGTCAATTTCGACCATATTAGTCATAGGGATACCTTCCATCGTTATGTAATGCACAAGGAATAATTAACAGTTAACTTGCACAAAAGCCACGATTAATTTCGATAAACAAGCTCGGCACAGCACGAAAGGGAAGTGTATGTCTTCTTCATTCACAGAAAACCCAGATTATTGTCTAGAAGCTTCTAATCGCGATTGAACAATGCTCACCGTCTGGAATTTCTATGGCGTTTGGTCTGGGACCCACTAAACCCCACAACACAAAAATCCCATCCCGAGGGTACGGATCAACCGAGAGACCGCGTAGGAAACTCCTTAAATATCTTCCCCGGGAATATACGCCCGGTAAAGAACCAACACTCACAAGTTGTTCGACCACCTTCTTATCCTGCCCCTGAAATCGAAAGGTCAAAGGTCGCAGCATGTTTTGGTAGACCAGCAATTAGCCTCGCGAGCTCTCTTTCCCTCTCTCCCTTTCTCCACTCACACACAAATCAGTCAAGAGGCCACTCATCAGCGTTGGTACCTACCGGTGGCTGCTGTGGAGCCGCTGGCGCCGGTGCCGCTGAGGTCGCCGGCATCGGCGGCGGCTGGGCGGCGGACGGCTGCTCCGTCCCGGCGGCGGCGGCGGGGGCGGGGGCGGGGGCGGTCGGCGCCGCCGCCAGCTGAACCGTCTGTACGTTAGCGGCCGGCGGCGGCGGCGGCTTGCGTGCGGCCTCCACGTTCGGAATGCGGTGCAGATAGCCGTAGCCAATGCCGCAACCCAGGCTGGGGAGGAGGGGTCTGTTACAGACACTGAACACAATGGGAGGTGTCGGCACAGCGCACGAAGGGAGGTCGTGTGGTCAGCGGTGGATGGAAGGCACCAGAGAACACGCCAACATACAATGAGGAACAGATGCAAGGAACGCACGCAAATGCTTTAAATATAGTCGACTTCTGAGAATGTATGCCTTACTTAGGTGCCTGCAACTTACTTGTAGGAGAAACGTCTAATTATGGCACTTTCTATGCATCTCCGCATATTTTTTAGAACGATGACCCCATTCCAGGTATGTCTATCTACTCAAAAGGTTTAACTGTTCCTGGAAGGACAATCCTTCCGAATAAACATTATTCTAAGAAGGAACATTCTTGAAAAATAGAAACAAACAGCCTTTGGACAAACAGACAGACTTTGGAAATGCGACCCTGTTCCAGAAAAATCATATACTGCAGCATCTCAGTTTACTTATTTACTTATCCATAGAATGCATACTCACTACTCAGGCACTCCTGCCATTGCTCTGTACAAAATACCTCACCCCTCTCTCGCCTTTCCTCATCCTTCTCACCTTCCCTCTCCGCCCCACTGGGAATTGGGCGTAATGGTGACCTCCCTGCACGCGTCCAGGCCCGAGTTATAGACGAACAGCTTCAGCGGCTTGCCCTCGTGCGTCTCGATCAGCTGGAAGAGGTCCTCACTCTCGTGCAGCATCGAGTCGGCGCCGATGATGTAGTCGGTGTGCGCGTGCAGGCCGGCCAGCTCCGCAGGAGAGTTGGGCTCCACCTCCTGGAAACGCAGGAGAGAGGTTTGTGAGAAACCCTTAGTTATGTGATGGAAATAAAACACTTTTGTGTTACTAGTAGGAGCATCAACATCGGACACTTGATAGTTCATACCTTGGACACTATTGGATATCGGCACCATAGTTCACTAGCACCGTCCGCATTGCAACCGGCTAAAATAGATGCGCAAGATCAATTCATAGACCAATTAACACTATCAAAGAAAAAATCAGCCGTCATTCACCCAACGGGCATGGCGAGGTGAATCGGTGTGGGATGCCTAATTGGTATAGGTTTGACGGAAGGATGAGTAGTTCTGACGCACGAGTCAGGTCCGTATCAGGAAGCAGGTTCACTTTTCCCCGAAAAGACCTCGCCCAGCGACCATTAACGGTCTAATAAAGGAAGCAGACTCAGGAAGGGAGAGATTGAAAGACCTTCCAAACGCGACTGGTGCTCACAAATGTGGAGCCCAAAGTTCGCACAAAAAGAAAAGACAGCGGAATCTTTTCGAAGGCATGTAGGAAGGCGTTGTTCAACTTGTAGTGGACACATCAAATATTTGGAGCAGAATTTGCGCTGCATGCTACTGATGGATTTAATGAAGTCCGTCACAGTCTTACTGATTGATGACTATCAAGTAATCAAGATGGTACAGGGCCGCGATTATATGACTTGTTAACGGCAAACGGCACATACAAGGACAACGAAATCAGACATCTGACAATATGCCAAACAAAATATTATAAAAACAACGGCCAAATCCAGTCCAAGACGGATGTAAACTCTACTCCAAAACATTTCCCGGAACGCTTCGTCCCACGCCTGTTCGGAACAAAACAAACGCTTCTCCTGTGCCTTTCCGCAGCCGGTGCGATCAAAGTGGAAGCGTAACAGTACCCCGATCACTACATCGCGTTCACACGACACATGCGTGCTGTGCCGGCGTTAACACACCCTAAGCAGGTGTTACCCTCAATAAGAGGGTCACGTGGCCCAGTCGACCAGCGCAGGACCGTGGAAAACCCAGTCAGCGGCCCGGCGATCACCAGATGAGGAAATCTCACAGACGACACAATTTTTGGGCTGCTCCTAACAGGTCCGGTGAACCGTTGGGCCCATTTTACCCAAACACTGCCCGCGGGATGAGGTCACATCAGGCTATAAACACGTCAGACACTGAGATAAGTATAATTTAGGGAGTGCATCTAATCGGTAATGTAGATCCGGCCTGAGCTGGTTTAAAATCACATCATCCAGCAGCTGATGTAACTCACGAATTTGAAACATAATTTCCTGGCTTTGATTTTAAGGAGCAAAGAAATATGGACTGAAAGCGTCCTAAGAAAGCAGACCTTGCGATCAAATACAGGCAAACGTTACACAGACCCTCGTGAGATCGAAACTTAGCCAAATGAACCTTGAAATAATCAATCGAAACAATAGTGTGTGCGGATTATTCAGCTTTGCCCAAAGAAGAATCACAGAAGAAAAAGGACATTTTGTCGGATGTACCTACTTAATGTTGTTTTCCCACACGCTGAACACAACCGAGGTGGGTGACGGGCAAAGTGTATCGCATTACGCACCGGTTTTCACAAGTCAACAACATCTATGTAATTATGAAAACCCGCTGACATGATGCATAGCTGTCAACCCAGTTTTCCTATGTCTAGACCTAACCGACTTTTGTAACAAGTAACTTGTACCCACCACAATAATATCAAAAATGACAGGTCCCAGGCAAACTGTTTCGAAATTCCCCCTACGCAAATCCATGGTGCTCGCTATTAACACAAAAAGCGTGAATAACCTAGAAACCACCACTACAAAATACCCCAAGCGCGTCTTCACCGACACAGGAAAACCATACACCACAGTATTAGCACACCACCCAGCTTGTTAAGCCGCCTGTGTATGTAGTTCCGTTTTACCCACGAACCACATCCGTAGCATATGACTCGGCCATCCGGGGGCAGCACACGGACCGCACACCGCGAACAGAGTGCACATACGTGGAGTCACGCGGGTGCCGCCCCCACACGAGCCTCCTAAGTGATCTCACACAGGTATGACGGTGGGAAGACGCCCACGCGTCGGCCGGTGACCAGTTCTGACCCACGGGTGTACTCAGAGAGACACCGGTCACCGCACAGGGACAAAAATGGTCACAGCCAGCCGCCCCGGCCGCCGTCAAAGCATGCCGACGCACGGCGCTTTATGTGATGAAGAGAGCGAGTGACCGGCTGGTCAACTCAGCGGCGATGCCACAGCTTTACATAGGCTGTCAAAGTGACCATTATTTTAGCGCCATTCACTCCCCTCAAGTCGATGCGAAGAGAGTCGTTTGCAACTTAACTGCGATACACGAAAAGAATGCTCAAAGCATTGAATATCATGATTAACCAATGTTAAATGAGATTTGTCCGGGATAAGCACTTGTAAAATGACTAGAATCAGGCAATACGACCTTCTTATAGGATATAATTACGCGTGACAACTATGTAAAAGCTTACTGTCATGCGAGCTAAGTTCTCACCTAACCTGACGAGCTGATTAAAATTATGATCTCACAGTACCAGTCACTCCAAAAAGGTCCTATGGATGAAAGAAGCGAATGATTCTTGCCCGGTTCGTCCTTTATCATTTCGGGTTGCGTCACCGCAGTAATCACTGTGATCTGCGGCCTTTTGAAGGACGCTTGACGGGAAAACCACCATGCAGAAAACTTTTTAGAGACTCTCCCATGCCGCAGCATCCATGTGACCGCTAAGGCAGTAAGTGGTCTTCTGTAGGACGACGTGTAACGGAAAATTCGATTTTTTTACAGATAGTTCCGCAACATCTCTGAATTCGGTCCATTGGGTTGCATCAATTCGAGGCTCACCCATTATTGCGACGACGCTAAATCTTGCGCCTTACGCCTCACCTGAGATGAGTTAGGCTCGAATATGATGAGCTGTTTCAGAGTTCAGCCATCCAATATAAATATAAATAGGTTACTCAGGGGCCAGGAGTTCGGTATGCGACTATTACGGGTCAGTACGGGTGCACAGCGCTGAGGGACACGGGGCAGTACCCACAGCGCGGCTAAGAGACACAGGGGGTATCCACAGCGCTGAGAGAGACACAGGAGGCAGTACCGGGCCCACAGCGCTGAGGGGCACAGGGTCAGTACTATTCCATACTCTGGCTTCGTCACCCCGTTACAAGGGACGGGGAAGTCCTCAGAGGTCGTTCAGACCACGCCAGGCCTTGCTGGGTTACCTCTGGCACGATTCACCCGCCCGAGAGAAGCAGTGACCGCCAGATGAAACCAGACTCGCCTCCCACCATGACTCGGGAATGGTCCCGACTGCCGGCACGTCTCTTTGGCATGCATAAATTCACCGCCCGACCTCGACCGACCGCGGTCACTGAGGCCACTCCATCTCCGGGGTAGTCCCGCCGACATACTAGAGGCGCGTCTGTCATCCTAACGTTCGCAGATTGTGGGAGGGGTAGAGCAAACCGCGTGGGTGAGTGGCAAGTGTCAATAAGACGTTCAAAGACCGTTTGCACCAATAGAACGTAGGCGTGCATACTGAGGGCCCAAGACCACAGAGCTCAACTAAATAAATGCCCGACAGAACCGAGGTGTAGAGCCACAGACGAAGCTCTGAATTAACCAACTCCAGTATAATGCCGAGTGCCATTTCAGCTGACTCGTGCCCATATATGACTGTGTGGTTTTGGGCGTCGCCGCAAAGCCGCGAACCACACGGTAGTGGGTAACAGCAGGCACGCACGCTGCAGCCCGGCACGTGGCCGCCGGGCGCCGGGTGGGAGAGTTAACCTTGTAATGAGTACCTCACGATCTTCTGACCCACTACCGATAGAAGGCCGAGCGAACATGTAAAGTTCCCGCTTTCCAAGGTACGCTCGAATATCATGCTGCCACCACATAAGCTGGATAAGATGATTACACGCCTCGTTATCTGCGGTTCATTGTGTGTCATATGTGATTAAGAATTTCCCTGACCAGACAGGAAATTCTGACCGCGCTCATCAGCTACTTGGTCATATGGTAGTGGGTAGACAGAAAACTCCATTAATCCTTGTGAAGAACAGTCCTGCATTATACTTTGACCAATGATCGATTCATATACGCCAGCTCACCAGCGCATAACTGACTGCTTCGTCACTTCTAGGCGGGCGGTGTTCCTTCTTATGGCAACAAAGAGCTTTGCGATGAAGTTCAACTAAAATGGAAAATGCTTCCGATCGTCGATGTTTGTGTGATAAGAATGCAGTAAATGGTCTCGAAAGATGAATCTGCATTATCAGAAATGCCGGAAAATGGGTCAGTGGTGATTCCGCGCAAAACTATCGGACAGTCGTAGAAGATAAACATCAATGGAACTTTGCGGATTGCTTTCAAACTTCGTAGGATAATGTATGTTTACAAAAGACCTCGCAATAATTCCGATTACGCGACATTTATAGAAGCCGATCCGTTACCTTCAGTTTCGTAAGATGGGCGTAATTTCTTTCGAATATGACGGTTTCAGTTAACAGCCTTCCATCGACAAAGCATAAACATTGAACAGTCGGTGGACTGATGAAATCAGATTAAAGACTTATCATGAAACTAACGAATGACTCGGCGGAGTTTCCAATTAAAATCGCCCTGAATCGCCCTGACGTCTGCCACTGAATCAGCCTGAGCATGCACATTTGCGAAATTAAGTCTTTAAAGACGTAACTTATCGGTCACACGAGGTCCTTACGAAAGCTCTACAAGTTCAAAGCTCCGGACAAGTCACACGTATACACAATCCCTTAATTTACGCTACCATACCAACCCAGCACAGATAACAGAAGATATACAAAGACACAAAAATTACACAACTGTCCACACGAGCTTCAACAGCCCTCCAAGCCTGGCCTATGTAGTTATAAGCAGCACATCCCATCTTCATCCCTTTCCGCACTCACCAGCACGTGCCAGACGTTCTCGTTGGCGCCCTCGAAGCTGCAGAAGCGTATGCTGACGCCCAGCAGTCCCTGGCCGCCCCACACGTTCGACGGCACGATCTTCACCTCGCGCACGCGCTGCGTCTTGCTGCTGTAGACCATCATCTTGGTCTCCTTCTCCACCTGCTGGTTCAACAGCTTCTTCAGCGTGTCGTCGTCTACATCCTGCGAGAAGAGAAGAGAGGAAGGTCTATCGGTATGTGCGAGGTAATCGGGTGCAAAAGTTTCCGCTTCAACATTGCTGCGAAAAATCCCGATTCGAAAATACGCAATGCTGCGAGTTTAGAGGAAGGAATTTCAAGAAGATTTAGCAAATCCAATTACGATGGGACCTTGTCACGCCATTCTCCAGTGAGCTTTAGGCAGAGACTGCATTCTCAGGTTAAACCGCCTCCATGTGAGGGGTGATGAGCCTGATCATAGTCGTAGGAGAGGGTTATAGAAGACCTTGACCCCCGTATTTTGAACACAATTTCACTGAACTCTTACGTAAACTTGAATAAAAATAACAACCATGAAACATTCGCAGGAAAAATAAGGTGAAACATCTAACCATTTAGCACGGGCTCCCTGAAATTCCAGTCCACCGTCCATGAACCCGACCCTCAGAATTTCCTAGTCTGCCTGACGCCAGTCTGCGAGCGGCTAGCACCCAACTCCTGCTCGTCGACAGGAAATCCGCGTCGGTGACGGGTCTCGCGCCCGGAGCCCGTTTATTCATCCAGTTCACAACTTCTCTTGTGATTCAGAGTCTATCGGAGAACTCTGCCCCGGGAAGACCTAGGCCACGGCCGGATAAACCACACCCTAACCACATAGCGTCGGGCCGTAAAGGTGCCCAAACGCACACATAACGCCCACTCCAGCCATCCCAACCACCCGCGGGGATACATTAGCATGCCACCCAGACCACACGTAAACTACAAACGACTACTCTGACGCATTATGGCATATCCTCCAGACGTATTATTCATGGTAATCGTAGGACTTCAAAGGCACCGACAAGCGTCGTATAATATGGAGCTTTTGCTTTACATTCAAACCTGATAGCCCTGGGCATTATTTGGAAAGAACATGAGACAGATCAGCCTTCAGTGAGTACTACAGGCGAGACCAGTGCGGCACCGCCATGGATCGGCCCGGGACGACTGTGAATCACTACACGTTCAGCCTAAGGTGTAACCACTGGCATATCCTTGTTGGACGTGGTCAATTGTGAATATGTGCTGACACATCAAAGGCGTCATACATTAATGGCATCTATGTATGTGATAACTTTGTGAATGCATCCTCCCCCCTCCAGAGTTCCGTCTTTCAAAAAACACGATAACATTTGCACACCACTTCTCGGGCACGCAAGCGCATGGCACCGGCCTCACCAAACCTCACAGGAACGACCTTGCACAAACTGCGCCTCATCCTTTTCGGACCGACATCCCGGTGGGAAGTTCGCCCAGATCGAGTGGACTTACCAGGCGGGTGTTCTCGATAGCCAGGATGAAGTCGAAGAAGGCCTCCAGGCCGGCTCTCTGTCCTGGAGAGTTATCCTGGACCTGGCGACAGAGAAATCATTAGGTCAAGGGGGAGAGTCGCGGGGAGACGCATATTACATAGTGCTTGTTGGCAGTGTTAGTTATAACTTCCAGTGAAGGACATATTGAAGAAGAGAGATAGAAGGGCGTAATAGGAAACAAAATTCAAGGCACTGTTCGCCAACAGACGCGGATCTGTATTGTATCAAACATGCTTCCATTGCGTAAATCCACACATAGTTTTCACCAAATTCCCACAAGTCGGGTAACATCAGCACCGCTGTGACCTCAGACAACCCACTACGCCTCCCATAGTCAGGGAAGCGCCTTGAAGAAAGCACCGCGGAAGCTTTGATATCTCTCATCACGCGAACTACCTCAGCACGTGCAGAAAACAGGTGTCTCTCAGCGCCTCCATACTGACCAGAAACAACTATCGCTGACACCATCTCATTCAAACAATAGTTGGGTGAACAGCCGTAGGGTATCACACAATACCTGCCGCTTGCGTGCAGATAGATGCAGTCCAAAGGTCTGTGTCACACACACCACAGGATTGCGTCAGAGTGGAAGTAAAGAGAAAACTGCACACGAGGCGACAGCAAAGTAGAGCTGCCAGCTGTCGAATGCTGCCAGTGCACAGCGAAGACATAGGGGCTTTGCTGTTGTTTTAGCTCAGAACTGGGCGTGTATGCTGAAGTATTGAAGGCGTGAGGCTATCAACGTAGCTGAAACCCTCTATCTTGAGAGCTGATCTGCCAGGTGCTGCATCGGTCGAATTCACCGCAAGGACATGAACATACGACGAACCACACATCCCGTGCATGGAATGCTTCCTTCTGGTATGTGCGATATGGGCAGAACGAGGTGGTATTGGCGAAAACATTTCCCTAAGATACACGAGACTCCATGTTTCTCACGATGGACCTTGATGATAAGACAATCGTAACAATTTGCGGGTTCCATCGATGTTCAATCATTAAAAAATAAGGGTTTAACTCTTACAAACATGTCTATCAGCTACTACAGCATACTGCAGATACCAAGGCAACTCTACCATTTTATCTATGAAAATGTGGAGACTGGAAAACGTGAGCAAACATCCGGTGGTATAGGTATTGCCTGCGATACTAAGGGCGTGCCAAGGGCTTTGATCCTAAATGACCAGAAATAATGGATTGGCACCGAAAAGAAAAATGCACGTTTGCACCATTACACCGCTCTTGTCAGGAATTTAAAATATACCGCAAAACATTTTGTGATAGAACATTGTACAATGATCTGGGATTTCAGTATGAATGACAGATCAAAACAATCTGAGCTTTCACATGATAACGGAAATCTGCAGAGAAGCCCTCAGTTTCTCCAAACCAGGCATTGTTTTCTGGCAATCACCGGGTTCAGTTTTCAGTTTTCATGTTTATACTTCAACCACAGGAGGCATCATGTGACATGTGGTCGCAGACAAACGTCTAAAAAATGCAAGGACCAAAAGACAACAATGACAGGGGTACCGAGTCTACTGGGACACAACAAATCACAACAAACAAAGATGATCCAAAGCAATGGGCAGTGTGCTGAAAAAAAATATCGGAAGCCGAAGGCTTGTCTTCATCATCCGCCAAATTTTACTGCGAAACTCAAACAACGTCTTGCCGAACGCTTTTGTTGGTACGCGAGCATAGTTTAACTGTCAAATGGCAAGATCATTCACCAATGCATCCTCCCCCTCGTGTGTAACGTTCAATATGTCGTCATCTTGTTCTACAAACAGACTCTTCTTATACATAGACTTGCAACGATCCTAACAGCACTGATTCGTTCTCAGTTGCGATAGCTTCCTCACGCCCCAATGAACTCCAACCTCCCAGCGGACGCAAACGCATCACAACGAACAGACACATAGGGCGACTGTTTCAGGGTAATAACGAGACGCCTCCCCCATCCAGTACCTTGAATCCGACCCTTCCAGGACCAGCGACCTGGCTCCTGGGAGGCCGTCGTGGAAGGGACGGCTGTCCGTAGCGGGCCCGTGTGGTTTCAACTCCGCGACTTTCGGCGAACGTGTAACCAGGACTGTTCCATCTCATAGCAAAATCTCACAGAAAACCTTGCGGCCACCCCAAAGGCCGGCCTGGGGCTTTCACTGGCGCAATTCTAGGCGTTCTCCTTGTCTACCCCATCCAGATCCACTGACCCGTCCCGCACCTGGTTAGGGAGATGACAGAAACTGCCTACCTCTCGGAACGGGACCCACATAGTCAGCCGAGCGGCCGCCGCCGCTCGGTACTCAAAACCATACACTCCCTCGGCCGCGGCAGCGCCGGAGGGCTCAGCGGACGGGTAACTCCACGGTCCACTCAGGCGGCTCCCTCTCATCTCACCGCCACCGTCGGTGGCAGACCGCTCGCCGCCCACGGCACGTGCGCGGCCACGCGGCGGTAAACCCGGCGGAAATCGCCAATCGAGCCCGCACTCCACGCCTCACGGAGCCGAGAGCGGGTGGACAGGTGCCGCCGCGCGCAAGAGCAGGCCCGAGAACCGCCCCAAACTGGGATTTACGCAGGATGTCGCCGCTGAAATAGCCGCACGATCAAAGACTCACTTCTGGGAATACGTTCATAGGTGGAGAGCGTTGCAAGGTTAATGGTCAGCCAGCCCCCGCCGACTGGCAAATCGCGGAGCGCCAACGCCAGGTGACAATAGCGCCGCATTCGTCGCAGTACCGCACGGCTTTTGTTGACGTGGTTACGGTTGCATGACCGATGGGGTTCGCAGAAGGAGATTCAGTGTCGAGGCAAGAGGCACGATTGCTAAACTAGGGAACTAGCAGGGCTGCTGACTGATTTAGCTAGCTCCCCTCCGTGCGTACGGTCCAACCGTTCCCGTCATATTACCCTTCTAGTCTATACCATGATATTCCCGGTGCGTCGTCGACAGTCGGGACATAACGCTACACCTACACCCCAGTGCACCTGCACCGAGAACCCCAATCTCCAGCCCCGAAAAGGAAGCTGCGAAGAGGCCCGCATAGGCAGAGGTCCTGTTCGTCTCGAGGACAGGACATAGTTCTTGATAAGGTTTTACGCTAGCTCGATCTGTACGGGAAATTCATGGCAGAACATCCGGGCACGAATATTCCGAGCAAAACGTGGAAATTCAAAAGAATAATTCCCGCTACCGGTGACCGAAATAAGGCATGGAAGTTACGTGACATGATATGGCGAAGCCACAAATCTCCGGCTAAAGAAAGAAGATGTGCTCGAAAGACATGCAACCATCTAAGACGGTATTGCCTTATAAATCAAAACAAAAATGCTTAGTGCGCGTTAATCACGGCATTGAGCGAACACACCAACCGCAAGAAACACAATATTACATCATTTTCCTTATACTGTCGCATGTCAACCCATTAACCCGCGCCCCGCTGGGCTATTCAGCCATACGCGCCCTGCTGGGGGGGGGGGGGGGCAGATTCTGCCCCCCTGTCTAACTTCCGAACCGATGGTCGTAGAAAGACGGGGAAAACGGCAATCGAAAGCTCTCAACAAGGCGGATCTTAAGAGCCCAAATTTTTTTGCTTAAGTAGGTCAGAGGTCAGGTCAAGGTCAGGTCAAGGGTACAAGATGCAAGTTTCTACAGTATCGGCCTTGCACCGTAGTTGCCGAAGAATGGACTGAGACTGATTGCCCAAAACGTGTTCTTAGACTACCAAGACAATATTCGATGCATACAATGTCATTCAAGGGTCAAGGTCAAGGTCAGGTCAGGTCATGTCAGGTCACCAAAAACAAAATATAGAAAAGGGCATGTGCGACACATGTTTTATGGGTCATTTTACTCATAGAATTCAATAGGCACACTCAATAAGTGATATGGACCACCTCTGGATGAATTTCAGGTCGAGGTCAGGTCAAGGTCAGGTCAACTGAGGTCAAATTTTGAAGTTGGTTTTTAAGGCCTAAAAAGGTGTCTATCTGATGCAGTTTTTGACGGCGAATCGAATGGTGCTATTTTTGTTTCCGTACGAGGTCTAGAACTTCCAAAAAAAATCATTTTTCAAAATTTTTGTGTGTCGTGACGTCATAAAATTTTGAATAACTTCCACATTTTTGAACCGATTCTTCTAAAAATTGGTATGTAGGTGCACATAGACCACTTCTTTGACATATATTCCGGTTTTTTCGATACACCCAAAATTTTGGATTTTATAAATATTTTCCCAAAAAAGTCAGTTTTTTGAAAAAAATTGGGCCAAAATCCAAAATTTTCAAAAAACCGAGATAGCCATTTGATAGACAAAGTAGAATCACGTATAACCTTTTTTGTTGCGTCTTGATTCCTTTAAAAATGACGATGTTAGCGGCGTTTGAAATTTTGCCATTTTTGAGGCGAAAATGGCGAACATGACGTCACTTAAACGTCATTTTCTCAAAAATTTTCCGACGGATTTCGCTAAAATTTTCAGGGAACGTGTCAAATTGATGTATGATAAGGTACTGAAAGTTTGACGTCGCTGGCGTAACGCGTTTAGAAGTTATTGACGAAAAACGGGAGGGGGGGGCAGATTCTGCCCCCCCCCCAGCGGGGCGCGGGTTAAGTACCGTTATTCAAGAATTGTTTGACCTATCCATATAAGCGAGCATGTGTATAGTCGTTGGGCAGACATTATCGTAAGACTGACGTAAACGCCAACCGCCACGCCTCCGTAGAAGGAATGCAGTACCTACTAATGACATCAACTGTCACAGTATTCAAGGTATGCTGACAAAGAACACACGACGACAAGATGGGAAGCATGCTTCAAGTAAACAAGCATAGGTTGCAGGCAAGAACTTACTTTGCCAAAAAAATAAAATTGCAACAAAGCTTAAACCATGACTTTGCAATTTGAAATGCCAATGCTTTTGCTCCAGTTTCAGTCCTTAGCTCTCATGAGATAAAGCTGTTTCCTGTTTATCAGAATAAGGCACTAAAAATATTTACAATTTGCGTGCCTTCCTTCTCACTGCTCGACATAAAATTTATTTCAAGCTCTCCCACAATTTTTCCCACAACACTCGGGAAGTACAGCCCGGCTCGGCCAGCTTATGTCTGAGCCGCGTTCCAGCCTGCCACAGCCGTGGCCCATGAATATATTCGTGGAAAACACACAGCCCACCGTCCTTACCAAACGCCACCCATAGCATAACGACAGCCCGCGAGACGCCAGAAGAAGGCAACCGCGTGCCCTACGGATAGTCTGGGTTTGTGCTAGATCACGGTTCTCAGAAAACACGATTTTTGCGAGAAAAAAACTCTGACCGCAAGCAGCGCACGAACACCGGAGTAAACATTCAGGAAGACTGCTATCCCAAACACGATGCATGCTAAAAGAAAGAAAAAAATGTCAGATCCCTCAGATAAGACGATCATATAATAAAACATAAGCAAAACAATAAAGTATTAAAACATTATGCTCCACGTAAAAATCGAATCTACGGATGAGTAGAGTATGCAATACTTATTACCGAATGACAACACAACCTTCTTCCCGTTATTCTCATTATCTTTTGCACACGACAACCAGCCAACTTGTTCGGCATTCCAGGAATCCACCCGCGAACCGCACGTCGCACCATCAAAGACGACGCACGCTGATATGCATCATCTAGGTGATCAACATCACACGTTCAACTGACGACCCCGGGAGGAAAATCCCCAGTCCACCCCTCACAGAGCGGCCTGGGGGGCGGCTCACGTCCTTACGAGATCTCATGGCGTCCTCACGAAATCTGAGGGAACTAGGAAACGAAGCCGACGCGCCGAGCTGGACACAAAAGACGTCACGATTGCAGCATACTCCGTTAGAAGCACACTCACGCTCCATGACAAGTGGGAGATACCGAGAGACGGTGGAGTGGATGTGCCACAGCGCAGAACAGCGTGAAAAACAGAACACAATACTAAAGCGTCTACCAGTCAGGAGCCAGTGCCATGGGGTAGGGTTAAGGTGCTACAGCTAGGCCAGGACCAGAAACGACTGGCGCTTGCGGCACCTGACCTAGCTGGCCGATGGAGACGGAACAGGGTCACGGGTCACGGGAATTACAGGGCAATGGACATATAGAGACCAACGTAAGTGGATGTGCTGTCTTGGTGTGCGTCGGAATAACTAACCGATTTCAAACATGGCACCTTTACAAATAAGAAAAAATGAAATACATTCAAAAGCTCACATGTCACTTTGAACTCAGCATATTTCCCAAAAATATGTATAATCCAGAGCAAATAAGGAATTCAATCAAAAATTATTCAGCCGATCACAATGTCGAAAGCAAAGTTCGCTGGTAACAAATGTCTCGGCATTCCTATTTCGTAACCCCTGTTACCACCGAAGTGTGATTCATGTAATAAATCCCTCTTTGATCTCTGAAAGCTATAACATTGAGCCGGAATGAGCGTAATACCTGCCAACACAGCTAACCCCTCACACCCAAACATTTCGACACGGCTTCGGGAGTTCAAAGCTCCGCGGATTACCGGAAAACCGACAGCCAAACGCCTCTTTCCGTCCATTCGTCTTCCCAATCGCCGGAAAGTGACCCACAATCTCTGAGAATCGACCGGACCAATACCGAAAACTAGGAGTGCCGACACGGCTCCTGGGCGTGCGAAGCCCCAAAACACATCCGAGAGCGAGTTGTAAGTGTCGGGAGAGCTGCCCAGGGCGTCTAACTGGCGCCACGCAGCGTTGTGGTCGCGACTGACCGGCGTTTGCTCGGCCGAGAGTGAATGCAGCAGCACTCGTTTCACGGATTGTTCTGTTCCTCTGCATGTCACCTGCCAACAGGTCCGGAATGACCCAGCTAATCCCTGGGAAAGGCAGGGATTCAGGCGGAGAATATGCTCATAGTAGGTAGGGCGGAGACGGAATGCGAAGGGCACAATAAAGAACAAAGCGGAACTGGCCGTTATGTGTCTACTGTCTAAGTAGTCTGAAACCTAAAAGTGAATACTTAGCCGGTTTATGTAAGCGGTTTGGGTTCATAACGTGAAAATACGCCAGAGTAAGTCGAAGGGGCAGCCCGTGCATGGCTATTCCGAACCACGCAGGCCATAACTACACGGAACAATTTAGGCTGAGCACGCTCAGGCCGGAGCACGCGCTCTGCTCAGTACCACCGAATCTCAGCGAGCACCAGCTCAGAAGCCTCACCTGACCACCATCCTTATTCTGACAGACAGCATCGAAGATCCGCTCAGCCGAGGAGACGTTACGCCATACGCCCGCATCTTCCACATCCCCAAAAATCAAACGAAAAACACCACGGCGCCGGCCTTGAAGTGGCGAAAATTCCGGCCGGGCAGCCTTGGCACTGGGGAATCCACTCCCGCCGGAGGAGAGCCCGAGCGAGAACTGTGGAAGAGGGTGGAGGGCGGCAGTGGTCGCCGTCCGCGACATACGCCATCGTGGCCTCAGGGCGATAGATGCTGCACTCAATACGATAGACTCGAGTTGCTCCCGAAAAGCTTCTACAGCCCGTTCATCCCTATTCTTTCAACTGCCACCAGAGCTATCACGTCTCCTACGTGCCTGATTGCTGCCGCAGCTCTCGAGAGCCAAATGGAAAACCCAGAGCGGTTCAAAGGGGCCTACAGCATTCAGATGCCAACAGAAGCTTCTAGTGACTGAGGAAGTAACTGGCTGCATAGGTCATCCCCCACCACAGCCCGAATTGAATCTCCTCAGCCGCAAATAGACGGCGCGGTTTTAAGCCTAACCACAGAATGTTCCTAATCCACATGGGCTAGATACTGTAAGGAATATTCGGCCATGCGTAATACAAGGCGCGAAAGAATGCACTAGAGTACGCTGTGTTTAGACACGGAAAACAAAACTCAGTTAAAAAAGTTTCAGAAGAACGTGCCAGGATCAAAGAAAAGCAAAAAGAAAAAGATAATGCTTCAGGTAGGAGCTTGATTGTTGAGATCTTTCGTCGGTTGATTTTAGTCAGACAGCCGAAGCTTATCTAAGCGAAGACACAAGGCTCCTGCACGAAGGATAACCATTATTGCATGGTGGTCTGCATCATTTAGAATTCCATTCATTATTTTGTTGGTTTAAAACACGTTCCGATCGGGTTTCCCGTAGGGAATTTATTACATTGCTACTGACGAGTCGCGTCGACCAGCGAAACATGTCTACGACGTGTAAAAATGACGCAGTATTTGGGGAAACCACGAACCGTATTAATACGATTAAATTCATGAACATGCTGTGAGCTCAGCAGGACCAAAATAGTTAGTCGAGACCAGCTTGACATAGCCCAACAGCTAAGAATAGCCTACCGCGTAGGTCTAGTTCCGTTGTCTAACCTGTTTGAGAAACATTAAAGGTAGTGTGCCACCTTTGAAAGATTTCCCATTTTATTTTTCCTAGGATAAGAAGCTTCTGTTTTTACCTAATATCGCAAAAAAATCAAAAATGGGCCTGGAATAGTGCCTTTTTCGCCTAAAAGTTTTTCGGTTTTTAGATATGTATAACAACTGTAGTGGGCTCACCTGCAAACAGGCGTCGGGCAACAATCGCGAATGCGGCGCACTTGTGACAATAAGCAAAGGTCATTATAGTGTTACGACCATACGACGTACGGGAATGAGTTATCAGCTGTCTAATCGTAGACAACACAATGTCGAGCCTTAAACTGTAAGCCCGTATTGGTATTGTTTCTTTTATTTGGCTGTCGAACATTATTTATGGTTTGAAATATGATTTTATGTAAAATAATTGATATGAAAAAGCCGTCTTATAAGTTATGACCCCATTTCACCACACGCAAGTGGCAGAAATGACAATGATCAGCTGACGCATTTTCTTGGCCGAAGTCAGAGCGCGCGGCCCGACGCACCACGCGTATTTGGAAATTCCGACCTCGACGAGCATCAGAAGCCACCTAACAGGCGTGTTCGAAACCGCAGGAGATGATGATGAACGGGTTTATCGAAACTTGATTGGATGAGCATATCGGTAATAGCGATTTCAGTGTGTGCATTTATTGTTCATAGTGGTGTGAAATGTGGTTGGGGTACGACCGACAACCCGTCGGGGCGAATTTCGCACTGGGGTACTCAAAATTTGAAGAATTTAAGACGTTTCCATGAGTTTTGAAGGTATGGATAAGTTCTAAAAATCCGGTTCTCCTTATCTGGGCCATTAACTCCATACGGTCCAAGAAAGCTGGCACACTACCTTTAACAGAAACATTCAAGAAAAGGATGAAGAGACAGCGCAACGTTTCGCCTAAAAGTAAGTAAACGCTAGCAGGCCTAACTTCGGGAGCCGCAGCTGCAAAAGATACGGAAACAAACAAGAAGAAAGCATAGGCAAATTCAGACCACAAACAGAAAGAGAGTCGGTGGATGCAGCTGATCCCGGGAAGCAGCGAGAATGACCCGGCGGAGGAACGGGACCGCGGATCGCACAGGAACGAGGAAGACACCGCCCGCGCGGCACTGCCGCAGTCTGGCCGGCTTACAGGGATCTGCTTACCCGAGTCGGCCGAGCCACGTGAGCATACCGAGCCACGTGAGCATACCGAGCCACGTGAGCACAGAGAGAGGCGGTCTATGAAACAACGCCAGAGACTCACTAGGGTGGTGGAGTTTGCGGATGAAGGAGGGCCCGGGCCTGAGCCAAGGTGCTTCAACACTGAACAGCTTATGAAAAACCGGAAACTCGCAAGAATCCTGTAGGAACAGAACAAACGAGGGAAGATGCAAATGCACAGGCATCTTTTCGTCATCCGATAAGACCGAATGGGGGCCGATGTCAACCAACAGGCATAACTCCACACCACTGTCTCAGTACGCACTTTTCAAAAGGAGCCAAATGTCATAGGAAGGGCAGACATTCTCATGAGATCTGATGGACAAATTTGACCCATCTATCCCTTCGCATCTGACGGTGCATGTTGTGCCTTGATGGGAGTAAACATCTAACGATAGATGCTTTTTGGAATTTGGTGTGGGAAATGTGTGTTCCAGAATTCGGCATTGTTTGATTACTTCAAAAACATTTTGCTTGACATGAGCATCTAGTTTCCCTGAGAAAGATAAACACACACGAGACATCTTTCTCGAAATACCACTCATCTAGATCACAAACAGAAAACAATGAGCGTGATGAACGTTGATGACCTCGCTAATTAAAGGGACCATCCCACCTTAACATTAGTTTTGAGTTGAGATAGCCAAGTTTGCGGCCAGGCTCAGAAACCACCATTTATCCTGGTCGCAACCCCCGCAGCTTTATGGTGTTCAAGAAATTTATTCCCTTTACTTGCAGGGTGGGACCAGCTTAGTCCCTATCTCTTAACCATTAGCGGTTTTTTGATGACGTCAGCAGTCATTTCAACGCCCGCCATTCCTTGAACCCGAGTTTTGCTGACCTTGAGCTCCCTTTTTTATCAACGTGAAATCCGTCGTCGGCGCTGAGAAAACCTATTGCTTTTCATTTTAATTTGAATATTAGAAGATACCCACCACTGGAACTTGGACTGATATTATACCAAGGCCGAAGATGATCAAGCTGCCTGCTATATCTGGAGCTTGGTGTTCAACTTCAACATGGAATAAAAAACAAAATATCAAAGCAAACTGGATATGGTACTGCAAGTTAAAGTCCAAAGAAATTTGAAGAGCTGACAATTGACATTAATTCTTTTCCTGCAAGGTTTCCATATGGAGATCACAGTCATACCATGAAGAAATATTTTTGATGTTAACAGTTGAAAGGGGATTTATCTTCCAGTTTTGACGAAAGACGCTGCTGACTGTCTTTGGAAAAGGATGTCGGCAGGAGGTGCAATTGTGCTTGTGAAGTGGTTATTAGAGTTGCAAAATTTCACTACCGCACTACCGGCATGCCGGTAATTTTTCACTATCGCAGGTTTTTTCGTGGTGTCTGGCATGTCGTGCCGGTAGCATGCCGGTATTTTTGATTTTGTACACACAAAAATTATCAGCATATGATTCAAACTTTGGACACTAAGAGGCTATTGAATTGTAATAACAGTAATCTGAGCCACTGCAAAATACATTTTGTGGTAGAAGTTCCATTGCTAAGGGTAGGGGACAGGGGTAACACATGAACCTCAGCATTCCACAGGTTTGGTTCTAAAATTAGAATTGTCAAGAATCTACTGTGGTCTATTAAAGGAAGACAAAGAATACTCGTTCATGTTGCCAAAGCACAACCAATTATTAAGTCATGTGTCATGTTTGGTAGGTAATAGGCATAATACAGTAACTAAAATAAATAAATGTTCATGGCAACATTCCCTAGGCAAAAGGCAGAATCAAAACAACACAAAACACATTGTTTGGAAACTGGCCTTGAGTCCTGAGATGTGGTCTGAGATAGGTACTCTACAAAGAATTTGACACTGAAAATCCGGCTGAACAGGCAGGTTTTAGGTAGCCCTGAGCCTAACTTTGGTCCCAAAATGAAATGAAAATGAATTAAACTGGCATTTTGTCTTATTTTTACAAGAAAACACAAGATGCAGACGAAATGAATACAAAAGTGACGCAATGTGGCGCAAAGGCAACCAAGGATTGACTTTTAAGATCCTCTGTCCCCTAAAGAAAGGATGTAAGCTGATGACGTAATATTTATTCATATGCCCTTTTGGTTGAATCACTCAAGAGAAATCAATTTTCTTATAGTGAATAACACTCACAGTGTTGATTTCATTGGAATTCAATATCGTGTTGGATGATTTTTATCAATAAAATCATTCACGAGGCAGAAGTTTGCAGTCCTAAAACCTTTTTTGCAGTGTTTTAAGCAGCTGGTTAAAAACTGTGTTATGGCGCATCTGTTTCGAACATCGAAATCATTGATAACCTTGTGTTTGTTCCCGCGTTTGAGATGGGGGAGGATATTATATCGTTTTTATACCTACATACTATTTGTTGACTTCTCAGGACAAGTGAGTTATTAACACATATTTTTACACGATTCGTATCTTACTCACGAGCCAGCAAGCCATGGCGGATAGGATGGCCTTGGCGGGTAGGAAAAAGCTGATGTTGATCTCGCTTCCTCAGTTAGGAACATGGCCGAATCTGTAGTTTTTTATATTGTGATTTGTGGCCATCTATAGTTCATGATTTGGTTGGTACCTGCAACATTTTAGGAGAATGTGGAAAATAAGAACGCTTGTGGTAAATGTGATTGCTGCTCACTGTGCAGTCTTCAGAAACACATTTAAGTATTTCAAGTTCTTTTTGTCCTGGCTTTTTTGATGATTGTGTTAATGCTTTTTGCAGGCAATACCTTTTTGATTGCAGGTGATATTTTAACAGCTGTAGACTGGAATTGAGTCTCAAAATTGTGGTATTTGTGGGGCGAACTCAGCCAACATCAGGCTGCTGGTAATTTTGGTTGGACAATGGGTGGCTGCTGGGTGGAGCGGTTACTGAAATTGCCAAAATGTGGCATGTCATGTAGGGGTTAGCCAGAATCAAGAATGCAGGTTTTTTGGTATGCCGGTAATTTGGCGGTTTTTTTGCTTGGGGCGTGGTAGCATGCCGGTATCCCAGAAAATTTTTGTGGGGCGGGGCGGTGCCGGTAGCAGCCCATTGGGAAAACTTTGCAACTCTAGTGGTTATAACTGGTCTTTTCACAGTATTAAATTAAATGTGCCATTGCAGCCAAGTGTGTTATCATGTAAGGTAAAATCAAAACTACAATGTTGGTTTTACGAGCATTGAGAAGGCTGGTAGGTAACACCTGCCTGTGCTCGTAAATCATGCTGCCAGAGTATTCTAAATTAATTTTATCATACACTTTTGTTGTCCAGGATGGTTCCACTATTGTTTGGTATCATATTATTCCATGTAAATATGGTAGTGTAAAGTCCGACCAACATGTTACCAGATTTGAAGCTGTTACGTTACCTAAGTACCTGTTTTTTACTGGCGTGGTGAATGTCACCTGGATTTTGTTTTGAGGTGCAGACCTAGTAACTCTGACTACATGGGTTTGAAGCTATTATCTATTCTGTTTTTACTGGCCTGGTGAATGGCGACTGATGTTGTCCGTGGATGGCACTGAAACAAATTTTGAGTGTTTTGTACAGTGTTTTAATACAATGCTGAGGGCTGAAAGTTGTCTTGTTTAGAGTGGTGAAAGTTCAGGATATGCCAGCCACCATGGTGGGTCAGAGTTAAATGTGTTGCAGTCAGTTCGGCTTCGGCAAGCACACGGATGGGCATACGCATCAAGACCTGCTCTGCCATACTTTCAGCCAATTTTACCTAGGTAAGTCTTTTCTTTTTTTCTGCCAAAAGCTATGACATTGTGAATTTCAGCACTGTGGCCTGTGTGTAGCTTTCAGGAAAGCAATTCTAAATAAAGCTCTGATAAAGTGCAAAATCAGCAATGCAGCCCTCTATTACATTTTCTACAACATCTTACATGTTCCTTGCATGGAGAGAAAAATGCAATGTTATGAATTCGTTTATTCACATAATTTGACAAGCATGCAGTTACCTGCTACTATCACTGCACAAAACAGAGCAGAAAACATCAGTTGATCAAACACAAGACATAACAGAAGTTTACAACATAGGGCCGCCGAACCTGCTTCCTCCCACCACAGTTGATGCCATTTCCTAGCCTGGCTTGATGTGAGCACTGAATAGCTGCTTTGTCTAATTACAGCTCACTACCATTCAACTTAAAGTTTAAACTACTCTCTTTAAAGTAAGAGTGAGAGCGTTCAGTGTTCATAGCAGCTCGACAGACGACAGACAACAAACATCTTGACAAACCAACCAGTATTTGATTTGGCTAATGATTTATGTGCTTGTTGTATCATGGCCAAACTACTTTAACAGCAATAATCCCTGTTTCATCTTGATCTTGCTTTTATTTCCATTTGAACTCAGATCTTGAAACAATCATCTGAAGTGATATCAGATACTGGCTTCTGTTTCTCTTGAAAGCAAGTTAAAACAACAATGATAAACTAAGGCAGGAGATGTGAGTTGTGGCAGTAGATTTTTGATTCAACATATGTCAACCTTATATTGCTTGAGACCTCTGTGACAGACAAACAAATATTTATAGTTTTTTGATAGTTTGGATTCTTGGCTTGATTTAGCAGATCAGCTGTGAACCTTGACTTTGAAATCACATAAATGTCATGGTACCCGAACGAATCCTCGCATGACATTTCTTCGTAGCACAATTTTTCGTCCGCATTTCTTCGTCTACAAATCTTCGTCGGTGCATTTATTTGTCCCTCAATGCTTACTCTTGCATATATTTGCGTTGAAGAAGAAATGCGAGCCGATTTTCATATACCCTGGTGCGAGACAAACCTCGCGTTCGATGTCTCTCGGACGGCGAAGATTCTACGTCGTCCGGCCAATCACGTTCCATAACCGCAGCCGAGCCCCCGCTGACCTTGAACGGGATTGGCCGGATGACGTAGAATCTTTGCCGTCCGAGAGACATCGAACGCGGGGAAAGTAATGCGATAGGTACGAATAAATGCCCTGACGAAGATTTGCAGACGAAGAATTGCGATACGAAGAAATGCCATAAGAATTGTCCTGGAATCCTTTATTGGCCATCATATATTGACCTTGATAAGATAAACGCATCATTCGCGCAATATTTGTCGCACTTTGATACCAAACTATTGCTTCCAAATGCCGACGTCAAGAAAACCTTTATGTGACGTCATAGAAACAGCGGATTTCCCAAAAAGTAAACAAACAAAAAAGTCTTATATCTCGAAAACGGGTGAATATTTTCCGGTAAAATTTGGTAGATGTTCATTTTCGCTCTTTGTGATTCACGCTACATCACTTTTATGCCAATTCATTAACTTTTTTGAAGGTGGGAGGGTCCCTTTAATGATACTTCATGACTTCTTGTGCAAGTAAAAATAACATTGAAAACTATAACACATACCTACATGTCCAATCAGGAAGCTTAACGTTCAGTAAGTCTAAATAAGAATCAGACCATGGTATACCCAGGCCCTGCCTAATGGTTTTCTAATACGATTGATCCATCATGAGATCTACCTGTGATAACCCGCCCCTCCAAACCCCCTCGGGACACCGGCCTGTCCCCGGTCCACCATCCCAAATCAGATCCCGGAAAACCCCGAGCCGCAGTTTCGCGGGGGTCGCGGGAACAAGAGCAGGCCCAGCGCCGACACGCCGTTGCTATGCTGGAGGCGTCTCACATCTTCCCGCGGTGAACTGAGAGATATCTGTGGATTTTCCACGTCTGAAGGGAGCCGCCGGCACGTCGGCAGACCCGCAGCAGAATGTCAACATGCTCTCAACAACGAATTGAAACTGATTTATTGGCGGCGGTGCGCCGGACGAGCTTGCGGCTATTTTCTCCTCGACACAATCAGTAACATGTTGCATTATACAATGAAAGATGCTAAAAAAGGCCAATAATTTCACACCGAACGAAAGAACGCTGACAGAGTCAAAACAAATCGTTGTCAACTCAGGGAATTCCGACCCAGTTTATCGGTAGGGAGTTCGACAGGTAGTTTAGCCGTTGACATCTACAAAACACTTGCTGAAACATGCATAGTCCATGTATATTGTATGTGGTTCACACGGTATTTGGCGGTCGTCGCCGCCTCTTTATTCCACTCATTGAATTTAATTCTAATTTAAACCACTTGGGTATTTCAGGTTACGCAACATCACACAGAAACAATGATGAGCGTTAACAAAAGTGCAAAGCAAAATTTTCGGCAGTTAATATCTTGCACTTGCTCGACGCTAGTAAATAGTCATGCTGGTTGGGAGAGGGAGAGAGTACTAAAACGGTATGCTAATTAATAATTTAATGATTTAGGCACCAATTTGCTCGGTCATTTCAGTTACGTTGAACGAATTAGATCCCCTTGGCACATACTCTCTAGGACATAACACAGAGGGTGAAAAATGATTCTTATATTGAATCAGCTATAAATGCTGACTGGGAGCTGCCATGACGATAAATATGCTTGCATAATGCATAATATATGCTCAATCACTCACCTTTCAAATTCGTCTCACGTAGTACTCTAGGAAAATGCATTCTGGAAAAGCCAACCCAACCGAAGCAGCCCACCCATTAATCCTCCCCCAAATAGTTCATGTCAACATCAAATTCGACATGTTGTGATAAAATCGGACGTGAGCTGTTTCAAGTGTATTCTAGTGGCGCGTTGGTTGTTTCGTATCGATTTATCACTGGTCTTCCCAGCGTCTGTACCCGTACCTGGACAGCCCGGCGGCGACTCTATTTAGGGTCGTCCAAACTCATCAGCATGACATGGGTAACTGCGGCCACCGCTGGTTGACCGGAGGGAGGGTGCTGGGCGGGGCAAGGAAATAGAGTGCGCGGGTTGGTAGGGGGAGGGTGGTGGGCGGGGCCAGAAAATAGAGCGAGCGGCTGTTGGTTGAGTGGTGGACAGCCGCTGGAAAATATGATCTTTAGCGACATGATCATATGCTTCCATAAGGCACGAGACTGCTAAGACCGGCGCAATATAATGGTTAACCGGACACGGAGTCAGGTGGGTATTACGGCCACCGGGCAGGGGTCGTCACAACCTGTCCCCTTCATCCCCTGTCACAGACTGGCTCTCCACTTTGGACTTTCCAGAGCGGCACGCAGCCGGCGGCGGCGGCCGATCTGAGACCCGCCTCTGACCGGTCTCCCTCTGACCTCCCTCTCCACCACAGGCCCGTACCGCCGCCGGCAGCGGCCACCACAGAGCCCGACCGGCGACCGCCGCGGGAACCACGGGAACCACGGAGCCCAGAACCGCCCGGGAACCACGGAGCCGAGAACCGCCCGGGAACCACACCGCCGCGGGCGGGGGACGCCCGAGACGACCGTCCAGCCGCCCCCGCCCGAGACGGCCGCCCAGCCGCCCCCGCCCCCGCCCGAGATGACCGCCCAGCCGCCCCCGCCCGAGACGGCCGCCCAGCCGCCCCCGCCCCCGCCCGAGATGACCGCCCAGCCGCCCCCGCCCGAGATGACCGCCCAGCCGCCCCGCCCGAGATGACCGCCCAGCCGCCCCGCCCGAGATGGCCGCCCAGCCGCCCCCGCCCGAGATGACCGCCCTGCCGCCCCCGCCCGAGATGGCTAGGCCTCCGCCCCCGCCACCGCCACGGCGGCGGCTTCAGAGGTCGAGGACGCCCACATTGCATACCGACCATACGAATGACAACAATTTCGATTATATGTGAAGGATTTAATTTTTATACCTACCCTTGCTGACTTCTTTTACGGCAAATGCTATGCCCTAAACCAAACTAACCAAACTTCCTGTTAGTGGTACTATGTTCTAACCAGCACTCGACTTTTCATGCCACTGTCTACATGCGTGATACGTCATACCTACATGGTATTTAATCACCTTCGCTCTTAATCGGTCACCTATCTAGTTACTATGCCAAGTAATCCAATCAAATATTCATTCAGATCCCACGCCCAAATCACGGTAGTACTACCAAGGTCACGGGCTCCTTCCTCGCCATCGATAGCCAAACTCACCATGACACAGCACCCAAACTTCTTCAGAATGACACGAACGGAAACTCCTCCAAACCCGCTCAGGAAACTCCTCCCAACCCGCTCAGGAAACTCCTCCCAACCCGCACAGTTTGGAAGACGCCAGCGGGGCGTCCACTCCCACGAAACGTGTGACGCCAATCGTCACGCGACACGTGACCGTAACGGCCGTGACTCGTGACGGGATGTAACGGCGAGTGTTGGCGTTCGGAGTCGGCAACAACACACCGTATCTCGACAACAGCACGGAGGGACAAGGACGCGAGGGCAAGGGGTGGGAAAAGCCAGTCAGGGGTCACACGAAGCCGGAAACTGTTGCGCAGGCGCAGGTGTGAATGTGATTGGGATTTCAAACGAGTCGCTTTACATATAAACCTTATAGGACAGTTGTGCAAGAAGGGAGCTGGGTTCAAACGTCACGAGATACCAATCCGCAAACTCAGCATGAATGTAGGCCAATAATTCCGCCGCAGTAGCATGCCAAATGCTATCAGCTAGGCAAGTTCCAGTTGAAAAATAATTTCCAGTTGACATTGAGCTTCAATGATCCGATGGTAGGTATACCAAGTGACGGACTTTTGCATACATAATGGCGCTTCATAGTCATTCTTCACACGACCTAAGATTAAAACAGCTAGCTGACACACATGGGACAACCAAGACCCACTGCGGATAGCATAAAATGACGGCATCTCATCCGTCCGTTACATAAGCGCACGCTCCACACCGGAAGCGGGCTGCATTCCTCCGCTGTTGGAGGGTGCAGAGTGCAGACCAGGGTCACTGGCGGGTCAATAGGTCAGCGCGAACCATCAGAGGGACCGCCGCGACCGCAGCCGGCCTGGAGACGACGGGACTCCCAGAGGAAGGGCCGACCACGAGAGGCCCACAGACGTCCGCTACTTGGGGAGGGGAGCATCAGACACAAACATTCCCAAGGCGACCGTGTTAGTGTGTGATATTGTGGCACGCCGGCATGGCATGACGTTCAAAGTCAGTTTCTTGATTATATTGTCATATTTTGTGATGCCGGTAGCCCGCAGTTTGACAAGTGCGTGAGGTTATGACGCGGGGTAGACAGCACCCCAGCACCCCACCATAACACTTCTGCTACCAAGGCAGGCGACTCGGACTGCCCAACAACTACCCGCGCGGCGTGTGTCTAGGCTAACGGACGGCCCAGGTGGGAACAGCCCAGTGCCGCGCCCCCAGCTTGGGCAGGTTCACATCGGTCTCCTCGGAACATGGAGGGGATCGGCAGGGAAGTGAAGCTGGAAATACTCAGTGAGGAAATACAACCCGCGTCGTGACCAGCGGCTTGTGAGCGGCGACGGTGCCGCAAGTTAAAGCAGATCATTTCTGGGGCTGTGGTCAACGATCCACGTGTGACCGGCATATTGTGTGGCGTATGGTACTGTGAGAGGGTTATGAGGTTTCGTGTTAGGAGAGGGTAAGCTCACGCCGAGTCAAGAAGTGAGACATACCGCCAGCCGTCGTCACCACAAGTAGCAGATATAATGACGAGAAGGAATGGAGGAATGAAGAAAGCTGTTTTGTAACATCCACATTTTTCACCCAAGTTGTTTTGATATGGCTGGTCAAAACAATCTTCTTATTCAAATGTCGACTTTTAGAGCCGTGGAAGTATTTCCAAAACCCAAACTTTTACTAAGCTGATAGGATCATGCGTTCGTGACAATAAAACAACATCGGAGTCAGCCATGATGCGCTCTCTTCATCAAGCCGTCCCCGACGTCAAGCGGCGGATGCGTGCTACTGACCATCTTGGTGACATCACACTCCTAACGGCTGTGAACGAACGACGACCCTGGCAGCACCTAGCAACCGTTAGTGGCGTGCCGTGTTGATCAACAGACAACGGTGTGGCGTGGAGCACGTCGTCGTCGTGCCCTCTTCCTCGTCCGCCCAGTTCCCGGAGAACCAGAAACCAGTCCGTCTGCGCCCGTCGGGCACGTCGGCTGGTGAGGTTGTATAAGTTGGATCGTAGGTACCTACCAAGCGTATAGCTGCATCATGATGCAGAAGAATTAAAAGATCCCTCTGGTAGGTGAGAAGTCGTGCCCGCGGGACGAGCCTCCAGCCAAGTGGTGGAGCCGGCAGAAGGGCGGGCGAACAGGTGAATGGACCTACAGCGCAGTGTACTCCATGACCCCCAGAAGCCATCTCCCGGTACACCACGAAGTCACGCCAGGGTCTGGGGCCTCACGGACTGCCCAGCTCTCTCCGTAGACCGCAGCTCGTCCCGGCAAGGCCACCAGGGCGGCCGCGGCCCTGTCGGCACGGACTGGCCCTCCCGCCGGGAGAGTTTATGGCAGATTCACAGCGCCGTCAGACCGGAGATAAATTGATGACAACAAACGAGCCGCAAACGGCTGGGATCTCCTAAGCTGACGATGCCGTGAGAAGCGCCGTGAAAAATTAATGTCAGATAAACTTCCATCAAACTCATTCAGTATACCCCACGTTAGCCCGCTCGCCTATTTTATAAATCAAATAAATGTCCGAAGGGCCGTAAATCAACCGATCCCGAAACTTCACGATTTGTGTCTGGCACCTCTGTTCTCAGGGAAGAGGTGTGTGATTATCCCACCACGCTGCCATCTCCGAAGACAGCTGAAAGAGATAATGACATCTCCCCAAAACGAACGCATAAAACAGACTTAGATTCTCCCGGACCACATAAACTAGAGGAGTGTGTCACTATCAGGGTAAAGGTTATCACTTCGGGTATAAGGGTAAAGTCTTACCCTGATAAGACATAGCTTTTATCATTCATTGAAAATTTGGAAGAGGCGTTCTCAGCACATAAAATGGCAATGTCACAAGGCCAAATAAATACACCGGCATCAGGCTTTGTAGCTGATCGACACTTGACGCCAATCAGTGACGATGCTGATGACACCAAGCCTGAGAAGCTGTGTTTGCCTCCGATGGGAGTGGCGGCTCCCAACAGCGGACCCGGCGGAGACTTCAACGAAGGCGTCCGTCTAACACCGGGGAGAGAAACTCGCGTGCGATACGCTACACGCGACACCAAGATCTCAACGCCAGTCTCTGGGAAGCTTCGCCTGCGTACGCTTCGCAAAAACGATTCGTAAACAGCTTGAAGATTCACTTCCGTTTGCTTCCGACACGCCTTCGCAATGCTGCTTTAAAGCCCACCTCTTCACCAGTCAGACGATAAAAGCCACTCGTCTACATATATGATTCGCGTCTGTAACCACCCGCCAGCAGACGTCAACAAACTCCCGGCTGGTGAATCACGACGTCGTCACGGCGCCTCGGGGCGCTGCAGCAGCGGCCGAGGGGCACCGTTCCGGCAGCGTCACAACGTCCTTCCTTCCGTTCCGACAAGACCCGGCCCCGGCGCCGGCGGCGGGCTGACGTGGTAACGTCGCCGGCGGAAACCATGACGTCGTCTGATAGTCTCCGGTCTCGACTCTCGAGCATGGTTTGACGACTGTGCAGGAGAGGGACTGTGAATCCCAGCGAGGCCTCATGGACCTCGGATGACTAGCAACACCACGCGTGTGACGGTACTTACGGGCGTCAAGACGTCAGTGACATCAGTCTAACCGTCACCGAGTCAGTGACTGACACGTCACACAGCACCTCCACCGTCACCATCATAGCGTCACCACCACAACGTGCAGGTCAACGGGCTTTTCACTGCTGTCACAACAAACCATCCGAGGCCACCATTGCCTCGGATTGCATCTCATTCCACCCCAGGCGGCTGCGGCCCCTCTGAGACCCGTTTTTCTGCTCGTCTCCTAAGGTCCGTCTGGGAATTCCACCCTACCGTGACAAGGGCAGGAGGGAGAGAGTGAGAGGTGATCGGGGCCCGTGCTATCGGGGCGCCGTGTGTGCGTGCCGCTCCAGTCAAGGTCACCGGGTCAGTGTCACTGGGCCAGCCCGGTTAGCTGTGGACGTGGGCCCGGGGTGGGCTGACACAGGCCTCGAGGCTAGGGCACCAGAGGTGGCGTGACACCGATGCGGGGCTCAGGGTGCGCCATGCCGTCCGTGACTGGACACAGCCGGTCAGCTCCGGTCAGCGACTGGCAGCTGCTGTATGTGAATAGGCAGCTGGTCATACGTCGGAAGCAGACAGCTGACTCAGAACGCGCAACCGTGGTGAAATATGGAGCTGGGCAACCGAAGCCAGGAACAAGCGTCACGCCTTCCCATTGCAACTTCTGCTCGTGCTAGGTCCGCTGGTAGATAACAAAGCAAAGTCTTTCAAAGGCGATCAGTGAGGCCATTCACTCCACGAGTGGCCAATAATCACCAGGTACGCCACAGCACAACTGGAGGGCACACTGGAGGGCCTTTGGCGCAGCCATCTGTAACGAACGTCCTTGGAGTGCACGACTGCACGTGCCATTGCTGGTCGTACACCTGGGAAGGCCAGATCAGCCACTACGTCGCACAGTGACTTTCAATAACTCTCTGTGACGACAAGCTGTGGGCACGCACAATGCACGCGGGCGAGCCAGGATTGCAGGAAACCGTCGCTGACCGGCTGCATACCGGACGACGCATGGTCATTTAACTGTCCATTGATTCACCGGAGTGGTGAGGAACCCCAGCGTGTCATTAATATACAGAGAACGGCGAATAATCAGTCGGCAGGTGACCCATCTCAAAGAGGCAGCCCAGTTGATGACTCAGCATCATGTGCATACCGATGTTGACCGGTCACCGTGGGAACAACATAATTCGGAGAGCCATTGCGTGTTTAGGTGTGTGACGCATACCTGCATAGCGCACAAGAAAGGTGATTGGCTGCCAGGGGAATACCTGAGGCGGCTGAGCAGCCCGTATAGGCTGCTTCATTGGCGGAGGGTGATTCATCGGATGCCACCCACAGCATTCACATGATTCTTGGATAAGATGTTTCAGCTAAGGTGGAAGCATATGAATCGACTCGAGTTATCAGCGCTGAGGTCTAAAAGATATCCACAAAAGGTAAGACAATGTGAGGGTATATGATCCGGATGGGACGGCACAATAAAGGAAATGTCAGAACTCATGTGCAAAACACATTTATATGGACAAAACAAAGAGAAATGTACTGGATCATCGATGATCACCAATATTATCAGAATAAAAAAGATGGACGTTCTTTTTTTAAAGTAAGTAAATAGTTATTCCTAAATTATTTGTAACAGACGTAACTGCGTTGGGCAATCGATCTACCCGATACAAAATGTTATCATCACCCGGTTTTATCATTACTAGCCTAAACAGTGGGCGTAACCAACCGAGGGCCCCTATCCGAGTCCAGTCTTATCATGGGCCACATCCGTAGTGCGGCGTGTCAAAAAGGTCCGACGGAGTCCGATCTGCTTGGTCTGGAAACGTGACGTTATTAAACAGGCCCCCTTCCGGACACACCCATCAACACCAGTGACCAGATCCCGCGCTGGCCTTTGCCCTTCACGGCTCGTGGCAGGCATCAGTTAATCCTCACTGACAAGGCTGGACAAATGTCAACGTAAACATACCCGAACTGAGGCCAGTCGAGCAGTGCATGCATTGTGACACCATTGAGATCCTTGGTTCAGAGCATTTAGGGTCAATTTACTGTAGCTTTCAAAGGAAAAATACCAGCACAAGCAGGCATGCGTGAAGCCTGACATTGTGATTGGGACAATGAGACGCTAAACTCCAACGGGCGAACAACTACGCTTTAAGTTCTTACAATGAACCGGGCGATGTTCATGCTGGTTGACTCGTAAACCAAAACAACTTGAATGACTTTGAACCGGGCGATGTTCATGCTGGTTGACTCGTAAACCAAAACAACTTGACAACCTTAATTCCCAAAACATCCCTGCACTGGAACCAATTGCCTACGCACATACGAAACTGCCAAGAGATGAAAAATTCAAACAAAGCATTAAACTACTACTCGGCACACCACAGCCCCCACACTACAACGCACTAGGAACTAAGGTTGGGAACACTTTGCACACACAAATCAGACTGGGGATGTCCAAGTTAAACGCACACCAGTACTCTATACAAAAAGTAACAAGCCCCGAGTGCGCCTGTGGCTACACACAAGAAAACACAAAACACTTCATCCTTCACTGCCCACACTACGCACTGACGAGGTCCACACTATTTGCACAAGTATCCACACACCTCAACATTGATTTCAACAACCAATCAGACACCATGAAATTAGACACACTTCTACACGGACACAACACGACAAAGCAAAACGCATCTCAGGTTCTCCTTGCCTTTCAATCCTTCCTCAAAAACACCTCCAGACTGATATAGCCCCGTCTCGGTGGACTGGCGCCGGCCCGCTATCACCGCTTATCAATGCAAACTGTCGCGGCAGCCGACCTGACTCTCCGCGGCCCTGGATTGTACCATATTCATTTATTCTGTTTACGTTACCAGGTGGTGGTGCCTCGATTTAAAGGGACACTCCCACCTTAACATTAGTTTTAAGTTGAGATAGCCAAATTGGTGGCCATGGCCTGCAAATACCGGTTTGGGCACTCACAACATCGACAAATGCTTTAATTCGGAGATATGGAATTTCAAACTTGCGGTTTTCGGATTCTAAGGGGCTAGTGCATTGGTATGCCCCCTTAGAATTTGTGACGTCAGCGGAGATCTAACGATTTTTAAATCTTTTACTAAAACGTTTGGTAGCACGCGGTGGTATATGCTGCTTTGCGCGCAACAAATGCCGCACTTTCAAATAAAGTCGCTAGGAACAGCGGAGATCCCAAAAAGTAAACAAAAGTAAAAGTCTAATATCTTGAAAACCGGTGAATATTTTTCGATGAAATTTGGTAGATATTCGTTTTCGCTCTTTCTGAACCGAGCGACATCACTTTCGTGCCAATTCATTAACTTTTTTGAAGGTGGGAGGGTCCCTTTAAGCATCAGCTTTTGCACCACCACCTGGACTATCTGCTTATTTCCATTTTATGTCTAATAAATGTGTTTTGTTGTTGTTGTTGTTGTTAACAGGCCTGCGCAGTGTTGCTATGGAATCTGCCTCGTCCTTCAACAGCCTTGCCAACAAACAAAGACCAATTTCGGCATACCACTGAAAGTTATCAGTCAACTCACATATCTTTCAATGGCCTGTCCTCGAAAAAGCGTCTGTTGATGCTAGTCACACAACGTCGCAGAAGAAAAGATTTCGCGTCACGAGGATACTGACCCGGGCCCAAGCTGGTAGCTATCAAGCAACCGTTCACAGTTGAAACCCAGGGGTTTTTACCACCCGGACGACGTGAGAAAATCGTGGCAGTGTTGTGGTTGGACGCGTGCGACTCTGCGATGATTATTGGAGGTAAGCACGGAATATTGGCGAGAAGCGGCGGCAACAGCCTTCGGGGTAATAGTCGGTGTTTTTCCCAGTGTCGCGTGCGGTCCGTCTCTTCGTGATCACTCCGTTCTAACACAGAAACGGAACTGCCAAGTAGTTTAGCAGTTTACGGTATTCTCAAACGAACGGGTTTCCTTCATTCGCTGGACAAGTACCATCAGTTCCAATTCGTTAGGTCAGTCTTGACTGCATCAAATTACGATTTGACGTACGAGTAGTTCATGCTGGAATGCATTTGATGTGGTTTGACACACGGCGAGATCTTATTAAGATGACGTAGACCGCGATGTATGGCGAAGAGTTGCCTTATCAACCAGAACTACCTTCCTTAGAAAGTTTTTAACATCAGATGACATTATGAAATTGCTCTTCTTCCCTCTCGGTCTACCCTTGATAAGCAATACGACAAGAAGACCCAGCGCCTCTCGCTGCTGACAAGATTCCACCATCCCCATTGTCCCTTACAAACCGTTTGGCCAGTGGCAAATCCACCATAACCGCTAGCTACGTAGTCAGCGGTTACCAAAAATCCCACTGTCTCGTCTTCTGGAATACTCTCTTTGTTTTATCTACCGCTGGATAAAACGGGCCTCTTCTGTCGATGCTTCGCAATAACCTGGTAAATACCGACTACTCCCCGACGCCTCAGACCACCTCAGAGCACCTCACGCACTCTGTAGCTCTCAGTGGGACGTGGGTATATCGGGGCTAACCCTGTGATCTCAGACGGGACACGAGCTAGCGCCGACGCAACGCCGTCATTGCGGGGGTTAGCTGAACTTGCAATGCCAGAGCATCGCCCTTCGGGTGCGGTCAGTGACATAGTGTGAGCCTGTTTCGCAATGGGAGGAACTACAAGCAGGAATTATACGCGATAGGTAGGTCGGCGTTGCTGACGCGAGCATTGACCGCTGGTGCTAGGGCGTTCCAGGGGAGAGAGACAGCAGAGATGTGGATAATCAGACCAGCAGCCGCGACCAGCAACTTAACTTGCTGATGAGTGTTCAATAACTGCCAATCAAGATTTTTAAGAACTTCCTGTCCAGTGTTCAGCAGCTCCGTCCCAACCAGTCCCCGTCCCCTTTCACTGTCACCTCTTCACGCGTGTCTCACACTACCGGGAAACCCAGGGTGTCAGTGGGGTCGCCCCACCTCTGACCTCTCACTGACCCGGTACCTCGACCTCTGACCTACTCTGCCAGAGTATGCTGTTCTGGAGTTGACCGTGACCTCTATAACGTTCGGTAATATTCCGTGATGAGACGGTAAGGATTTCATGAACCTCCGTGAGAGAAAGACGTGAGCGCGGGTGGTAAGACTTACAAGGTTTATAAGGTGAAGTGTAGAAGAGGTTGATGGTCGCTTCGAAGTTCATAACTACCGCCCACTGATTGATATGATGGGAAATCGATAAAGCACCGGGCGAACCACACCTTCCACGATCGATCAAATACGGATACCGATCAATAAACCAAGATGTGCCAATAAACGGCTGATTTCATGATACTCTACATAAAAATGGCAATATGCTTTCAGCTGCATTATGCAGAAGATTTTGCTCTCAAAGTTTTCAAGATATCTGCTGAGATGAAAAGCGAAAACCGTGCAGTAGCGGCGGAACACCTTCAATTAAGAGGGGGGGGGGGCACTGCCGACTTTTGGTCCCATTCTTCCCATGCAACGCCCATAGGGCTAATGTTAAAATGCCAAAATCAAAGGGGGGCACGGTGCCCCGGTGCCACCCCGTTCCGCCGCCTATGAAACCGTGTGAGCTGTTGAGCTCCCGGCAGTTGACCGTTTTCTCGTCCTCATTTCGGAGTTCCCCTGGATCGGACGGGTGAGCCAGGTCATCTTGGGCGGGGCGCTGACCTTTGCACCTTCTGCCGTCTCAGCTACAGCGCAAAGCCACGGCGACGACACACCACGCGCCGCCGCTGCCGTAAATACCGGCCAGTGACGTCACCAGCTGCTGAGCGCTCATTGGTCGAGCGGGCAGCGGCACCAATATATAGCGCCAGCCGACGTCGTCGTCAGCAGAGCTGAGTAAGCTGCGAACGGTGAGCGCCCTCCCGCGAGACCGGCAACAGTACCGAGTATCACGTGCAAAGTGCATCCTCGTGATTACGACGAAGGAAGTCAACCCAGAAGCTGCCAACTGAAGCCAAGAGGCAAAGCCTATCTGTGATCAGTTACGTGACCTTCGAGGGTGGTGAAGCCACTCCACGCCCATTCGGCGTCATCTTCATCCGCCTCCGCCTGTGTGCATCCGCCCACCTCCAGCCAGCAGTGCTCGCCATGGGTGTGTCAATGCGATGCTGCCTGCTGGCCGTGACTGTGCTGTCCGCGCTTCTGGCGTCAGCTGCCGCCATGCCCGCCTGCAACTGCACCTACCGCAGCTGCGAGCCCGAGCTGCGCGAGTTCCACTGCCCGTACGGCGAGGGCCGTGACCCGTGCGACTGCTGTCGGGTCTGCCTCAAGGGGCCGGCCGACAAGTGCGGTCCCCTGGAGACGCCCTGCGGCCACGGCCTCTACTGCGATCCCGTCAAGGGACAGTGCCGCTCCGTGCATCAGGCATGACCTGGGTGAGAGTTTCAGCCAGCAGCGGCGTCCTGCAGGGAACACCGTGACGGACTTCGTGACAGCCGTGACGGTTCGAGCGCTCCGTGACGCGAGACCGGCCAGCTAGCCACCGCGAGCAGTGCCGGCAGAAGGCGGGCCACCCCGCCGGTGCCTCACCGCTACACCTTGGGAAGACCAACGCGGTAAGCGCTGACAACTGCCAGTGAAGCAGCAGACCACCGTACTCCGTCGAGACACAATGGACTGTGTGCAGCGGTCCAAAGCAGGAGCGCCCCATCACCATCTCAGTCGCCGACCTCACTGTCCGGCCCGCTACGTCCTATCGGCCGTAGCCACCAGACGTCCGGTCGTGCTCGCACGACCCCGACGCTCTGATTTTGCCAAAGAGACCAGTATTTGTATGAGAGAATGAGCGTGGAATCGGTTGAGTGCATACGATGAATGCACTGTCGCTGAGCTTGTTGCGTAGTTGAGTTTTTATTGCTATCTTGTTGACAATGCATCCATAGTGTTATACCATGAAGTCGTTAATACAGAGACCAGTACAAACGGACACGTTGTGCCTTTTCCTGAGCTGGGGCGGAACGTCCCACGCGGCGACCGCTGGGGCCGAGCCAGGCCCGTCACTGGAGCGGGCGTCGGGCGCACTGACGGCACGACACCACGGAGCACGCGATCTTCCGCACGACGCTGAAGGTGACCTCATACGGCACGACAGATAATCGCAACGATACAACAGAGGGTATACAGCGTTTGTGCCTAAAAAGGCCGAAACATGTTGATAAGGTAAGTAGTACGAGCATTTTTACTACGCTCTAAATTTTATGTGTAATACTTTTATATAGGAATGAACCTGGCAAAAAGCGCCCTCTCTTGCATCAGATCTTCAATTTCTACGAAATCCTACGCCAACAGTTTCTCCCCACACCTACACTGCTCCAGCCACCACGTGACCGCAGTCTGGGGGCGGCACCAAACCGGGACGGGTTGACACAGTGCAGTGGCGCCTCCCCTACACTGCACACGTGCAGCCGACCCGCCGGACCGCCAGCCGGCGTCACGACTGGAGGCTGACTCAGCCGCCGGCGCCGGCGAAGCGGGGTCGGTACGTCATCGGAGCGGGTCGGTACGTCATCGACCGGCCGATACAATCGCGCCGCGGCACGAGACCAACACGACGCGGCACGGGTGGACAGGTAGGTCTCGGTCTGTCGTGTAGCGCGGTGTGGCAACTGACATCAGTGAGCGACATCGCTCACAGGCAATCGAGGGTGTGCGAGTTTTATCCCGAGACCTTGCAATTTCTCGGCAAACGCCCAGGAGTACCCACTTTGAACTCCCCGCGCAGAGATCAGGGCCGACCTCGGACAGGTGGGGAGTTTTGCCGCAGACAGGCGGTAGACGGTGGCGGTCTGGACGGTCAGATGACTGCCCATGTTCCAGGAAATACGGCTCGCCGACACCGAGCGACCGCTTCAGCCACTGCAACACCACACCGAGTCGCCACAGGCTTTTTATTCGGGAAATCCCGCACACATCGGAAAGCCCGAAAACGGTCTTTCAATTGACACAAAAGCTTTTTTAAATCATTGACAAATCAGCACCTCAATTAGCTGCGGCCGTTCGTTTGCCTGCTTAGCCACTCGCGTAATTTCACCATGGTCGTGGCCGTGTAGAACTTACGGTTCACTTCCACGTGAGCGACCCGCTGGGCCGCGTTTGCCGTATACGCCACCGACAAACGGTCGCCACACGAGGAAAACCTTCAGACGTGCCGATATCGTCTGCCGCGGCCACTTTGACGCACGAGCTGCGGGCGGGTGGCGTCGGCGGACATGAACTATTCTGGGGGCGTCTGAACAGGTTTGGTCGCAATCGTACCGCTCGGCTGACTCGACACGCAAGTTCCGCTATGGATATGACGCCTGCGTTTGCTCAAGGACACGAAGACAAGGCTTGAAGACTCCAAAAAGGAGCTCTAAAGAAGCACACAACACGCTGCCGAGATTTTGCGACGCAAGGAACTGCGACCGTTCCTTTGATTTCTGTGAAAATCAAATCAGTGGCGGATCCAGAAGCGGGGAGGGGTTTCAGGCATTTAGCATTCTCGCAGCGCCCGATACTGCATGACCTGCAGGCTGCAGCAATTGGAATTACCGACAAAAGCCTACTGATTCTTGAAATGAAGGAACTACATTCTTTTGTTGGATCACGACGAGAGAGTATCCGCTAGCTGTCGCATTACAACTCTTCTGCCTCTGCCTGAGCTCCACTCTCAGTCTTTCAAAGCTGACACAGCTGCATACGATCGTCTCCGCCCAAAACTACCATCTCACGATCTGTCTCAACAACATCTCACCACTGGGAAAGAACACAACCCACGCTCAACCCGAGCCTGCTCCGCCCCAGCACGACGGCGCGATTTCCCACTCATTCTCCTCGCCACGTGACGTGAACCACCGTGGTGAGAATACCGGCACGATCCAGACATCACACATTGAGTAGAGACGAGGCGACGGGCGTGCCGGGACGTCCCCAGGTTAATTACGATTTACGGTAGTCGGACATCACCGTGACGCCAGGCTAATGCCATCACTGCCGTTACCGCAGGTGACAGCATCAATGAAGCCGGTACGACAAAGGAGCCGCTCGAGTTGAAAGTCAACATGTTTGATGGAGCTGTGAGGAATGAAATAAGGACCAGGAGCTCGTTTGAGAGTGCTGAGAATAGGCACAAGGGCGTTCATACTGATACAGACATCTTTCAGCCGATATCAATATCCGGCGGCCTTTTATCCTCTTTTCCCAGATGAATTAGTGAGAGCGAACAAGTGATTGAGTTTCTGCGTGTGAGTTTTCTCAGCATAAAATATGAACAATGTTGAAATGCTCAGCCAAACAAGCCAATACAAACTATAAGAGCCCACTACTTGGAGACACCGAACCCTGCGCGGCGCCTGGCGGGAGAGTCGTCCGCCGTGCAGGGCGGCCGACCCGCAGTGCTGGGATGTGGTGCGGCACAGCATACGCCCCAGTGCCGCCGCTCCAGCCGCGCCATCGAACTTACACAGCGCCTGATTACACCATGGCTGTGCTTTTGTGAAACGGGTTTAGGCTAACTTTTCGTTAGCCTAAACCCGATTTTCAATTTATTTTAATTTACCCTAACTTTTTGGATAGCATAAATTAAAACTAGTGTATTTTGATAGGAACAGCCCAGATCCGAGTTTATACTAACTTTGGAGCACGTTAGCCTAAACCAGATTTACCCTAACCTGGCCAATTAAACGATTCTGCTAGTTCATATTTTATCCACCAGAGTTTGCTTCGTACTCAAAGGCCTTCCTCGTCCAGTAAAAGATCTGGCAGCGATGTGCTACGTCGATTTGGAAGCACGACTGAGATACAATTTCGGCGCAGCTGTTTGCACGCCGGAATATCTGAGCGTTATTGTTGTTGCACGTGCAGTTTCAAGGATGGTGGTCGTTGTGTGCCTACAACAGGTAAGCTAAATATTGTTCTCCCTAATATATGATAGATCAGGTTAAGTAAACAGCCAGAAGAACTCCACCCACCCATATTGTTGTCACTTGTCTCCTTGTTTTGTTTTGTTTTAACACCTACCTTCTTGCAAAAATTGCCTGTAGGTAGCTTGTGCCTGCCATGACATGACCAGAGTCCATACCGGTATCCCTTTTTGCTTTATCTTGGCGGCTATATAGTTGTGTGAAGATGGTGGATACTAGGCTCATGTGTTGTTAATGGTTACATCACTTTTCATTTTGAATTGATGGAGCAGGGCATCCTTACAATTGTAAAACTAACCATACTTTGTTGGAAGCCGTTCTGTTAGGTTGTGCATCAGTTGGGTAAAGGATGAGGCTCAAATCCAAATATTGATTGACCAATGAAAGGTTGGAGTGGGCAGGGCCATGACCATGTAAGGAAAAAATGGACGTGATTTTGTGCATCCTAGCTTTCAAGTGAAAAATAAGACATTAGCAAGTTGTGATTCACACAAGGCCTGTACTCACTCAGCGCACAATTGACTGGCGGTCCTAATGAAGTAAGTTGTGACTCAAGGCCAACCGACGTTTGACTGCAATTGCTGATCGAAAGAAGCGTGCCAGAAAAAGTGAGTAATTAAGAGATGGTAAATAGTTATTATTTGTATTAATTTGTTTACAATATTGTCAATTATAGCAAAATTAATTATTATTCAATAGTTACTATTTTGTATTTATTGTTTTAAAAATAAATTTCTAAAGTTTTTCATAGTGCCGATCCATTTATGGAATGGCCAGCTGATTGTCTGGCAAAGTGGACGCCCAGAACCTGCAAAAAATATCATTTTCGGGTGAATGTGCGTACTTTCGTCAAGTATTACTCGTTGACTATCATTCCTTTGGTAAATGGAAGCTTTTTCTCTTCAGTGGGTGTACTCAATACCGCAAGTATTGTCCCGTTACACTGAATGCACCCCGTCATAGGGCATAAATGCAGCCCCCATCATAGCGGGGGCTGCATTTATGCCCATATATGGTCATAGGTACAAGATCCATTTATTGATCGATCAATGTTTTTATTTCTGCTTCATAGTTTCCCCAATTGGCATGCTTCTTGTAAAACACTGATTGGCAGTGCTGCTAGCAGGTGGCAAAGAAAAATGAAGCTAACCACACACACAAAAAATACAGCCAAAATAATGACTGTTTTTTATGCAAAGCATGCTAAAAGGCCATCAGGAAATTGATTTTTTATGGAGGCAATCTGGTGTCAAAATCAAAGTATTGATTCCACACACATTAGTTTGTGTTTTGTTTTTGATAGTTTGGCTATTAACAAAATTGCATAGGCGTAGGAACAAGAGGGGCCAGGTGGGCAAGTGCCCACCTACTTTTTGAGGTGGGGGGGGGGGGGCCGGGGGCTACAGGGCCTCCTGTAAGGGATTTTCACTGGGGGGGGGGGGGGCAGAGGCTCAAGGAGCCAAACCTAGGGTTCCCTCAAATCCTGTTTTCTCATCGGATTTAGGCCACTTATTTTAAGTCATAGCCCTGACACAATGATCTTTTCTTAACTAAGAAAAATAAAAATAGTAGCCTATCTTATCCATGCTTTGATATTTATTTGTAACCCTTTCACATTGCCCGACCAGGTGGTTACAAAAATGAAATACAAAGGAAATACAAACCTCCCAATTTTAACCCTCGCCCGCACATGGGGGGGGGGGTTGCCACCCCCCCAGGTAGTCTTTCTGCTCTGCACTCAACCTTTTTAGAGCTAGAAGGCTGATTTTTCGGATAGCTGCTCCTCTATCCTTTCTTGATGTCCACTGAAAATTTCAAGGATCTGTGATTTTTGGTTTCGGAGATATGACCTTGTTTTTCAGGTCATGTCATGACCCAAATGGACAATTCTCAACATCTTGCGTTGGCTATGGGCCTTGTGAGCTTTTGACACCTTGATTTCGGCTTTTTTGCCAATCTTACCTCCCACCTATCATGGAACATGTTGTTCGACGATGTACAAGTGTCAAGGTCAGGGTCAAGGTCAACCTAGGTCATCTAAGATAATTGCGTTTTAGGCAAGCTGAATTTACTTTTTGTGAAGTTTTTTTGACTGCATTTTTGGTAAAAGCTTCTCAGATCATGATTTCATGTAATATGGACACAAAAATAAATCGGTGCACACATCAGAATACACACAGACACACAAACACACACAATTGACCTTGACCTAACTTGACCTGAAATGACTTCAGCAGCAAAAATATGGTCGGGTAGTGTGACAAGGAGGTTCTAGCTGGCTTGGCACCAGAAAACAGCATCGTCATCGGTATATGATAAGCAGCGCACTTGATATCCAACGGTGACCCAAAACAGCAACATTTTTTAGTTTGACCTGACCTGGAAGGTCAATGACTGACCTGAGAAGTTAAAACTGGGTATCATTGGATTCGTCTCTTCCCAAAGAATCTTTTTGGTCTTTACCGCTAAGCTCTATCTCCAACAGGAACGAAATGGCGCGGGGGGGGGGGTGGCAACCCCCCCATGCGCGTTCTAGGATGGGAAAATGGCATGTGCGGGCGAGGGTGCTATCTTGCTCAAAATTTTGCGCTGAACCTGAATCCCCTTTCAGCATTTGGGGCCTGGGGGTAGGTCTGGTCAGGTAAGCTCAGGTAGGTCAACCAGTGTCCAGTAGCTAGCCTAGGTGTCATGCCAGGTAGCCAAAGTAGGTGTCAATCACCACTGAAAGGGAGCTTCGTAACATGGGAAGCTTCGTAACATATTTTTTGGCACCAAACCCTCTCCTGAAAATGGATCCTAAATTCGACATCTGCAAAAAGGACACTAATATATGTTGAAACTTGAAAAGGTGAAGCAAGGTCATCTAAGCTCAGTAACCTTGACCACCTGACCCTAATGCGACCCTGACACCTACCATAAGGCATGGTATTACAATCATCCCACAAGTTGGCGCGTTTTTTTAAAGACACAAATAGTCTGAAAACGCGTCGATAATGTGCGGTAACACGCAGAATCGCGATTCTGCCATGCCATGGTCTCTAGAAACACGCCATAGGTCAAGGGCCATGGGATTCGGGGTCATATAATTGTCATGATGTGTGTAATTTTGATTAGCTCGTGAATGCGAAAAGTTTCGCCGCGATCGGCCACCTTTTACGAGTTTTTTTCTTAACTGAGTGTCATGGGTGGGTCTATCCGACCTCCCAATAAGCGCGACGTTCAATTTCTCTCAAACACTCAGGGTATATTTTAACAAACTGACTGCGTCCCATTTGGGGACGCAGCCCCCTGCCATTGGGACGTAGCCCTCGCGAAATTTGAACCACTGCGTCCCACACTGGAATGACAGGGTGTCAGCGGAAAAGTGCTAGCAAAAATAAGTAACATGCCTCGGTCTTTTACTGTGTAACAGATGTTGCTTTTCGATTGCTTTGTGCCCTGATTTACTATGTACCTAAGCACAAACATGCCCTCTCCATTCCTTGTGCCTTGCCCTATCCTGAAGACGTACACCTTGTTATATCCTCCCCTACTATACCCCTAGGGTATGTGCCCTGCCCAGTGTGTTTGAGGCCCTGTGCCCTTCTCTGCCCTCAAGCCTTGTACACTTGTCCTGCCATCAGACCCCGTGCCCTGCCTTGCCCTCAGGTGCTGTGCCCTGTCCTGCCATCAGGTCTTGTGCCTTCCCATGCCCTCATGCCCCGGCCCAGCGTCCTTCCTCAAGCCTGATGCCTTGCCCTGCCTCAGGCCCTGTCCTGTCATGTTTTGCTACCAGGCCCCATGTGCATGCCCTGCCCTCAGACCCTGTCCTATTCTGCCATTAAGCCTTGTGCATTGTCTTGCCCTCAGACCCCGCCCTCGCACTAAGCTGCTGTGCTCTGCCCTGTCATCAGGCCTTGTGCTGTCCCATGCCATCAGCCCTGTGTCCTACTCTGCCCTCAAGCCTTGCACACTGCATTTCCCTAAGGTCTCGTGTCCCACTGCTCTTAGGCGCTGTGCCCTGCCCTGCTATCAGGCCTTGTGGTGTCCCCGTCCTCAGGTCCCGTGCCGTTTCCCGTCCTCATGCCCTTACCTGTCCTCACAACCTGTGCTTTGTTCTGCCCTCATGCCCTGAGCCTTGTCTTGCCCTCAGGCCCTATACCCTGTCTTGTCATACATTCAGGCCTTGTGCCCTACCTGTGTCCTTATATCTTATACTGTATATTATATCTTAGGTACTGTTTCTTGCCCTGCTCTAAGATCCTGTGTGTGTGTGTGTGTGTTGCCCTGCCATCAGGTGTGGTGTTCATCAGGTGTTCTAAGGCCCTGAATCTTGCACTACTCTCCAGCCTTGTGTAATGACAGCCTCAGACCCGCGCTTTGCCTTGCCCTCGGACCCTGCAACCTACCCAGTCCTCACGTGCCTAATGTGTCTTATCTTAGCCTCATGGCCAGTGTCTGCCCTGTTCTTAAGGCTCAGACTCTGTGTCCTGCCCTTCCCCGAGGTCCTGTTTAGAGATGTCAAGGTCGAGCCCGCAGGCCCGGCGGCCAACCAGGGGGCCCTGGGGGCAATCATATGTTTTGCCGCCCCCCGCCCCCATACACTTTTTACTCGGGACCCTCTCGTCTCGAGTTGAGAGGACGTTGTAACCTTCCAGAATAAACAAACTCAGTAAAAATAAGTTCCACGTATCTCCACGCACGGACTCCAAGGGACCCTTGTTGATCCAAGGAGGCCCTCTATCCATACCCGTCAGCGGAGGCTCCTGAGACTGATGGCCTGAGAGGCGCTAGTGGATCTGAGCACTGAAAACAATTTCACCCGAAGCTGGCGAATTAAGCGTTGCTCTGCGGGTGGTATATGTGTATTAACTCGCCATGTCCAGATTCTAGCTAGAGGGTAAGCAGACTTGCCTGCCTTACTACTCGTAAATATGCACTGCACCCACAGTCTGCAGTAAGGTAGCTACCCAGCACCGGATATTGTCCCCGCGTGTGTCGAGTCATTGACACAGCCCTCACTGAAAGAGTTGGAACTACTCGAGGTATCGTAAACGCGTATCCGTGGATGGCGAACCTTTACATAACCTGCCCTGAAGGAGTTGGATCTACTGTTACAACTAGATGGCGTTGTCTCACACAGTTTTGAATTACAATTTTTTAACTTTTTTTTTAACCAATGATATATTGGCACATTGTTTGGCGGTTTCCAAGTGGGGGCGAAAGTACAATTGTTAGGGTGCACGTTTAAAACCTCTGCAATATTCATCACGGGACAATTGGCAACGTTTTTCCTTCCGAAACTACCTAGTGAAACCATTTAGATTCTTATATAGGTCACGAAAGCAGCGGCGACACATTTTCTTGATTTCGGGCGGTCTGCATGGCTGCCGGTGACTGTGTCATGTCGAAATTTCTATGGGAATTCGAGTTGATCTCTCCCACCGATGTGAAACGCTCTCACCGATGTTTTCTAGGTGTGAGATTGCTATAATATAGATATTTTCCCGCAAATATGGTCAAGCGTGGGAGTTTTTTTTGGCCCTCGTGACTTTGTCGGCGAAGGGTAGGCGTGGAGGGTAACCCCATCTCCTAGAGGTTTGTGGGGCGCTGCTCCCAGGTAGGCGTCGATGAATACCTTTCGATGGAGGGGTCGCGAGCCACTGGTGCGCGAATAGTCGTGGAGGGTTACTACTCTCCAGAGTGAATTGCAAAAGTGTTATGTCCTAAATTGACTCCTGGGAGGGTGGTTAAAAATGGTTGCGGATAGGGGTACCCGCGAGACACCGGTTTACTCGCCAGTTTTGGGTGAAATTGTTTTCAGTGAGGAGGCCGGAGGCCCCAATATCCAAACTGGTCTGGAAAGGCCCCTGACACTGGCGGTCTGAGTGTCCCGTCTATCCACACTAGTCAGAGGATGTCCCTGAGACTGGTGGTCTGGGAGGCCTCTCAATTTACATTAGTCAGAATAGGCCCCTGACACTGGCGGTCTGGGAGGCCATTTACCCTCACTAGTCAGAGAAGGTCCCTCTATCCTAAATAGTCAGAAGAGGCCTCTGAGACTGATGGTCAGAGAGGTCCTAGTGAATCTGGGGAGGCCCCTCTCCACATTGTTCTAGGGAGGCCCCCGAGACTGATGGTCTGAGGGGCCCTTTTATTTATACTGACCACAGGAGCCCCCTGAGATTATTGGTCTCAGAGGCTCTCCTGTTTATACTCACCGGAGGAGGCCCCTGGGATTGATAGTCTAACAGGCCCTTCTATTTATACTAGCCAGAGGAGGCACCTGAAACTGGTGGTTGGAGAGGTCCTACTGTTCGTAATAGGTACAGGAGGCCCCTGAAATTCAGGATATCAGAGCCATTCCTATGCATACTAGCCAAGAGAAGACCCTGAAATTAATTATCTGAGAGGCTGATCTATTCATACTAGCCAGAGAAAGCCCCTGGGATTAACCCTCGCCCGCACATGCCATCTTCCCATCCTAGAACGCACATGGGGGGTTGCCACCCCCCCCCCCCGCGCCATTTCGTTCTTGTTGCAGATAGAGCTTTGCGGTAAAGACTAAAAAGATTCTTTGGGAAAAGACGAATCCAATGATGCCCAGTTTTACCTTCTCAGGTCAGTCATTGACCTTCCAGGTCAGGTCACTGGTCAAACTAAAAAAATGTTACTGTTTTGGGTCACCGTTGGATATCGAGTGCGCTGCTGATCATATACCGATGACGATGCCGTATTGTGGTGCCAAGCCAGCTAGAACCTCTATGTCACACTATCCGACCAGGTTTTTGCTGGTGAGGTCATCTCAGGTCAAGTTAGGTCAATGTCAATGATATGTGTTTGTATGTCTGTGTGTGTCTGTGTGTATACTGATGTGTGCACCGATTGTTTATGTGTCCATATTACATGAGATCATGAAATGAGAAACTTTTACTAAAAATGCAGTCAAAGAAACTTCACAAAAAGTAAATTCCGCTTGCCTAAAACGCAATGTTTCCAGATGACCTAGGTTGACCTTGACCCTAACCTTGGCATCTGTATATCGTCGAACAACATGTTCACTGATAGGGGAGGTAAGACTGGAAAAAAGGCCGAAATCAAGGTGTCAAAAGCTCACAAGACCCATGGCCAACGCAAGATATTGGGTATTTGTCATTTGGGTCATGACATGACCTGATGAACAAGGTCATATCTCCGAAACCCAAAATCGCAGAGACTTGACATTTTCAGCGGACATCGAGAAAGGATAGAGGAGCAGCTATACGAAAAATCAGGCATCTAGCTCCAAAAATGTTGAGTGCAGAGCAGAAAAAAACTACCTGGGGTGACAACCATCCCCCCCATGTGCGGGCGAGGGTTAATGATCTGAGAGGCCCTTCTATCTGTACCTACTTGCCAAAGGAGGCCCCTGAGACTGATGGTGGCCAGAAGAGGCCTTCGAGACTGATGGTCTGAGAGGACCTTCTATTCAAACTATGCAGAGGAGGTCCCTGAGAATAAAAGTCCTAAGAGCCCTGCGGCGGCAACTGGCCGTTAAAAAAAAAATCTGGCCATATTTCGGCTCGGTAGGGCCCCACAGAGCTCGTGAGAGCACCTCGAGGGCTGCTAAGTAGACACGCTTATCTCCATAAGGCTGCCACACCAGCTTCTGAAGGCTCCTTGTAGGCACCTAAGGGCCCCTTCAGGCCTCTAACGGCTCCACCCGCCTGTAATGGCTCCACACCAGTGTTTATGAGCGCCACACACCGGCGCCTTTGAAGGTCATACCTACCAGTGTCTCTTAAAGGAAATAGTCCACTTTTCACATGTTTTTTTATAACTGGAATAGCAGTTTTGTACTTTGTAGCTTGAGCTGAGACTAGCACAAAGATGATTGGCTCTTTGTGGCTTTTACGGCTCAACAATCACCCTAGACGAAGATATTCCATTTCTCATTCCGAAAAGAGTGCCTTTCAGAGGAATGCGCGCCTTGCAGAGGAATGCAGTCACCTCATCGTCAGCCAATCAGCATGGGTAGGTTTGAACTACACAATATGATTGGTCAACGCGTTGTAAGGTTCCGCGATAAACATAATTTTATATAGAATATAGTTCTTCCTAGATTAAAATATGGAAAATAATCCTTCATACAAAAAGGTTTTATTTTATTTTCTGATAATTATGATCATGAAAATCATTAATCTGTAGTAAAATACAAATTTCAGGAAAATGAACCATTTCCTTCAAGGCCCTATACCTATCTGTGGCTCTGAGGGCCCCACACCGGCGCCTCTGGGGCCCACACACGTGTGCATCTCAACTCTCAAGGCTCTATAGGTGCATCTGAAGGACCCACACCGACACCTCTGAGGGCCCCACACCAGTATCTCTGAGCTCTAAATGCCCCACACCGGTGACTGAGGAGTGAGGACACACCGGCGCCAGAGAACACTAACGGCTCCACAAGGCCACTGAAGGCACCACACAAGCTCTCACTGAGCTCTAATATCCCATACCGGCCTCTGAGGGATACCGGCCTCTGAGGGTCTGAGAGGCCCGTCTATCCACAGTCCACACTAGTCAGAGGAGGTATCTGAGACTTCGGACTATTATTCTCAGGGGCCTCCCATGCCTAGTTTGAATAGAAGGGCCTCTCAGACCATCAGTCTCAAAGGCCATTTCTGGCCACCGTCAGTCTCAGGGGCCTCCTTTGGCAACTATAGATAGAAGGGCCTCTTAGATCATCAATCCCAGGGGTTTTCTCTGGCTGGTATGAATAGAAGAGCCTCGCAGATAATTAATTTCAGGGTCGTCTCTTGGTTAGTATGAATATGAGGGGCTCTCATACCCTTAAGTTCATGGGCCTCCTCTGCCTATTATGAATAGTAGGTCCTCTCAAACCACCAGTCTCAATTGCCTAGTCCTCTGGCCAGTGTGAATAGAAGGGTCTCTCAGACCATCAGTCTCATTGGCCTTCTTCCGGCCAGTATAAACATAAGGGCCTGTTAGACCATCAATCCCAGGGGCGCCTTAGGTTAGTATAAATAGAAGAGTCTCTCAGACCATTTATCTCAGGGGGCTCCTGTGCAGCTGTGGCTAGTATAAATAAAAGGCCTCTCAGACCATCAGTCTCGGGGCCTCCCTAGGACAGTGTGGATAGAGGGGCCTCCTCAGATTCACTAGGACCTCTCTGACAATCAGTCTCAGAGGCCTCTTCTGACTATTGAGGATAGAGGGGCCTCTTCTGACTAGTGAGGGTAGGGGGATCCCAGACCACCAATGTCAGGGGCCAATTCTGACTAGTGTGGATGGAGGGGCCTCCCAGACCACCAGTCTCAGGGACCTCCTCTAACTAGTGTGGATAGACGCCAGACGGGCCTCTCAGACCGCCAGTGTCAGGGGCCTCCCCAGACCAGTGTGGATATTGGGGCCTCCTCAGATCCACTAGCGCATCTCAGGGCATCAGTTCCAGGGGCCTCCGCTGACGAGTATGGATAGAGGGCCTCCTTGGATCAACAAGGGTCCCTTGTACTCTGTGCGTGGGGATTCGTGGAACTTATTTTTACCGAGTTTGTTTATTCTGGAAGGTGACCACGTCCTAGACGAGAGGGCCTCGAGTAAAAAGTGTGTGTGTGTGGGGGGGGGGGGGCAAAACACATGGTTGGCCCCCAGGACTTCCTCTGAGATGCTAGGGGGGGCATAGCCCCCCGCAGTGATGCCGCTGGCCCCCCAGTGAAGCTGAAAAGAAAAATAGGTCCTCTCGGCATCACTTATCATTCTGCTAGGGACTTCATGGTGGTGCGCCGCCCCGCATGAAAACTGCGCGGCTTGAATCAGGCATCAGTACACGTTCAGAAACTGAGCCCACCTGTGCAGCCTGGTTGAGTGGCTCTAACCAATCGCTAGCCAGGATGTTGCGCCGGTAATACTTATCACTGATAGTGGTTTTCTGTGGCGTCATGAACAGCTTGAATATTACACAGCAGCTGAACATGCTTCAGGTCTAGATTTTGGCCGGATGTTTGACGCCGGGCGACGCCGTTCGAGCTGCTGGCAGCCCACACATGGTCAATTTGACGGCTCAACGGATATCGCAGCTCGAACGGCTTCCCATCCGACCAGGCCACCTCATTCATCTCTTCCTTCGACCAGTGGAAACGCCCTGGCCTGAGTCCAAAGGTGGTGGACTGGTTGTTGTCCCGTCAATTTCATTGTCTTTTTCAGTTTGAAGGGCAGCAAAACCAAGCTAAAGGGCGGGTAATGGTGAATCATGATGTGGGACCTCTTATTATCTGCCTTGGTAAGAATTCGAGTCTGTTTGCGTTTCCCAGTCGCTATCTTGACAACTCTTCTCGCCACTTGGCAAAGGGCGCCTTTTGCGATCGACGCCGGACTGAGTCTGCCACCAAGTCCCAGTCTGTTACGCCTCAGGCAGATGTGCTACTGGCTGCTGCTGATGTCCAGCTGCTGACAGACCAGCTCCTGGCTCATGCCACCATGCCACTAACACTTAGCCTTACTACGAAACGAGAGACTGTACTCCCTTCTCTCCACTTCCTTGAACGAAAACTCTCAAATGAAACCGTTGGCGACTCGACTCTTACTAAGAGCAAGAGTCATTTCGCAAGGTCAGGTCACTGCTGAGTTGAGAGCAGATACCAGAGATATGTCTCATGGAGCTGAGCTGGCGGCCGCCGCGCCGGTGCACGCGTACTTGCGCTCGTGACATCCGTGCTGGGGGCACTCGTATGTGAACCGTGGTGGCGTTGCCTCTGTGACCCGGGGGCTACCTGGCCGGCTCGAATACGCGGCGATGGCGGGCAGGGCGCCCGAGTTCGATGCGGACGTTGAGTGCTTCGGTGCTTATACGCGGCGGTTAAATCAGTACTTTGTGGCGCAAGACATCGGGAGTGATCAAGAAGCAAAGAAGCGGGCCGTGCTGCTTTGTGCGATCGGCGCAAAAACGTTCGGTCTGCTGGAAGATCTTATTGCTCCAGCCACTGTAAGGCAGAAAACATACGATCAGCTGGTCAGCGTTTTGCAAAGTCACTTCGAGCCGGATAAATCTGAAATAGTGGCCAGATTCCGGTTTCATTCGTGCTCCAGGAATGACGGTGAGACAGTTGCTAATTTTCTAGCGCGGCTTCGTAAGCTGGCTAAAGACTGTTCGTTCGCACCTAATGTCCTTAATGAAATGCTGCGTGACCGTTTGGTCTGTGGCATACGGAACGAGTTGCTGCAACCTTGCTTCTCAGTGAGCCGGGGCTGACGCTCCAGTCGGCGGAGCAGCTGGCTCAGGCACACGAGTCGGCGGCAGCGAGTGCGGCTGAGCTCAGCGGCGGTGCTGAGCAGCGAGCAGATGGAGCCTCCGTTCATCGGCTGACTGGTGCCCGGGGTCCGCTGCGGCTGCGTAGCAGTTCTAGGGGTGCCGGTGCTGCCCGCGCTCCTGCCGGCTACAGGGACGGCGGTGGCGGCGCAGCGGACTCCAGAGCTGGTGGTCGGCTGCGCTCTCAGCGTGACAGGACGACGCCCGGGCCAGGTGACAGCACGGCGGCGAGCTGTTTTAGGTGCCTGAGGTATCATCAGCCGGCCAAGTGCCCGTTCATCGATAAGGTGTGCTACAGCTGTGGCCTCAGGGGTCACGTCCGAGTACCTCCGCCATGTCTCGGCTGATGGCGACGCGTTACAAGGGTCGGACGCGCAGGAGGGTAGCAGAGAGGACGGCACTATGCAACCGAGGAGTTCTAGTCCCGGGACCGGTGAGGAGGTGTACATACAGCATTTTCACCGTCCGGACCGGCCTCGGTGTCAGGCGACCGCCGCTGATGGTGCCGGTAGCGCTCGACGGTCAGAAGGTCGAGATGGAGCTGGACACCGGGGCGACTCTGTCGGTCTGCTCTGACGCCGGGTTTCGGCAGCTCTGGCCCTGTGGAGGGCCGAAGCTGGAACCGTGTTCGGTGAAGCTGAAGACCTACAGCGGTGAGCAGCTGCCAGTCATGGGGCAGGCTGCAGTGAACGTTCAGTACGGCGGACAGGCTCAGCGACTACCTCTCATCGTAGTCGAAGGTGGCGGGCCCTGGCTGTTCGGCAGGAACTGGCTGGGACACATCAGGCTCGACTGGCCCTCCATCTGTTGAGTGACTGCGGAGACCCGTGTGCAGCCCATCCTGGACGAGTTCGCTGACGTTTCAAGGAGGAGCTGGGCTGCTATCGAGGCGGGGAAGTCGGCATCGACGTAGACCCGGACGTCCAGCCTCGTTTCTTCAAGCCTCGCACCGTACCGCTGGCCTTCAGGGAAGCTGTGGACACCGAGCTGGAGGACCAGATCCGTGGCGAACTCTGGGAACAGGTACGGCACAGCAAATGGGTGGCTCCCTTGGTGGTTGTCCCAAGGCTGGGGGTCAGTCAATACGGGTGTGTGGGGACTACCGCTTGACCGTCAACAGGGCTGCTAAGGCAGAGCAGTAGCCCTTGCCGCGTGTGGAGGAACTGTACTCAAAACTGTCGGGATGTACCATATTTTCAAAGATCGACTTGAAAAACGCGTATAATCAGCTTCCGCTAGATGAAAAGGCCCGCGAGTATTTCACGGTAAACACCCCGAGGGGTCTTCTTCGACCCCTTCGGTTGACCTTCGCCTATTCGAGTGCAGTGTCGCTGTTCCAGCGGACGCTGGAAACTGTCCTGGCTGGTATCTCTGGCGTTGGGGTCTTCTTGGACGACATTGTAGTCGCGGGTGTCGATGCCGCTGCGCATGACGAGGCCCTCCGGCAGGTTCTTAGACGGCTGGAGGAAGCGGGTTTTAGGCTCAACAAGGCCAAGTGTAGCTTCAGCGTCAGCAGCGTGACCTATCTGGGGCTTAAGATAAGCAGCCGTGGTGTGGAGACCACCGACGAGAAAACGGCCACGATTGTCCGTGCCCCGGAACCGCGGGATGGTAAGGAACTGCGTAAGTGGCTAGTAATCAACTACTATGGGAAATTCCTTGAGAACCTGGCGAGTGTCTTGGCTCCGCTTTATCGTCTTCTAAAGGCAGATCAGCCCTGGCAGTGGGCTGAGGCAGAGAAGTCTGCTTTTCGGAAAGCCAAAGAGATGCTAGTTAGCCCTCCTGTACTAGCCCATTTTGATCCCGCCCTTCCGGTGGTTCTCGCCTGTGACGCGGGACCGGTCGGCATTGGCTGTGTGTTGAGTCAGCGGACATCACAGGGCGAGCGACCTGTGGCCTACTATTCGCGCACGTTGAATGACACCGAAACTAGATACTCACAGACTGATAAAGAGGCATTAGCTGTAGTGACCGGCGTTAAGAAATTTCACTATTACCTAGCGGGGCGAACTTTCACTATACAGTCAGATCATAAGCCTCTCATAGGCCTCATAGGAGAGCAGAAACCTTTGCCCGTGATGGCGTCACCTAGGATGGTCCGCTGGGCTCTGATGCTTGGGGCCTACGATTACCACCTTGAGTACCGGCAAGGATCTAAGCAAGGCCACTGTGACGCGCTTAGCAGGCTGCCTTCGTGCGAGAAGGCTTGTTCGAGCGTTCCAATTCCGGCTGAGACTGTCCATTTACTTGAGTTCATCGACTCATCCCCAGTGAATGTGTCCCAGATACAGCGGTGGACCGCTCTGGATCCCGTGTTGTCAGCGGTACATCGATATGTCAGAGATGGCTGGCCGGATGTCAATAGTGTTTCCCTCAGCCCTGATTTTCAGCCGTACAGGTCCCGTATAGGTGAACTGAGTGTGCAGGATGGCTGTGTTTTGTGGGGGTCACGAGTCCCGCCGCAGGGACGGGGTGCCACGTTAAAGTTATTACATGAAGGTCATGCTGGCGAGTGTAGAACCAAAATGTTGGCTAAAATGTATGTTTGGTGGCCAAAAATCGATGACGACATTCGTGATATCGTGAAGTGTTGTGTGAAGTGTCAGGAACTGAAGGGCAGGGCCCCTGACGCTCCACTGCATCCTTGGCAGTGGCCGACTCGACCCGGCAGCGAGTCCATGTAGACTATTGCTCGGCTAACGGATAGATGTTTCTGGTGATAGTCGACGCCCACTCCAAATGGATGGACGTCTACCCAACTCGTTCCTCCGACTCACTGATCACGATTGAAAAATTACGAGCGTCGTTTGCGTGCTGGGGAGTGCCAACAGTGCTAGTGACAGACTACGCCCAGTGTTTTGTATCACAGCAATTCAAAACGTTTTGCAGTGTAAATGGGATCAGGCACTTAACGACACCCAGCCTATCACCCAAATCAAACGGCTTAGCCGAAAGAAGCGTGCAAAGCTTCAAAAACGGGCTGTACAAACAGATCTCGGGGTCCATTGAGACTAAGGTCTCTCGATTTCTGTTTAGGTACCGCACAACACCGCATACTACGACCTCATGTACGCCCGCCGAATTATTTCTGGGTCGTGTGCCACGCACTCATTTAGATGGTGTGCTACCAGATAGGCAGGAGCGTATACGGAGACAGCAGGAGGCTCAAAAGACGTACCGTGATCGAAATGCCCGTGAACGATGTCTGAACCCGGGTGACCCTGTGTATGTGCCTGCTGTCGATAGATTGCAGGGATTGGAGCGTTGTCGGTGGGCGCCCGGTCGTGTAGTGTTCGTAGAGGGTTAAGGTCACTGTGGAGCTAAATGACGGAAGGGTGATTGTGCGGCACGCCGACCAGGTTCGTGAGCGATATTCAGCTGTTCCGCATGTCGCTAACGATCCTCTCCGTTCCAGAGTGACACCGATACCTGCTCCTGATCCGGTCACGGAGAGCGCCGCTGCATCTGCACGGCATGCTCCCGTTCCCGGACAACTGGCCTCCACTCCCGACCGGCTGCCGGCTCCTGATCGAGCGCCTGCTCCTGGCTAGCCGCCTGTTCCGGCGCCGCCCGGGCTGACCGGAGCGGTGCCCGCGCCGGGTGTGACCACCGTCCCGCCGTCCGCACCCTCTCCCAGCGCGCCGCGGTACCGGCTGAGAGACCGGTCCACCCTGCAGCCCCCAGACCGATACGTGGCGAGCTATGAGTAGGCGTTTTGTTTCAGTTGTTATTTGTTCTGTGAGGTGCATATTTATTTGTTTGTCCATGCTGTGCAAGTATTCGGGGTGGAGGAGTGTCATGGAGCTGAGCTGGCGGCCGCCGCGCCGGTGCACGCGTACTTGCGCTCGTGACATGCGCTCATGACACTCGTATGTGAACCGTGGTGGCGTTGCCTCTGTGACCCGGGGGCTACCTGGCCGGCTCGAATACAGTTTGGACCGAGACACCGTCTGTGATAATATGCATTCATCCAATTTTCCAGCTTCCACATTAAACAAGAAACTGTGCGAGCAGATATGGCGAAAAAATAGATGTCCGGATAATTTCGTTACACCCTGTATGTTCTAGTGCAAACTAATGCTATGATGCTAGGGGAGCGGCTGCAGGCTGGGGTAGCGCGTGCGGCCTTACGGTGGTTGGGTGAACGTGCCGCCTTCTGCTGTGGGGTGGGTGGGTTGGGGGAAGGTCCTCCTTGACCCCGTGCCGGCCCCGCCACCTGTGCTGCGCCATCTTTGGGCTGGCGACGGTGTGGAAGCGCGTACCTTCCGTCAGTTTTCCAGGCATCTGAAGTCTGAACTCGGCGCTGGCCCTGTCGTCGATGTCTGCGCGTGAGCCGTGGCGGGTGCCACAGCCTGCTGGCACCGGCGGGTACGTGCCGTGTACATGTGGTGCGGACTGCGGCACCGACTTGAACCACTCGAAGCCAACGGAGACCAGCCACCCTCATTCGCTCAGATTTATGTGAACGACCCACGAGCCGAAATACTGATGCCGAGGACCACGCACGCATTGTGCATGGCATCACATAGAGAACACCTATTACATCCGGGAACGACTCCGAACGGCCATTTTCGGGAAATTTACCGTCCGCGGTGAATATTCCTGCAGGAATATGCTCTGAACGTATCAACCGAATTTGATGTTAGTGCCGGACCCGTGGACTCAGAACTGCGTCACTAATGCCTGTTCATAAATGTAGCGCGGCGTGGCGTGAGCCATCCATGGACTGCGTGTTTCTTTTTTCCAACCAAAGGTAGGCACTATACCTGAAGATGCTTCTTTGTAACCAAACCAAACAAAAACTAACAACCTAACCTAACCTAACTTGATCTTACCTACAGCCTACAAACCTACAACGCGCTAAAAAATTCAGCCGCCGGCGGGATTCGAACCTTCGGTCCTCTGAACACGGGGCGAGTGCACTAACCAACCACTACACCTCGCAGACAGCTGGCCGGATAAAGGTGTTGTAAGTCACTTGACAATGACGCACTGGGATATACTCCGTATAGCGCCTTCCTTTGATTGGAAAAAAGAATTACGCCCGTGGACTAGCCTCTTCAACTCCGTAGCAGTGTCTCCCAATCTGCGGAAAGCTCAGCTGGTCGCATGATAACCGTGGCGAAGTTTTCTGGCTCTGCTTCAACGGCTCCTTCATATTCCCTTCATATCAGCATAAGCCAGATTTAGGCTAACTTGCAATTAAACGATCAAAAATGTTAGCTTAAGTTTCGTTAGTGTAACCGCGAGTGTCGCGGGCCGTATATTTTGGTTGCCTCGTCCTCCGTCGGCGAAAGGCATTAGCGGCGCGGTGGAGGCAAAGAGTTCGGCCGCGTGGCGGCGTCACGAACGTTCCGCATTGTTTGGATGAATTGAAAGGCAGAAAGGCGCAAACGATGTAAGTTGGTTGAAATGATTAATTTTTGCTATGTACTGTGCAATGAGTTAATGGCTGACTTCATTCTAAACGATTTAACGACTGTTTCATACGATTTTCTGTTCGTTTCAGAATTTACGGCATAATACAGCTATGTCACTGAATCGCATTATTAGATGGCTGTAACAGTAAATTATCGTTTGCGCCTTTCTGCCTTTCAATTCATCCAAACAATCCGGTCCAATGAGGCGCACAGCTCTCGCGGGAGGATGACTGGTGGTCTCGGCTGGGACGACCCAGTCCCAGAGACTCTGCTGATGCGCTGGAATGAATGGATGTCAGAGCTGGAGACCCTGTCAACCCAGAAGAATTCGGCGACACTGCCGAGGTCAAGTTCTTTCTGAAGGAAGCTGCTCACTTGAACGGAAATCAGTGCTGCGGTGAGCTCGAGGCGAGGGACTGTAACGGGTTTGGAAGGAGTCACCCTGGCCTTACTCATCACAAGTCTACAGCTGACTCTGTTCTGGTCGTCTATGAGGCGGAGGTAACTGCACTGACCGTATCCGTGCGTGCTGGCATCGGAGAAGTGATGCAGTTCCACTTGTTGCAAGGCTCCGAAGTCCATCGGTGTGTAACATCTTCGAATTTTCAGGGTTGACAGGGTCTCCAGCTCTGACATCCATTCATTCCAGCGCATCAGCAGAGTCTCTGGGACTGGGTCGTCCCAGCCGAGACCATCACGGCACAACTCCTTTAGAATCTGCTTGCCTCTCAGAATAAATGGAGAGATGAAGCCAAGGGGGTCAAATATGGAGCTAACCACAGACAGCATCCCCCTTCTAGTTGGTGGTTTATCGTTGGGCTTCACACTGAACTGAAGTACGTCGTTTTCTGTGTCCCACTCTATGCCAAGAGCTCGCTGGATGGGCAGTCTGCCCGCTCCGGCTTCCAGACTCTGCGTAGTAGAGCAGCGGCTCTCTGGCGGCACAGATTTCAGGACTTCAACGCTGTTAGACGACAGCTTGTGTAGTTCAAATCCACCCTGCTTACACAACTGGCGAGTAGCGTCGATGAGGCGCACAGCTGTGTCTTCGTCATCTACGGACGTGAGACCGTCGTCGATGTAAAAGTTTCTTCTTACGAAGTCGGCAGCTTCTTTTCCACTTTCATCTGCGTAGCTGTCGGCTGCTGTTCTGAGGGCGAACATAGCACATGCTGGTGAAGATCTTGCGCCGAACAAATGTGTCGTCATTCGGTACTCCTCGGGCTCCTGATGCACGTCACCGTTTTCCCACCAGAGGAACCTCAGGAAGTTACGATCGGTTCTGTTGACCCCCACCTGATTGAACATGCCTCTGATATCACATGTAAGAGCGATCGGTTTCATTCGAAAACGACAGAGGATTCCGGCGAGGCTGTTCGTCATGTCGGGTCCTTGCAATAGATGACTGTTCAGCACCTCTCCACCAAATTCGGTGCTACAGTCAAAAACGACACGGATTTTGTCCGGCTTCTTCGGGTGGTATATGCCGTGGTGGGGCAAATACCATACCCTGCCATTGCTGAGCTGCTGTTCATCTGTTGGGACCTTCTCAGCGTGACCATTGGCGATCGTGGCTTCCATGAACGTTGTGTAGTCACGCCGGAATGCATCATTTCGTACTAGCTTCGAGCGGAGTCCTTTGAGGCGCTGCACTGCTGCAGCTCTGTTGTTCGGCAGTCTGACGTCTCCCTTCAGCGGAAGCGGCATCTCGTAGTGCCCGTCTTCTTTCTGATGGATCTCTTCGGACATCATCTTCAGGAACATCCTGTCTTCAACTGACTGTGGTTTCTCCTCTCTTGTCTCCACAAAGTCCTGTTCAAACATCTCATGAAGCTGCTGAGGAGTCATCTCATGAGCTGTAGTCCTGAATGCGAAGTGACACAGCCTGCGGGTTCCTTTTCCTGCGTCGATGTACTGGCATCCAGAATTGATGTTCTCGCTGTCACAGACAGGGCCTACGATGCCCCATCCCAGTACGGTCCTTACAGCCCACGGGTCGTTGTCGTCACCTGTGATGACGTCTCTGGGCTTCACGGCTTTTGGGCAGTTCATCCCGACGAGAAGGCCGATTCCAGCTGCAGGGTAGTACAGCGGTATCTCATCTGCGATCGGCGCCAGGTGAGACCACTTCCTGGCAGACTCTCTTCTGGGGATGCACGAACGCTCTGCTGGAATCACCTCACGCGAATAGCACTGAGGAAGGACGATGCTGTCACCTCCCTGCACAGGCTCAATCACCAGGTCATCAACGACTGAGCTGGACACAACTGACTGGCCCGTGACTGTCTTCAGCTCCAGGGAGACTGGCTGACCCTGGATCTGGAGAGCCTCGCAGGTGCCGCCTGTCACAAAGCACGCGTCAGACTGTGGGTCAAGGACAGCATAGGTTAGAACCTTGACATCAGGGTGCTCCCTGTGACGAACGAACACAGGCAGGATCATTGAGTGGACGCAGCCTGGTCTCTTATCTCCAACTCCGGACATCACACGCAGGGATGTAGCTTGGAGCTGGTCCGTTGCTCCTTCAGGCCGACTGCTCCTCCTCTGAGTCTCAGCATCTCCGCGCTGAATGAGGTCCCTCCGAGTTTCGCTGATTGCCCTGCTCTGTGCAGCAACAGGAAACTTGTCATCATGAAGGGCAGTGGGGTGACCTTTTCCACAGGTTTCACACTTCATCTTCCTTTGGCAGGACCGCCAGACATGTCCACGCCTCAAGCATCCTCTGCAGAGTCCATACTTCATCACTGCAGCCTGCTTCTCTTCAAGGGTCATCTTGGTAAACTGTTCACACTCTGCCACTGGGTGAGCGGCAGCAACTGAAACACCTGAGCGGTCAGAGCACACCACACACCCTGGTCTGACAACACTGTGGCTGTCCCTCTTTGAGGCTGGTGCAGCAGTCGTCTGGAGCGCTCTTACAACTCTCCTGTCTCTGCGCACATCCTTCTCTTCTTTGCTGGCAGAGTCTTCGACGGGACCACAGGCCACTCTCGCTTCCTTCGCCAGGAACTTCACGAATTCCTTGAATAAAGGATATTCCGCTGGCTCACCATCTTGTGGCTCATACAGTCGCTGATCCACATATCTTCTCCAACGATCAACCACATGTTTGGGCAGCTTCTTCAACATGTAGCTGTTTTCATGCTGGTCGTCCAACACCTTCAAGTGCCCAGACGTCCTTGACAAGGCATCACACTGCTGAAGAAAGTCTGCAAACTCTCTCAGAGCCTTGCCATCTCCACTCTTGATATTTGGCCAGTTTCGGATCCGTCGTTTGTATGCAGCTGCTCGTACAAACTCGTTTCCATATCTGTCATTGAGTCTGTTCTTTGCCTCTTGATAAGCATCTTCTGTCCGCAGCTGGATGAATCCAAGAATTGCTGCCTTCGCTTCACCTTCAGTGTATTTACCCAGGTAATGCAGTCTTTCGATTGGAGAGCTGGTCTTGGCTTCTATGTATGTTTCAAATGACTTGAGCCACAACTCAAACTTTGCCACATCACCATAGAACACGTCCGGTTCCAGAGCAGGAAGGTGGCTCGGCTTTACTTCACGTTGCAACAGATTTACAAGGCCCTGGATAACATCCATGCTCTGCTCCTGTTCACTTGTCTGTGGAGCATGGACATTTGACGCTGGCCTTTGCTGCTGACTTGTCTGTGGGACTCGGGTTCTTGGGGCAGCATCTTGGGGTGGCAGGTCCAGCATCAACTGGGACATGCGTCTTGCTGTCGTTGCTTGGAATGCATCTTGGTTTCTGGTGGTGTCATTCATATCTCTTTCAAAATCATCAATGGCTCTTTCCCTTGCTTGGCTGACAGCAAACTCTGTCATCAACTTCATGTCTTCCTCCTCACACTGCAGTTCCAGTTTCCTCTTGTTCATTTCTTGGCTTTTCTTGATAACAGCTGCTCTTGCTGCTAGTTCTGCTTGCTTTTGTCTCTCCTTCAGCTTGGCGGAGCTCAACGTCGAGCTTCCCCCATCTGAATGTTGACTGACTCTAGACAGAGCAGTTCTTGACGTCACAAAGAGGTTTGAGGCACTATCTTGAGGTTCAACACCATCAGCAGGCATTTCTTCGGGCTTGATGTCCGCAAGATACTTCAACACCTTTGCCTTCATGGCATCATTGTCATCAAGCTGACTCAAATGCCTACTCACATGGTAATCAATCTCATCATCTGGAAGCAGGGACCTTAACTCGTGATCAGATGACGTCAGCTCCTGACACAGCTTCAGCCAGTTCTCGAGCTCAGCTTTGACACATCCTATGCCTTCATTTGCAGACATAACTTCAATCAACCTCTGACCACTGGACCTTACTGCACTCAATGCTCTCTTGTACACCTTTTGTTTTACACCGAGTTGATACTGAGCTCCCTTCTCTGTTATCTTACGTCTTCTCACGCCATCTGTCACATCATCTGCATTTTGATGCTCGGCCATCGTGGAGTGAGAGGATGACCAGGGAATTCAGGTAATGAAATTCAGCCACAGGAAAAGAATCAATGTCTACACAAGGTGACAGAGGAGACAATATCATACATCTACAACTACAGGTGACAATTCGGGGTTGCGTAGAATTGGTCAGGTAAAATCAGTTCATGTAGGTTGTGTTAGTACAGGTCAAGTCAGCAATTCAGGAAGTCATGGTAACCCGATCAATACAGATCATATGAAATTTGCTATTCGTGGCTAGACTACGATAATTTACTGTTACAGCCATCTAATAATGCGATTCAGTGACATAGCTGTATTATGCCGTAAATTCTGAAACGAAAACAACACGAAAATTCTGAAACTATGTCACTGAATCGCATTATTAGATGGCTGTAACAGTTAGGGTAAATTAAACGGTGTTTTATTTGGTTAGGCTAAGCCCGAAAAACGCGTATTTATGTACTTCGTGGCTGTGCTCTCTGTCAGCCTCTCAACCATGGGCGGACACGACCAAAACTGAAATACCGCGGTGATCGATTATTGTGCAACGGCAGGAAATTTCAACAACATACCGATTTACCTTCAACTTTCACGTGTATTGCGGTTGCCCAGCGGTGCCTTGTACCAGGTTACGCCGCGCCATCATATGTAAAAGTTGCAAACTAATGTTTCAAATGATGGACGATTTACATTGAACTTTCCACGCCTATCAATCGTGTGAATCTGGGCCGCTGGAAGACGCCGTTGCTGTTATTCCCGACGAACACAGTACTACCCTCGGCGGCAGTAGGTATGAGCTCTTACATGTTCTTATATATGCGACAATCGATAACACCGAATGAATGGCGCGATGTGAATCCCCATGGACATGAGTCACGCGGAGTCGGTGAATGCAAATCCTGGTCGCGTATGATTGACACATCATGGAAGTGACGATCAAAGACCAATAAAATTGCATTTATGGCTTTGAGGGAGGTTACAGTGAAACTGACTGACTACGAAAGTCGGAGACACAATTATAGCTCAAATACGCAAGCCGCTATGTCCAGAAAATGTTCTGTCTAACAGCCTGCAATATGCAAAGGTATGTACTGGTGTATGCTGCTCTAAATCAGTCCCTCATGCATTGTCGTAAAAACCATACAGACACTACATTGGATGAAGCTGGACGCTCTACTTAATATGTCATGTGTGGGACGGGGCAGACAAGGGTAGTAGTTACATTACGCTATCAGTGTACCAGGCACCAGCCATCACCGTTTCCAAACTAACAGAGTGCTCCGCCATAGACAATGCTAAAACCAGAGCGCTAATGACTCCCACATGACTGGTTTGCCTTTTTTTCTGCCAAATATCAGGGCAACATTGTGTTGGGAAAACCCAGGTTGGACATTCTTCGATGGTCAAAACAGGGAGCGGGGTAACTGACAAGGGCAATTGGCAGGGGCACCTCGGGGCCAGGCGGGACAGGAGGGTGCAGCGTTACATAGTTTTCAGTTTTTATAGTCAGATAGGAAAACTAAATAGGTTTGAGTCGGGCTACCATTAGATGTTTATGAAACAATAAGTTAATGCTGTTTATTCACTGAGTGTCATGCCATCCGTATATGGCTAGCATGACACTGTATCAGACTTGTTACAAGGTGAGGGCGATGCACGACAGGACGCCATTAGGTGTAATTTAATTTATCAGTACCTACCACCGTCGTCCTGAACAAACGATTCACGGCCAGGCGATCCTCATTTACACATATAAACGCTAAATGCGGTGAAGTACTTGCAGGCTTATAGTTATGTCTATTCCGACGGCTATTCTCGATCAAATAAAGCGACTCCAGTTTCGACTTTGAGCAGTACCGAAAGTCTGATTGTTTGTTCTCATGTGTATGAATGTGTATGTATTCGCACCTAACTCAGCTGATACTCTTATAAAATTTCAGGCATGTCCTTCCTTTGCTGCACTCCAATAACCTACTAATCGAGACATAAATGGACTACCCACTACCTACAGGGTATCTGGGTTGAAACAAACTCACACTCTAGAATAAATGCAATCTAATTCCTTGGTAAGTAAACAATAGCTATTGTGAATTGACTGATCCCATTGTTTATTATTTAGCTGACACCATTGTTTCTAAAATCATGAAAAGTCACTTGACAAGTGGACCATGCATGGCAGATTAGTGAGTTAGTTGATAACTGGCATAATGGTGTGCTATCAACTCTAAATGGAATAAATATGTACCAGAAACAAGAGTAGAAAATGCATCCTATATATATCTATAAAATACCAAGGCAACCCTCCCATTATTGATGTTTCCATGGAATCTAATACAACAAATTGAAAATGTATTGATAATTGCCCATATCCAAATTGAGTAAGTTTCAATATTTTTTTTTTGGGGGGGGGATATATGGTGTGGGACCATCACTTATCAGTATTACCATTGGATCTTCATTCTATAATATACCTATGAACCAGGTATTATAGCTAAAAGGGTCAACACCTGGTAGACAGGTGAGCTCTCATCCAGATCCAATGCACTAAGTACTATGCTATTCAAAAGATACACTCAGTGCATAATTGTTGAAGTGGAATAATATCAATATGGTGGCAAAATGTGGCTGATTGTTTTGGATAAACAATCAGTTGACATAGGTAACACAATTTTGAGCACACTACAATATCAAACAAAAGGTAAAATACCAAAAACAAATGATAAATGATATTGAAGGTTTCAACTTTCAGTAACAGTACGTGATGTCACAGCTACTATTTCTGTGGAAGAAGGTGCATACATTTTGATACACATCATGCATGCATAATCTGTCTGCTTTGATATATCTTAACAAGAAAGTCCTGGGGTCAATAGTTTAGTCAAGATGGTCAGTCCTCCAAGGTTAGCATGGTCAGTCAACATTGCATTTTACCTGCACTGCTATGACCTATGTGCATCATTGCCATCACTCTAACAGTGAAAATCCAATATTATTTAAAACAACAATTATATCTCAATGTAGTCATTTGACTTAAAAAGCAAGAAGAGCATGTTGACAGCAAACACACAATCAAGAAGCAAATGTCAAGAGCTCAAAGAATGCAATGCAGCAGCAGGGCTCTGTTTCACCAATTTCACTGCACAGTACTACAGTGCTACACTGTGGTATTGATGTAACATTTAAGACAAACTTGCCTTGACACCCCAGCATTAAGTGTACGAGCTTGTTCATGTTTCCATGGAAACCCAATACACCGAAAAGCGGAGCATGCTTTAGCGTCGTGCCATGAAACAGGGCCCAGGAGTACCAGCAGAAATGCAGCCAGAGTAACACTCACCCTCAGCACATGATAGCCTTCTGTTCCACCTCCTGGCACTTCAATGCTCATTGCACCTCCCATTGTTTTTCAATATTTTTTCACTTAGAAGAATGTCACCTGTGCAAAACACCAACACAATATTGGTTACTGTATCAAACTATCATCACTGCATAGAGCCCTTATTCTGATCTTCCTTCAAATGAATTATTCCAGATTACAGACAGCACAAATATTACTGACAATATCTAAGAAAAATAAATACAACACTCACAAATAACAACTATTATCCCAACAAAAGGCAGTTATCGTTCGCTTCATCGGTCTTCGGTGCAAACAAAACAAGTCACTAAATGGTTATGATGCGTCATTATTGTAAAAGTTGATGTGGCATAGTAGTGTTGCGATTTATCAAAAGAATATATTATTAGAAAATTCATAAAGAACTGTAGGAGATCCAAACACCTTTAAAACTGATTACCCGGCATGGCTTTCTTGATATTCAGGTGTTTTTTACCAAATAAGTCACCACTATTATCCCGATTGTTGTTGGTTTTCCTCTTTTAGTTCGGGGCCCTAAACTTGTTTATCAATCAACGACCAACAAAACCAAAACAAAAATCGCAGTGTTCGCGTTTGTTAGTTGTTACAGTGTTTTTTTTGCGTTTGCTGGTTTTCTTCGCATAAATACTAAACAACTCAACTGAACAAAACTGATTTCAGCTCCACTCAACAAAGTTGGTATGCTTGGCATATTTCCAACTTGTAAAATGTAACAAGGTTCAAAAACCAAGGTCGGCAAACCTGCAATAGTTTTAAAACTTTGACTTTTTTGTTGTTTGCCTCCACAGCAACTCAAACTCCGTACATGGATCAGTCAGCACAACCGGCACCCAGAAATATGGCAGGAGTCGGCACACAGTTTTAGCTTGCAGCATGTCTTTCTGCCATAGGTCCAGTGGCGGATCCAGGGGGGGGGGGGGCAAAATGGGCATTTGCCCCCCCCCCAAAACGGCATGATTTTAATATCAACATTACGCCTATGGACGAGGCATGGAAAGAATTGATAAATTGTTATGGTTTGCCCCCCCCAAACTCTGAGCTGGATCCGCCTCTGCATAGTTCCATTTGACCCACCTTCCCAAGACCAGACAACAGAAAGGAGCAGACTGTTAGTCCAAGTCCCAAGATGCTGCTTTGGCCCCAGTCTGAAGATCCCTGCCTTGGCTAAGAAGACCTACGGGCCTTCTATCAGATACTCATGGACAGGTTCATGAGCCCAGCTCATTCTGTTGCACAGCTTTGTAGCTGTGTGGTAGTGGCAGTGGTGATCCTTCAGAATGAACTGGTGCCGCTGATCTTTGATCCTCTTTGTACCTAACCTGCTCACCAGCTTTGGCCAGTTATTTCCATTGCCATGACAAATAAATTTGCACCTCAACCCTCTGAAATGAACATATCTTTCCTATCTTTTCACAGGCCTGAAATGCTGATCTGCTGAGAGCATCCTGCTGCTGTGATGCAGGCTCTCACAGTCTCTTTGGTCAGTGGCTGGGTACTGCTGGCTCTGACTGGCCTCACCACCTCCGTGGACCCAACACAAGCTGGGGGAGCATCATCAGTACCATCCACGGCTGTTCCTGTCACTGGGGCTGCTCTGGCCTCATCCACTTCTGTGGCCAGTGATTCGGCATCTTCAGTGTTAGGAGAACTAAAGGCTTCACCTGATGCTGGCTCAGTTGCAGCTGGAGCTCCTGTGGTGAGCTCAGTAGCAGCTGGAGCTCCTGTGGTGAGCTCTCTGTCTGCTAAAGCCCCATCTGTGAGCTCAGTGGCAGCTGGAGCCCCTCAGGCCTCCTCTGACTCAGTGGCAGCGGGCTCCTCTGTACCAGTGTCTGCAGTGCCCGCTGCGAGCTCCACTGCCCCACCAGCGCCGGACCTGAATGACCCGAGTGTCCCGCTCAACCAGCTGGTCAACGAGAATGCAGTCATCGTTCCAGCACAGAATGGCTCACCAGCCAACAGCAGCGTGCCAGCCACAGAGCCTCCGGCGCCGCCGCCTCAGCCGGCCGAACAGTGAGTGTGTGAGGCACTAACAGAGCTTTAGGCCAGAGGTGCTGTTGCTATGATTGTTATATGACCATATTGATGGGAGGAATGTTGTGTGATATCGACACTTTTTACGCTTTGAATGAAATGCCTGACGAAGCCGGAAACCGCGGTAAACGATCTTTGCGATATTCCGGTTTTCGGAAGACTTTGGACAGGTCCGTCCAGCTTAGTTGTGACTGATTTCGACGGGATACGGTTTATGAGTTTCTCTCATCAGCGCAGACCATAATCCATTTCCGTTGGGAGTCTCCATATATCGAACGCCGAAGCGATTCCAACATACCATCTTTTCATGTGACATTATATCAACTATGTGTCTGTCTTTCGTCAGAGAGAATAAGACTGAGGAGGTGGAGCCGGCGCTGCCGGAAGCCGGAGCTGCTGAGGAGGAGCACCTCAACTCCATGTCCATCTTCTTCTCACTGGCCATTCTCGGTGAGACGAGCGGGGGATAGCGTTAATGAGGAGTGGGATTGAGACGGGTCGGTATGGTATAGTATATGGTGGGCGTTTGGGTCCGTGTGTAATGGGATAAACCGCTGGTAGAATGACGCTGATGCGGTGAATAATGTGTTTGTACTGCTTAATGGTTGGCGACTGTAATGGGTAGTCAATGAAACACTATGAACTATGAAGAGCTCGCAGCTGTTAACATCATACAAAGAACATGCTAGCAGATGTGAAGTACCACTTTCGTTCATCTTCGTCGATAGGTACCGATGTGGTAAATATCATGAATCGAGAATCGTTACTAATCGTACTATTTGCCGTGCAAAATGGGAATGTTCGGTTATCGTGGTCGTACCATAAGACAGATGACTCCTCAGTAATTCACACCGTCCTCCCAGCTAACTACGTCTACCACTTTCATTGACAGCTCTCTGCATTCTGATGATCCACTATATGATCGGCTCGAAGTTGCGCTACCTGCCGGAGAGTCTCGCGGTGGTGTTTCTCGGCGCACTGATCGGACTCATACTGGAGATACTGTCCAAGAGCGGTATCGCCGACTGGCAGGTGGGTTAGAACGACGCCGAGGTAACCGGGTTGAATGATTCAGGTAGATGGTGGATGGATAGTTCACAATTATTATTTAAATATTTAGACATGGATTTGTGGTGAACATGACAAAAAGAAACGCACTTTTAAGTGAAATACTATTTGCTGTGTAGTGTGTTCTGTAGGAGTTCCCTACAGCCGCGCACACCTGCTGCGCATGTGTCGGTGCGACATTGCTTATGTATACTCGTATATCCGCGCACACACGCTGCGCATGTCTCACGTTACTAGATAGACCGTCTAGCGCATGCGCGTAGTTTTAGTATACCGTCTAACGTCCGTGTGTGCTGTACATTAGTAAAATCTGAAATTTGTTAAGACACACTCTTCTACTCATCAAACCAAGGCTTTGGAGGAAGACGGAAGACGAGGAAGCGAGGGCGACATGAAGAGCCCTGGTGGCTGACGAGTGCTCGGAAAGGAACACGTTTCCCGATCACCACGATCGGATGACTGTAAACTGGGACAATCTCCCCACAGTTTACACTGGTGACCCCGACGTGATCCGGGCTACTCGTGGACCACACCATGGAGTCGAGCGAAGCCACCCGGCAGCACACCGCTCCTCCCGCAACCAGCTTCAGCTCGCCGGCACCCGAACCCGAGGCAGCAGGTCGGCTCACAGCCCTGCTAGCCACCATCGCGACCCTCATCGTCCGAGTACAGCAAATGGAGGCCACCCAGCGTCGACTCAAAGGCGCAGCATCGCAACTTGGCCGAAGCCAGCATCAACGACGCCATGAAAACCGCCCTCTAAAGCCAGCGCATCCGTCAACCTACGAGATCTGCTGGTACCACCAGCGCTTCGGTGCCAGAGCGCGTCGCTGCAAAGCGCCGTGCAGTTTCTCCCACCGCAACAAAGGTCGACATCGCAGCCGTCAGACGCCTCGCCCGTCACGCCCTCCGACGCCGACGTACCCAGACAGCTCTGTCTGCTGGTACCACCAGCGTTTCGGCAACAAGGCCCGCCGCTGCGAGCCTCCGTGCAGCCGGTCGAAAGCATCTGCCGCAACACTTCTCTTCGTGCGGAACACGAAGACTGCCAAACAGCAACGGATCGACGCTGACGCCTCACTCAGCGCATCTCCTCGCGGCAACCTACCGAAGCGACCGACGCCGACGCCAGCTCCACCCAACAAGCAGCCGGTGGCCGCCAGCGCACCAACCAGCAACATCGACCACTGCGAGCCTGCGTCTCCGGAAGAGACGCCACACCTACCTGCGCAGCAGTCTCCTGCCTCTGCGACTCTGCCACCATCAGCTGCCCGGTCGGACGGCCTGGAGCTGATGCTGCCACAAGACACGCCGCCTGCAGAACAACCATCTCCAAGAGCAGCAGCACCGGGACCAGCTCCACCGCGATCTATCTTGCGCTCTCGCACCGATCGCGACGTTCGATCCCCACAGCGATCTCGACGCGTCACGTTCGCGACCCGTCTAGGGAGGGGGTAGTGTAGGAGTTCCCTACAGCCGCGCACACCTGCTGCGCATGTGTCGGTGCGACATTGCTTATGTATACTCGTATATCCGCGCACACACGCTGCGCATGTCTCACGTTACTAGATAGACCGTCTAGCGCATGCGCGTAGTTTTAGTATACCGTCTAACGTCCGTGTGTGCTGTACATTAGTAAAATCTGAAATTTGTTAAGACACACTCTTCTACTCATCAAACCAAGGCTTTGGAGGAAGACGGAAGACGAGGAAGCGAGGGCGACATGAAGAGCCCTGGTGGCTGACGAGTGCTCGGAAAGGAACACGTTTCCCGATCACCACGATCGGATGACTGTAAACTGGGACAATCTCCCCACAGTTTACAGTTCTACTTGAGGAATTCTCCGTTGTTGTCGAGAAGTGCGGTAAAAACACGATCTTGCTTATGGCGTCTCTGGTCTCAACACTAAGTCGTTAACCTAGCATATTTTGTCCCTCGACCTAGGTCCCTCGAACATTTACAGCAGTTTGTTTGTTTGTTTGTTTATTCAGTATATTGCCAACGGGATAAGGCCTCCCACTAATAGGCAAAGTCATCCGTATAAAACAATAAATACAAGTCGTAAACAGGATATTACACCACACGCATGATCACACTTTTCATCACCACGGACCTACTGTCATGAAAAAGGTCAACATGGGGACATCGAGCTATAAAATCATTGGCAAGTCGGGGCAGTCGGCAAAACATCCCGTTCTTGACCGAATTTACCCTGGCGACAGGTTCGAAGAAGCTGGCCCGGTAGCGAGTAGTTCTTGATGGCACACGAATGGAAAAACAACTTAAAAGGTACATGGAGTCACATCACATGGAGTTGCTTGCATGACAGATGTTTCCTTGTTTCCCGTTTCAGAGAGAAGAGGCCTTTTCTCCCACTGTTTTCTTCCTAGTGATTCTGCCGCCCATAATCTTCGAATCAGGATACAATTTGCACAAGGTATGTGGGATAAGTGAAAATGAAGGGCTTATAATTTCTGAAGGGCAGTGGTGAAATTACCGATTGATTGCAGATATTTCGTGATAAGAATCACCTTCGTTCTCTAATGTCTGACTAATGCGGCCAGCTGGCTCCTTTCCTGTCGCTACTGACCATTGACTTTGCTTTCTTTCCCTGCAGGGTAACTTTTTCCAGAACTTCGGCTCCATCATGGTGTTTGCCGTGTTCGGGACGGTGATCTCGGCTCTGGTAGTCGGAGGCGGGGTCTACCTGCTGGGCATGGTGAGTTAGCGATTATACTATCCCGACAAATGTTATGAACCAGTTCAACTGTCGAGCGGGGGTGGAGAACAGATGGAGATAGTGTGGGGAGGGACCAGTGCTGGAAATGAGGCCGCTTTCTCCGGGTGGGTTAACCCCGTCTAGCGCTTAGCCTTTCGGGACCCGCTCAGAGCCGCGGTTGTTTTCGCCGCTCGGCCCTTTCGAGATGCAAAGTTGATAGTCACACGAAGTTTATTTGGGGCCTCTGAAAATGCGAATTCGAAATTAATCGATTTTATAAAACATTTTTCTTTCATCTACATGCATACATTTAACAGTATCTCCAGACTAAGCTGGTTTGGCTGGCCCTAAATAAGCTTCGTGTGACTATCAACTTTGCATCTCGACTGGGGCGAGCGGTGAAAACAACCGCGACCCTGAGTGGGTCCCGAAAGGCTAAACGCTGGACGGGGGTAATCCACCCGGAGAATAAAACGCCGGGACCAGAAAGCGGCCTCATTTTCAGCACTGGGAGCCGAGGGACAGACATATTTTAGCAATTATTGGGGGGGGGGGGGGGCTTACGGCCGACAGTGGCTGGCAGCTGATTTTGTCAATCTAGGAAGGGTGAAAGATAAAACAGTCTGGTTACGGTGAGAGTTTGCGGGTGAAGACGAGGCGATGGATAGTGATATGGAAGACGAACGAAAGTCTGACGCGATTTTGACGAGCGGGATGGAGAACAGAGACTGGTGATACCGTCATCGTCACCCACCATCACCTCTACCATCATATCCATCCCCGTCTCTCTCCCCGGCAGGCGGACGTGGCGTACCATCTATCCTTCGTGGAGAGTTTCGCCTTTGGCTCGCTCATCTCTGCCGTTGATCCAGTGGCCACACTGGCCATCTTTAACGCTCTGGACGTCGACCCCGTGCTCAACATGCTCGTCTTTGGCGAGTCGATACTAAACGACGCAGTTGCCATCGTGCTGACCGCGTGAGTACGCGGGTTTGATGGGACGCGGGATCGGGTGGCAAGGGATGGGGAGTGTGGTACGGAATGGTTTGGTACGGAATGGTGGTTTTGTCTTGTCGGGATGGGAGTGTGGGCTTGTTGGGTCGGGATGGATGGAACAAACCGTAGACCTCTGTATACCGAGGTCTATGGACATAAAGAGGTCAATGGACATTGGACAAGGTATAAAGAGGTCTATGGACAAACCCAAGTGATGACATTGTTCGGGATTGCCGAGATGGAAGGTGTGTTGTGGATATTATGTAAAAATTATTCATTTCATTTCACTCATTACTCTAGTATAGCCACATATCATACAATTTCATTAGGTAGGTATTTTAATGCCGACATAGAAACAGCAACTTTACACATTGACCTTGGCATTGGCCTAATCTGACCTGATTTGGTCCCGAATGGTCAAATGCCCATCACCATTGACTTGGAATCGGAAAATAACACATAAAACATGTGTCGCATGTCCCTAATCCCTGTTTATTCATCATGACCTTTCGTGACCTGATTTTGACCTTGACCTCACCTTGTGATTGCATATTTACTGATTCACCGCCTTTATAAATATGTTGGACGCATGCTGTGCGATTTTCACATCGCTTCATCATTATGAAAGTGCCTCAGGAGCAGCCAGGGAATGAGAACCTGGAATTTTGGTCTTTGACCCGACCTTGACCTGACCCGTGACCTTTAAGAACAACATTCGGACAATGTCTAGATCCATCTCGTTGCGATCTTTCCATTGCCACCTTGTCCGGCGCGCTACGATCATCCGTTCCCGAGATAGCACCGTCGGCACCATATCAAAGCAAAATGGTATAATTACATGGAGAAAGTAAAAAAATAAAATAAAATATTTATAAAAAATACCTATCTCCAATTTTCACAGTATAGTTTCCCAATACCCTAAGCATTAATAAAAGCTAAAAAAAAATAAATTTTATTTAACTGGCCACACTTTGAAAAATTTGAAATAAATTTTTAAATAATTTTCGGAAAATTAAAAATTCAAAATTTTGAAAAATTTTGCATACCATCAGAAAGCTTGTGATGTGGCGAGTTCAAATATGTATAATTTTTATAGTTTAATAAAAGTTTTCGATTAGATATAGCTACTAAAATACAATGATGTTTTTTAACTTTCCAAAATTTCCCGATGCTATAACTCAAAAACTGTTGCTTCTACGGGTCTGACAATTTCAGATTCGGCTTCTGGGCACAGAATAACCCTGTACAGCAATTTAGAAGCAAATCTGAGGGGGTCGGGTGTTATGCACCTGTTGAATCGTCCTGGAATGCCCCACCTGGAGATGATCATGACGTGGGTTTATCTGAATGGGCTTGGGCACGTTGTCTTCCTTCTGTGGGCGCTCGTTTATGGGCATTGGGCATGAGGTCCTCAAGATAGTCACTATGTGTTGCGAGTCGGGGCGGCGGCGGGCGGTGACGTCGCTGCATGTAGCTGGCCGGGTTGACTCGGTCAGGTAGGCTGACAGTTGAGACCTAACTGCCACCACACCGACTAACGAACACAAAATACAACATTTTTATATACGTATGTCAAAATATCACACTAAATACGAACTTATAAGAGAAGCGGTGAGCACTGTGCAGGATCAACAAATTATCTTTCTATCATGACAGCTTAATGGCATCGTGAGCCTCCAGCATTAGCGACAATCACCGCTCTAAATCTCGCGTTCGATCGATCCGCGCTAACCGCCGCCCAATGTCCCCAATGTGTCACCGGGCACCAAATTCGGTCAGTTACTGTGGTCTGCGGTGTCGCAGTGGCATTTGACCGCGGGCCCGACTGGTGGCGTTTGTGTTATGGGCGTCTACTGAATGCGGCCGCGCACGCCGGCCACCGAAGGCCGATTGGGTGCTGATAGACGGTGGTTGCAGGGACACTGTGCGGTCCATGGTGACAGTTACAGCTGTGATCGGGGATATGCTGTATTGGTAGCGAGGCTCGGCTAGCAACGGCCTTGCTGCAGTGTATGATGTTGCGAGTGTGGTGTGTGGGGGCCGGCGTGTGTTGCTTATGGTTTGGTTCGGTAAAAGGTCGTTTAGTTTTGCGGTCACATTAGCAGAATCACGACACGCTTCTGGGCTGACTGGATAGCTTGCGCGAAATCGCAAAAGAATCGCCAGAAACAGTGACAGACGTCGTAAATGGCATCATTTGGCGATATTTCTCATCGTCGCTGTCAACATATTTTTGCGGTTGGCAATGGACAGTGAGCGATACATATTCGGATATCGAACAACCGTGGTTTTGCTCTACGGTGGTTTTGCTCTCTACATGTTTCAAACTTGGCATTGTATCTGTCAGTAATCATATTTAATTCATGAGCGTATAAATATTACATTTTGTACACAATGTTCACCCGCCGCACTCAGACAGACGCCGACACACTCGAATAAAACGGGACCTCAAACAGGACACGCCGCAGTCGGACAGACGCCGCTTACTTTTTTGCCGGACCCGGTTGATCTTATCAGTAGGTAACGCAACATTCCGTCATCCATCGGGGCGCGTTTGATGGCTGACGACTGGTGGTCGATAGTGTGTGGGTGTATGGTCCTGTTTGAAGCTCCGTTTGATATTCGGATCTCATCATCAGTCGTGGGAACAGGATCGTTCTATGCATCCGGCAGCATTTTCTTTAATTATAGAAAGCAGATCTGGAATCCCTGGCGGGTGTTACATTAAAGCATCCCGGCAATCTTGCATGGCACTGGATATTCCACCAATTTGTTGTTTTCTGATTGAAGATGTGTGTGAACCCAGAATCCGTAATTGTGATTTCGGAGCATCCGGGAGCCTGTCGCCTGATGCATGGTGATAGGCGTCTTTATTTTTATTTTCGCACTAGACCTACTTATGGCGATATCTGCTCCGCGTATCCACAGGACGGCAGTGCGTTTGATATCCGCTCTTTTTTCCCCGGTTCTCTCACTCCCACTTGAATCAGTGATTGCCTATCCTTACCCTCAATAGCACGGTCCTGCAGTCTGACTCTACCCCTTCCCTATCTTGGCAGCCAAGTCCTGAGTTTGACTCTAACTCCCCTTTTCCACAGCATGGAGCTGGACTCTGACTCCAGCCCCCCCCCTCTCTTAACAGCTACGTCCGGGTTTAATTCGAACTCCCTCTCCTTCCTCTCTCCACAGTACGGTCCTGGAGTCGGACTCGCCGGCGATGGCGCACATGACCTCGACGGAGGCGCTGCTGCACGGCGTCGGCAGGTTCTGCTTCATGTTCGTGGCGTCGGCGGCTCTGGGGGCCGTCAGCGCTCTGCTGGCAGCCCTCCTCTTCAAGCACGTGGACCTGCGGAACAACCCCAGTCTGGAGTTCGCCATGATGCTGATCTTCACGTACGCGCCGTATGGACTGGCGGAAGGAGTGCATTTGTCGGGTGAGTTTGAGGGGGGGGGGAAGAAAAATGGTGGGAAGGGTGGATGTGAGAATGAATGATGGTGATGTGGTTGATGTGTGTATGTTGCTCGTATGGTGTGTCGAGTGCTGTGACCTGATAATAAAAACGCATTTTTTTGGGGGGGGGGATGGTTGCGGCTTTTATGCTTTGAGCGTACACTATGAATTCCATTTCACACTTGGAAGCTTAGAATGGATATCGAACCGGCTGCCCACTCACTCTGAGTTCAGTTGCTGTTAAAACTTGATCGCTTTAGTGAATGCTGGAAGACATGGCTTGTTATAATGTCGACATCTTAAGCTGAGCTAATGGATGTCCCTAACACATGTTGAAAGCCTGTCGCGGTCGCAGAGACGTTGCCTGGCCGCCCTTTTCTTGTAGTTTGCCAATAGCGCGTGTTGTAAAGTCGAGAAAAAGTAACAGAAAACCATCTTAGCTCCAGATTGTGCGAATTCCAGGACAACTCGCTGGCCGAAGTGTCGTCTGTTTCCAAGTCTTAACAAATTCAAACCTATCTGTAAAAACGATAGATGGGACACATTTTGTGTCAATCATTTTCGGGACCGATCTGGAAGTTCCGGTGGCTCTCGGAGTCTGCAGGGCTCAGTTCTTATCTCTGCGATTTGGCCAACAGTGGACCGGACAAATTTCGGCACATTTTGCTAGATCTGGAGGTCCCGCTTGTTAAATCATCGGAATTCCCAGTGGTTCTGCCTCCGTCTGTCGAAATTTCGCAGCTCTCGCTGATACAGTGACTGATTGAGCGCCATAGATGGGCCGTATGGACGTGATTTGTTTTTGTGGGTCCAGTTTGACGTTTTTACGATTCAAATGATCTGCTTTGCAGCTGGTCATCTTGTATTTTTAGGATATTATCGTAAAAGTGTTCGTGGAAACTCGAGGTACTGGTTCGTTGTCCTTTTGCCATGGACCGTTACTTGTCGAAATTCGATTTGTGTTTGAAGATGCAAGGATTGCGTCAAAGCGTTCACCTTAGAATAATGTCACATATTGAATGATTGTGATCCAGTTGAAAGCCTAGTTACGACTGGTATTTCCCTGTGTCGTTAGCTTATTGGTACAGTCGGTCTTGATTGATGTTTGAGCTGTCCCACGATCACGGTCCAAGTATTTCGCCAATGATGCTGTAGGTTTGTTTACTTTTTGGTCCCTGGTAGCCAATGGAGATCTTCATTTACTTTTACTCCCCATCTTTCCATCTCTTCCTCTTCCTCTCTCTCCCTCCCCTCCCCCTTTTCCCTACCCGCTACCTCTCCCTCGCCCTCTCCCCCTCCATCTCCCTCTCCCTCTGCTTTCCCTCTCCCTCTCCCCCTCTCCCTTTCTCTCTCCCTCTCTGTCTGTCTCTCTCTTCGGGGTGACAGGGTCCGTTGTTTGATTGGTGTGATTCGCCAGTCAGGCATGATATACTCCTGTGGTTTTCTGACCACAATCCGGCTTACCAGGTGTCTATGTAGAAATTGACTCACATGAATGCCTCCATCGGAGTGAATCTTCTAGACGTGGTTATTGTGTATACAGTAGCGCCGATGCAAGATTTTGTCAGAGTTGAAAATCAAGGGCATTGGGATTTACGGTTGGGTTCCACAGATGTAGAGGAGCTGGCAACTCGCTGTGTCCCGTACTTCCCGGGTTTGAGCCGATGAGAGCGCAGGGCTTCGTTCAGCTTGATCCATTCACGGATGCCGACCGTTACTGGCTTAAAGGTTTTCTTTTAAGCGTGTCATTTTGGGTATCAGTCTGGAGCGAATCTACTTGGACTTGGAGTTTGTTTTATCAACGGCTCACAGATGATTTGTCGAGACCCTTTTTCGAAAGCTTCCGAATGTTATATTGAATTCTGATGCTTTGAAAACAAATAACTTTTTCATGCACTTGGTTATCAGTGCTGAGCTGTTGAGTGGGTATGCATTATAGCACCGTCTACCAAATTTATACTTGAATCTACCCTTGCCACCCCGCACAGCATTCCCAATAGACGAGAAGCGTCTTCGATAAATATCAGTCGCCGTTAGCCATTGTCGTCAGACATCATCTCGGACACCTGTGTCCACTGCCCACCGTTCAGAAGCGCAGTTCGCTAATGAGAAACAAGTGTTCGCACGCCGAGCGGCCGACCGTTTGGCCGTTGTTGGCCCGCCGCCGGTCTTTTGTTCGTGATCTCCACCGGGTGTGAGTTGAGTGACGCTATGGAGGATCCCGTGCTGAAACTGTCAGCCGAGGTGAGTTTATTGCTTTTTTTCTTTATTGTATACAATATTGGAATAAATTTGTCTAACGATAGATGAAAAGTTATTTTGCAGCATGAAGAGCAAGGAACAGGGTCGCATCAACCTCCTTCTCTCCAACCGTTTTCATATTTGATTTGCCTGTAATTTTAACTTTGCTCGTTTTTTCGCTCCTCACTTCTCACAAAATAGTTTTACTTGCCCTCTGTCATGTGACATATGTCATTTTTTTCAGGACCAGGAGAAGATCAGGTCATGGGTTCCCGCGCCGCTGGTTCCGCCCACCCCTAGGGACCATCCGGCGCTGAACCCGGTTATCGTTGATGGCAAGGTATGCCAAACTCCTCTGACAATGCTATATCAGATTGAGATTTATTTCGTTGGCTTCACATGCTCATGCTTAGATATATATTGAGTATGAACTCGGTTAGGATTAGGCACCTGACGGTCAATTGTGTCTCGTTTGCTAATGCCCTACCACCAGTAAGTAAGGTAATATGTAACACTTGCAATGGGTTATTACATGCAAAGTTTCCACGTTTTCAGCGCATCTTCTACTTCCAATCAAATGAGATTTTCCTTTGCAGACTTTGCAGACAAGTTATATAGTTATTATCCTTCTTAACATCCACCCATGTGTTTCCTACAGCTCGGTAAATATGTGCGTGTGAACAGCCGCGATCTTCTGAACGTGGCCTCTCACAACTACCTGGGTATGGTGGGCGATCCTCGGGTCGAGACTGCCAGCGTCACTGCCCTCAGAAAGTACGGTGTCGGCGCGTGCGGGCCGCGCACCTTCTTTGGAACGGTCGGTAAGTTGGGAGGAGAAAGTGTGGAGTGGGAGCGGGAGGAGGGGAGACTTAGACTTACGGACTGTCGGATGCCGAACCATAGAACGCTTATTCTCCTAGGTAGTTCATGTTTGACTATTAACTTGTCTCGGAATGTTTTTGAACGCATATTGTGTTTTGGTCATCCTAATCATAGCAATCAGGCGGATCAGCAGAACATCTAAATCTCCCTGTAAAATTTGATAACATTACCATACCGTAGGCATTTAAATTCAACTAATCACAGGCGATTTTCTACTCAATTTCATGAATTGTTGATCCATCATTCGTCCTAACTCTGTGCTGTTTTCACGTGTCCATCGAACAGACGTTCACCTGGAGCTGGAGCGCAGCATCTCAGCGTTTCTGGGCACGGAGGAAACGGCCATCTACTCGCTGGGGTTTTCCACCGTCAGCTCGGCCATACCGGCCTATGCCAAGCCGGGAGACGTTCTCTTTGTGTAAGCCGTGTGTAGGGATCGCTTTGACAATGGGGAAAATCCAGCCGGGAGCAGAGCTGGTGCTTGTAAATGTCCGGATCGGCTTTCAATCACTGAGGTCCATTATCGTTTGTCATTTGATAGTGATTTTTGGCTGACGTGTCGAGTAATTTAGGGATTTTCGGAGAACTTGCGTTCTTCTGCAGGATTTCGTAGAAATCGGCTTACTGTCATGACTTGTCTTTGATATGTCCGGTCGTTTAGCCTGTATCTAAGCGCACCAAAGGATGATATGCATGTTATTTTGCATAAGATGACGATGCTTAATCATAATTTCAGGGACGAATCGGTGCACTTCGCGATTCAGAAAGGTGTGCAGGTGTCCAAGAGTAAAACCGTGTGGTTCAAGCATAACGACATGCACGATCTGGAACAAAAAATTCTGGAAGTGATGCATAAGAGAGAGGTGGGTCACTTTTGAAGTGTCCATATTGTAGCAATCCACACATCACAACGATCTGGCCTTCCAACTTGCTCGTATGTCTAATTAAAATGGATTTGATGACTTTCTCTCATGCTGTTTTGTTTCCTTTTTCTGACCGAACTACCAAACTCCCAGGATGCAAAACCCTCCGCCGCGGCCGCTCGCCACTTCATCATAGTCGAGGGCCTCTACCTAAACGAGGGTGACATCTGCCCATTGCCAGAGGTGGTGGCACTAGCTAAACAGCACAAGATTCGCATCATTCTGGACGAAAATGTATCGATTGGAGTGCTGGGCGCTCATGGACGCGGTGCCACCGAACACTTCGGCGTCAAGGTGTGTGGGCGGTGATCTTCTAAAGCTATGCTAGCTTGCGATGGTGTAGTAGTTGCTGCTCTTCACTTCCGATGCTATTATGAACGCCATGTTCATGTCATTCATTGAAGTCAGCCTTTTTGCCTACGACGCGCACTTTGTAACCGAGATTATCGACTGGGACACTACGGTTGGAATGTCTGTAGTGTACGGTTCTTAAAAGCGATGAACAACACCCGTTGAAGTGGAGCGCTGACACTGCGCTTACTCTCTGTCTTCAGGTGACGGACATTGACCTGATCTGCGGTTCCCTGGAGCACTCGCTAGGGTCGTGCGGCGGCTTCACCAGTGGGTCCTATCACGTCGTCGATCACCAGCGGCTGAACGGACTCGGTAATTGTTCTGTCCTTGTCCACCGAACACTCAACTGTGCCTCGTAGTCTTCATATATTGTAACGCCGCCACGAACTCCACCCAGTCGCCAGCCCAGACACGAATGGCGCGCACACGAGCAAACCTCCCGGCATCGACTCGGCTGACGTGTACAACCCGACCAGTGAAATCGGCCACTAAATCAATAGCGCAGTACGCAACACTAAATCAATAGCGCAGTACGCAACACTCCTCCCCACAGGCAAGAAGTATACCCATGCCACGATTCAGCACCGTAACTCGGTAGGGGGCACCACTGCAGCGGTTTAGGGGTGACCCGCCACGACATGGGCCGGACGAATTTGGTCAGCATGACGGGTGAAGGCGCGGCCGTCCTCGAGGCGAACGTCCACCATTACACCACTGCTGTTCGAGACCACCGCGGGGACCCATCGGCGGGCGAAGCCCTGACACTCTTCAACCCAGACGGCGTCCCCGACGCGGAAATCGCGCGGTCGGGCGCGGCGGTCGTGGACGTCCTTCATGGCTGACTGACGGGCCTCCACGGTGGAGCGCAGACTCGGGCGCAGCGACTGCAGTGGAGTACGCAGCGCTCGGCCGAACATCAGCTCAGCCGGAGCTCGCCCCGTTGTCGACTGTGGCGAATTCCTGTAGGTGAAAAGAAAACGCGACAGTTTTGTCTGGAGGCTTCCTTCAGTCCTCTTCAACGCCGATTTTACGACTTTCACCAAAGCCTCAGCCTGGCCATTGGAGGCGGGATGACGCGGCGGGCTACAGACGTGCCGGATACCATTCTCAGACAAGAACAACTTAAACTGTTCACTCGTGAAGCAGGTGCCATTGTCTGACACAAGGACTAAAGGCAATCCAAAAACAGAAAAACACTTGCGAAGGTTTTCAATCACACATGTTGAACTTGTTGAGCTCGTAACAAACACTTCAAGCCATTTGGTGAACGAATCCACAACTATTAAAAGCATCTTCCCCTCCACGGGGCCGGCAAAATCAACATGAATTCTGCTCCACGGCTCGGTGGGGAATATCCAGGGTTTCAAAGGTACCACCGGTACCTTACCTTTGTCCGCCTGACACGCCTGACACGCCCTTACTCGGTCCTCAATCTGGCCGTCCAGTCCCGGCCACCAGACGACGCTCCGGGCGAGCTGCTTCATCGCCGTCATTCCAGGATGGCCACTGTGCAACAGAGACAGGACGCGACTTCTCAGCTGAGTAGGCACGACAACTCGTAAACCCCACAACAAACAACCATTCTCGATGCTCAACTCATGACGGTGGTTGAAAAAGAATGATAACTCATCTCTGGGACAGACCTCGGGCCATCCATCACGAGTAAAGATGTACGCGGCGGAAACAGCGGGGTCTCGACGGGTGGCGGCCTGAAGCTGAGCGACCGAGACCAGACTCTCCGCGGCGTCCAGCATCTGTACCACCTCGGCCGGCGGCGGCGGGTCCGGCGGGCAGAACGGAGCCGGCAGGCGGCTGAGGCCATCCGCGTTGCTGATCTCCTTCCCTGGAACGTACTTCAGATCGAAATCGTAGCCGGTCAGGGTCAGCTTCCAGCGGACCATCCTCGGCGACACCACCTGCGGCAGAGACTTGTGTGGGCTCAACAATCCCAACAACGGCTTGTGGTCAGTTTTCACAACAAATCGGCGGCCATACAAATATTGGTGAAACTTCACAATGCCAAAAACTACACCCAAAGCTTCCTTGTCTAGCTGGCTGTAATTGCGTTCGGCGGCAGACAAACGGCGGCTAGCATACGCTATGGGACGGTCAGCTCCTGATCTGGCATCTGGGTGGCTCAGAACAGCCGCAACACCCTCCGGGCTGGCATCAGTAGTGAGCACTAGCGGGAGACTCTGCTGATAGTGGCACAAAACTGGGGCAGAGCAGAGCAGGCGTTTAGTCTCTTGGAAGCTCGACTGTTGACTTGGACCCCATACCCAAGGGGCATCTTTCTTACCTAAATTGTACAGCGGAGCAGCAACTGTACTTAGGCGCGGCAGGAATCGGCTGTAGTATTGCAGTAGGCCGAGGTAGGCTCTCAACTCTGGCAGGTTCTTGGGCTCAGGAGCAGACATCACGGCGCTCACTTTGTCGTCGGACGGCTGAATTCCGGCGGACGAGATGCGGTGACCCAGGTAGCACACTTCACGCGCCAACCAGGTCGTCTTCCTCACGTTGATCTTGAGGCCGGCATCAGAGAGACGTTGCAGTACCTCCCTCACGTTCGACAGGTGCTCAGCCGGCGTCTTTCCTGTGACACAAAGGTCATCCAAAAACACTGCAGTATGAGGCACACCCGCCAACAAAGTTTCCATTTCCCTTTGAAAAATGGCGACTGCAGATTTGATACCAAAAGCTAGGCGAGTGACACAGAACAGGCCCTTGTGTGTGTTAATGGTAGTATACATCTGACTCTGGCTATCAAGTTCCAACTGTAGATAAGCTTCGCGCAAATCAATCTTGGTAAAGTAACGGCCTCCTGACAAAACCGCAAACAGCTCCTCTGTCCGGGGCAGTGGGTACGACTCCAGAGACGTGGCAGTATTAACCGTCAAATCATAGCTACCGCACAGGCGTATACTACCGTCAGACTTCTTCACTGGGACGACGGGTGCCGCCCACTCAGAAGTCGGAACAGGGCGCAGAATACCCAGCTGCACCTGACGGTCCAGCTCATCTTCGATGTCCTTCTTCAACGCCAGCGGAGGCGGGCGGTGCTTGTAGAACTTGGCTGGCGCTGACGGGTCCACCTGAAGCGAGACCTTACGAGGTTTGTAGCAACCCAAACCAGGGCTAAACACATCTGGGAACTCCAGCTCCATCTTCTTCAGACTATGTAACAGCGACTGGGCATCCCCGGGGAGGCACTCCTCAGAGCCAATCATGCACAGGGACTGCCAGTCAAGACGAATCACTTGTAACCAATCACGTCCCAGCAGGGCGGGCCCAGGTTGTCTCACAACCAACAGCTGCAGCTGAGCTGTCTGACCCTGGTAGGACACCTGGACCTCAGCCACTCCCTCAATAGGGACCTCCTCTCTCATGTACGTCAACAGGCGACGGCCAGAGCACACCAGGGGCGGTCGGGCAGACAGGTCAGGCCACAGCGCACAGTACTGATCATGACTGATGAGACTGCAAGAAGCTCCAGTGTCCACCTCCATGGTCAGTGGAACACCATTGACACATACATCCACTTTATACGGTCTGGCAACAGCAGCAGCTGGGGCTTGGCGGGGCAGGCTGAAGGCGGTGGCTGCACAATCGGATAGGCCAGCAGAAGCAACAGTACCAGGCGGACTGGCAGCGGCGGCAGGGCAGGGCGGGCTGGCAGCAGCGGCAGAGCCGGGCGGGCTGGCGGCGGCGGCGGCGGCAGGGCAGGGCGGGCAGGCGGCAGGGCAGGGCGGCCTGGCGGCGGCGGCAGGGCAGGGCGGCGGGCAGGCGGCAGCAGCAGGGCAGGGCGGCCTGGCGGCGGCGGCGGCAGAGCAGGGCGGGCTGGCAGCAGTGGCAGGGCAGGGCGGGCCGGCAGTGGCGGCAGCGACGGCAGGGCAGGGCGGGCTGGCGGTGGAGGCAGGGCAAGGCAGGCTCACCTCTGTGCTGGGCGGTCTCACCGCTGGGCTGGGCGGGCTCACCGCAGGGCTGGGCGGGCTCACGGCTGGGCTGGGCAGGCTCACGACTGGGCTGGGCAGATTCATGGCGGTGCCGGGCAGGCTGGAGGCAGGTTCAGAGACACACATCTCCTGGCCAACATGGGCAAGTCCAAACAATTCATACACTTCAGTGTCGGGTTCCACAAAATGAGACGTCTGGGTGGTTTGTGGATGGTTGATCCTACAAGCAGCTCGAGTATGACCAATCCTCCCACACGCAAAGCAAGCCGACTTCTTGAAGGGACAGTGAGTCGGCTGGTGGGATGTTCCCAGACATCTACTGCACTTGGTTGGCTGGCCAGACACAACCGCAGACTTCTTTGGCAACTGCTTAGACTGACAGACCGACTGAGTATGTCCCACTTTTGAACAATTGAAGCAACTTTGGGTCCTGAAAGGACACTGACTGGCCTGGTGCCTCCGACTGTTACATCTTTGACACCTCACCGTGGATGTAGACCGGGCGAGATGCAGCTGCTGTGGTGCCACCTGGCTGAAGTGAAGTCCTGGCCTGTTGAGGTCCTCCAGCTGGGTTCTGGTTACCTCCAGGTGTTGGGCCATTTCCACAGCCTTTTGTAGCGTCAGGTGTGGATCTGCAAAAAACCTCTTCTGCAGCTCCGGGTCCTTGCACCTGGCAACAGCACATTCCAGCACGACAGTCTCTCTCGCCACCAAATCATACCCACATCGATCTGCCTGCAAACGCAAGCGAGTGATAAACGCATCAAACTTCTCCCCCTCCTTCCGGAACAAATCATGCAAGATTGCCTTTTCATAGGTGACGTTTACCATTGGTTGAAAATGAGCCTTCAACTTCTCAGTTAGGAGCTTATACTCGTCTGCAGAGCGGGGCAGACCAGAAGGTTGTGGGAGGGTGCGAACGATCTCCTGCACTTCCAGCCCCATGAGCGTTTGTAAAACGGCAGCTTTTCTCTCCGGCGATGTGATGTCTACTGCCACCAAATAAAATTCCACCCCTCGCAGCCATCGTTCGAAATTCTCACCGGGCGTGAACTGCGCAGGAGGTTGAAGCGCCGCCATAGTGCAGTCCTAATGATGATCCTCGTCGCCAAAAGTGTTCTGTCCTTGTCCACCGAACACTCAACTGTGCCTCGTAGTCTTCATATATTGTAACGCCGCCACGAACTCCACCCAGTCGCCAGCCCAGACACGAATGGCGCGCACACGAGCAAACCTCCCGGCATCGACTCGGCTGACGTGTACAACCCGACCAGTGAAATCGGCCACTAAATCAATAGCGCAGTACGCAACACTAAATCAATAGCGCAGTACGCAACAGTAATCAATATCGAGGATTTATTTTGATCAGCAATGGTGCTATTGTTGTCAGATTAAATCGAATATGAGGTGTCTTTGAGCATTAATAAACGCTTTATTGTATTGTTACATTCAGGTTGATGTACGATATATGAGCACTTCTCACTGAAATTATGTAACACTAGTAATGACAAGATGTGAACTTCATCCAACGTCTTCTTTACTGCCACAGGCTATGTGTTTTCGGCGTCGTTGCCTCCGATGCTGGCCTCTGCGGCCACCATGGCTTTGGAGCTGATCGACAATGACGTCACGCTGACGTCACGACTGAAGACTGTGTCGGAGAAACTGCATGCCGCGCTATCGAATGTAGATCGGTATGTCGTCAGGATGTAAAAAGCGTGGCGCAGTTTTGGTGATGTGGTGGGTGATTTATTTGGGGAACCTTTTTTCTCGCATAAGTTGATAATATTGGCCGCGTACTCAGCGGATAATCTTGCGCTTTAGCTATGAGGCTATCATCACCTCATATGTGACGACCTCTACACCTGCTTCCTGTGCCGCACTTGTGCCTAAATGGATGGTCGGATCTATCCACAGACTGGATCTGGTGGGGGTGCCCGAGTCTCCCATCAAACACCTGCGTCTTAAAACGTCCAGCGGAGACAGACAGAAGGACCAGGACAAGCTACAGCGCATTGTCGACTTTGTGAGTGGTATGAGGCTAAAATCAGGTCTCGCGAGCAGAAACAGCGACGCGGGTCATACTCATGTTGTATGTATGTCTATCCGAAGAAAGCCGTGATATATAAACGCCTCGTTAATTTTCCATTACTTTGATATCGAAACTTCTTTTGTCACAGCTGCTGCTCGTGTGTACTGTGAACTGATGTTCACTTAGCAAAGCCATAGCAATCATATGAGGGAAACTCTGCGCCCATACTCTTATGTTCGTCCTGTTTCAGGCTCGCGACGAGGGCGTGCTTCTGACCACTGCCAGCTACCTACCAGAGCAGGAGGTGCACGCTCCGCCACCCAGTATCCGCGTCATCGCGGCTGTCTACCTTCTGGACGAGGAGATACAGCTGGTCAAACGCGCGTTGGATACGGCCGTGGCCCGTGTGTTCTGACTTCTGAGCACAGTGGTTTGGTCAAAAGATAGAGATTGAAGACCGGTGGTCTGTGCGGAAGGGAAATGTGATGGATAATATGTTGGTATGGGCAGGATGTGTTGTGGGATTGTGTGGTGTGTGATTTGAGGACGGAAATATACCAATCTGCTGAAAAGCGTTTATCGAGATATGTTGTGATGAGTGATGAGAAAATGGTCTATTGCTTGCCTTGACTGTAGGTTCTAGGACAATTGAGCTACGAAAGGTGGTTGCAAATATACATACTGTCAGTCTAGCAATTAGCATATTAACACCTTTCACCGACCCTCTGCGTGCCTCTGTGACGCATGTGTTTGTTTTGTTTAATTGACGACACTAATTTGTATTCCGGCAGGCATTATGGCGATCCTGTTCTGCGGCATCGTCATGTCCCACTACACCCACTTCAACCTGTCTCCCGTCACCCAGATCACCATGCAGCAGACCATGCGCACACTCGCCTTCGTGGCAGGTGAGTACAGCTTAGAGAGAGGTGTAGTTTACTGGTGAACTGGGCCGTCACCCAGATCACCATGCAGCAGACCATGCGCACGCTCGCCTTGGTGGCAGGTGAAAATAGCTGGGTTATGGGGTTCGATTTGTCTGAAACTACTGTGTTTGTCCGATGTTTTGTCACTCGTTACTGTTATTGTTTCTGATTTATTTTATCAGTATCTTTTGTAATCGTGGGATCTCATATTCAGTCGTAATTCTGTGTAATGGCGATGTAATATTCCCTTATAGATTTTACGGGTCTTGTGGAATGGATCGAAATGTAGTACTGTGTGATGTCCTCGGGCTGGCCGGTCTTTCTTGATTACACAGCCTTCGGACTCCGTTGTAATCCAATACCGGTGATTGTAAACAGTTCGAAATCCCTGAGTGATCCTTCGCTCACACCTTGACCCCTCGGTGCGTTTTCAGAGACGTGTGTGTTCGCGTACCTGGGTCTGGCCATCTTCAGCTTCAAACACCAGGTGGAGCCGGCGCTCGTCATCTGGTCGCTGATTCTCTGCCTGATCGGACGCGCGCTCAACATCTTCCCGCTCTCGATACTGGTCAACTACTTCAGGGAGCACAAAATCACCAGGAAAATGCAGGCCATCATGTGGTTTAGCGGTGAGTCCGGGTTTTCTATGTTTTATAACTTCTGTGATTAAATGATCCACCTCTTATAACGGCCTTCATTTGATAGTCACAAATAGGTATGTATGCAAATCGCACACGTCGGGGTGTTCAGTCGCTGTTTTGGGTTTATGTGCCACAGTTTGTGAAATAAGAAGGCGTTAAAAAACTGTATCACTTTCGGCCTCCGCCCTCAGTAACAAAAAAGTCGATTCTTACTTGCTGTAACACCTTCTACTTCCCTACCTCTTTTTTTCCCGCAGGTCTTCGTGGCGCCATCGCGTACGCGCTCTGCCTCCACCTGGAGTTTGAGACCGAGAAGCGGCACGTCCTAGTAACCACCACTCTGATCGTGGTGCTATGCTCCATTCTACTCCTCGGCGGGAGCACCCAACCACTACTAAAATATCTCAGTGCCGACCGATTCACCAACGACCTCCGCACCCGGAGACGGCGGCGCACCCGCCGGCAGCGCGACCTCAACCTGAGTAAGACGCGCGAGCTGGGAACGGCGCTCGACTCTGAGCACTTCTCCGAGCTAACAGAGGACGAGCGGGACACGAACGCCAACCCGCAGCAGCTGAGAGGGTTCGCCAAGTGGGATTATCTCTACTTCAAACCGTTCTTCACCAGGAGACTCACGCAACAGGTACGGGGAAACGATGCCTTGTTGAGGATGCCAAGGTTCTGTGATATTTGTCTTGACCTCAAAAATCATTTCTGAAATTGTCCTTTAAAATGTTATTATATTTTTAAAAACGGAATGAGGATTTTGAGATTGAGTAAATTATATGTCAATCAAATTGCTGGTCGCATAGTTCGGAATCACTGAAATCGTTTTCTAAGCTCTGTTGTTAACGTAACGATCATTGATAAATGCTTATGCGTCGTTTTCGCTCCGATTACAGGAGCTGCGAGACGCCAAGACTCAGATGACTGACCTCACCAACAAGGTGTACGAAACGATCCGCGTGTCGCCCGAGCACTCGGACGAAGAGGAGCTGCTGGCCTGAGTGACGTCAAAGTGACGTCAGAGAGACGTATGTCGGCCAATCAGCTGCATCTGTTACCTCAAACTGACGTCAGATGGTATGTTTGGTCGTCGCAGAGGGACTAACGTTTGTGCATTGACGGACTGGGCGCTTAAAAAGACAAGACGTTTGAACCTATGAAATTGTATTCATCGGTTCGCAAGCGGACCCATATGCGATCTGAAGACGCACGGCATGATATATTTGTTTAAGGCGACGGTTCTGCAGGTTTTGCTTGTTGTGATCTGCCTTGGATGATCTTCCACCAGCAGTGCAGTCCTCAGAGTATTACTATGGCAGGGCAGGGGTGGTGGTGGCAAAGTCTCCTACCGTTACGCGTGCGGCGAAGGTGGTGGCGACTGCAGTGAAATTTCGCAATGGTTTTGCAATGAAACTCTGCAGTTGCTGGTTTGTTGTGTTGTCGTTGGTGACTGGGACCACATCCCGTGATAGCTTTGTGGTAATTTTGATGCCAGTTAACTGTGAAGGAACACCAGATATTATGCAGTCAAGCACAGTGAACTCGCAAATCTGTGTCTGGTGAGACATGTTCGAATGCTACGTTGTTTTTGCCTGCTCTGCTGAGCCGGGAAGGTGCCGTCTTTTTGTTGCGTTATTTGTGCTGGGTTCTGCGGCTGTGCGTATGTGTTAATTAGCGTGAGGTGACTTCTATGCTAGTGGCATTATTACTATTATGGCTGTTGATTTGGCTCAAGTGAGTGCGATTTGTGGGCGTTTCAGGGTCCAGGAATGTTTGACCAGTATGAAGTAGTGTTATGCAGTGCGCCCGTACGAGGGGCAGTATTGAGTGCTATAAGGCGCTGAATGATAGGTCAATGTTTGTGGTTTCAGATGCCTCGCACTTGCATGCATTGTTGCCATCGTATGATCGCCATTCATCCGTCCCGTGCGGTTATAGCGTTATAGTGTATAACTGTATAAGTCCCCGTCGGTTTGAGGTTTGAGCACGAGGTTCACTTTGAGAAATTTGGGCTTGAGTGTTGGGTTGAGAAACTACTTTCCCTGTTATGCATATGCGTGTTCATTTATCACATAGTCCGATGAAAGATAGGTGGGCGCTTTGGAATTATTTATGCTCATATTGAGTGATCACGGATATATTTTGTTCAAATGCGTTCCAGCTGTTACGCTAAGCACTTGTTGTGCTACTGTTTGAGTGTGGCGAGGTGATTGCCTATCAGCATCGGTACCTACTAAATTTGCGAAGAACTTGCATTTCAAAGAATGTGTTTTGCTGCCTTCAGGTGTTCAGTGTTGTATCTTATGCAAAGCAGTTTGTTTTCTTGAAAGACTCTGGCAAATGATACAGCTCGAATACATAATGCCTCAGACGATGTATTTTCTCTTCTATCAAATCTTCTATGTTCTATCTATCTTATAAAAATATAGCCGCCAATCCCAGCACAGTGCGTGCCGTACTGTCATCGTATCACCCCGAATAGACACAATTCCATTCAAAATCGATGTATTTACATGTCCTTGGTTAGCCATGGCGCTATCTCAGTCTGTTGTATCCCACAGACGTAAACACCTGTATAGCTCCTCTAATACCCGAGAACAGCGAGAGAAACCCATCGCCCCTCGGCGTGCCCTCTTAGCGAGAGCCGTGATATTATACACAGACGGCACGGGTTAGTTAGTTCTGGGCACCACCCCCTCATCTAACGGACACCCTGCTCTTTCACTCGTCGCAGTCTTAGCTGATTCACATTTACACAGCCTTCAGTCACACTTGAAATCGGGGGCGCCTTATACAACTTAGGCTGTTCTCTACGCAGGGGCGGCTATGCAGTTCAAGTAAGCTGTTTTATGGTTTCGACAGTAACGTATAACGAGTTACCGCACCACTGCACGTCAATCGGCTGGGGCTATGTTTTGAGTGCGTCGAGCGAAATAGGATAATACGTAGGCATAATACCAGCCCGCTGGGCCGCTGTGGCAACTCAAAACACGACGTCTGGAGGCCACGATAGGAAGCCGGCGAAAGCCTTGCGCTGGGTAGTTTTCACAGGCAAAGGTTCACGCGAGAGACTCCAAGGACACACAGAGACACCCGCTCGACAACAGCCGTGACGGCTTACAGTTCAGCGATTCCCTTAGTGCAGCACATGTTCTCTTCATCCCTGCACCACGGCCGGTTAGGATAGCACCAGGTCACCAACATCGTATCCCTTCCATCACCACATCCATACCCGAGTCTGTTCCACAATGACACCCATCATCCAGTTCCACATCCACATTCAGTCTACGGCTGGTCAGTCCACTGAATCCACATTCCACATTACTCCTTGAGGCCGCATCTTCCGTCCACAGCTTCGCACACTCGGGTCCTTTAGGAACGGTCTTCTCAACAGACCGGGTCGTTCGGGACACACTAACCACGCCATATTGCGCCCGGTAGCGGGGAGCAGTAACTCACATCGAAAGCACAATATCGTACCCCTCGCGTCGGGGCAACATCCGAGGCAGGTTTCTATACAGGAACCGCTCACTGAATTACACATATGTAGGCTTTTCTACAAGGACCGTTTACTGAATTACACAGAGGCATACTTATCTACAAAGACCGATAATTGAATTACACGGATTCCGTGATGAATAATAACGCATTCCGAAAATCGTTACACGTGTTTACAAACCCGACACATACTCGTATTATGCAACATACAGGGTGTCCCATAAGTTCGTTCTCACCTAAATTTTACGTTTATAGGCTCTCTTGCTTAAAGGCACGCTGAAATTGGTTCGTAACTGAGCTTACGTGGTTGCCATGGCTGGTAGCAATATGCTCCACAGTAACTAATTTCTGTAGACAAAATAGTTTTTGCTAGAGAGCCCGCTTCCTACAGAGACGGCTAACGCCGCAACATTAAGGTCTCTGATACGGGTACTTCTCGGTATTTAGTCAGCACGTGACCATTCTCGACGATTGAGGGTGATTGAGGCCTACCAGTCTGTAGCCAATGTCCATCGCTAACTGGACGCACAGTCAGCAAGTGACGCCGATGATTTGTCGGGAGTCAATCACTGCAAGTTTATTCTCTTTCCAGTCAGCCCTCAGGAGTGAGCCATGTGGCCAAAACTGTGTGGCGCCAAAGTGGCCATCAAAAAGGTTAAAGGGCTAGAAAGTTGGTAAGCAGACTTTTCAGGATGGATTACCAGCTGTCTAAGAGTATTCTTTCGGGGTACATAACTCAAAGGTGCTTAAGCTTTGCTTACCGGAGGGCTCAAAACAGTCAAAAACGTATTAAAATGGCCAAACATGAGTTTCGTTATGCCTGAGGCTAAACAACTAGAGGGCTGAGGACATCAATAAGGTCATCTGGACTAACTAGTCCACGTTCGAGATGAAACACCCGTCCAAACCCGAAAACAACCCCATAAGGGCGAAGGAGGAGGCCTCCGTTCCGTCCCGTTATGTTCCTATGCAAAAGGCCAAGATCACGGTATTGTGAGGTTATAGGCGTCCAGACGCTGACCAGGTTGCGATTGGTGTCCCAGAAACAGCTGTGGGAAGCATAATACTTTCCCAAGAACATCTAGGAGGAGTTTCAGCCTTCAAGCTGAGCTCGAACCGCGAGTATGAACACATTTATAGAGGAGAAAATGGCATCCGGAAGGTCGTAGGCCCAGCTTCAGGCAAGACAGTGCATCAGTGCACAGGTCAAGCAAAGCTTAAAAGCAGTGCAAGGGGACTGTGACAGGCGTTTGTGGGAAGATCACATGCCAGGCAACTCATCGGATCAAAATTTCATAAAAATTCGTTGGTTATACTGAACTTGAGGCTCGTCGAAGCGAAGCGCTGTTCCAGCCTCGAGGAGCTCACGGCGCACGTCAATTCAGTCTGGGCTAACTTCAAGCCTGCTAAGCAGCCAAACCTGCCAGTTGGCATGCCGCAGCATGTATTCATGTGTTTGCCTATTAACTGGGGAGCACAATGAGGGGTCATTAATATATCAAAACGCAATGTACTCTGTTTCACATGCAAATATAATGTGAGAACGAACTTATGGGACACCCTGTACTTCAAGCACAGGATTCTACCTGGGGTCTTCCTCGCCTCACAGATCCCCGTTTTCACACCACTTACTACAGATATCTAACATTGAGGAGCAGGGCCCATCACACCGTGGCGAAGGAAGAAGAGTCACCAGCTGGACCACACCACAGAACGCACTATATTAGGCACATGAGCCGCGGACACCTTCACATGGCTGTATTATGTATGGCAAGACGGCGTACAACACGCGTAAAGTGCCGAGCACCATTGAAAGAATACCAATAGACCAGGACATTGACAAGCCGCACATATATTCATCACGTTTGACACATGGCTGCGATGATTATACTACGTTTACAGCTCAGGATCGCCTGTCAAACCCCGATTCATCTATTGAAGGTATACGACACGTAGAACGTCTTATCTTGTGTAAAACCATACGCCCTCGCTGTAATGCACTACCGTCCCATTTAAATGTAGCTATTCACGTCGTTCCTTCAGTGGTCGAGATTAAATATTACTGAAATGCTGTTTAGCGAAGCATAAACGGCACAATGTAATAGTCGCCGTGAGATTTGGACGCCTGAGGATTTTACTTATAGCAAGTCTCTGGCAGAACCGGCTGATTTTTTTTTTAAGTCTGTTGTTCATGGGTTTTGGGTATCTCATAACCGACAAAGAGTAGAACTTTGTTTCAAAATATGTCACTGCGAAAAACATCGCGTAATTCGAAAGGCGAACTATGACACAATAAGCCGCGGAACTCACGTGATGTGACGTCATCTCCGTTTCTGTAGCACCACGCCAGTGTTTTCTAGCAGATTATGTCCCACTTCACCCTTTCGCTCTATGACGTCACACTGCATCAAGTGCGTCACTCCCAACCACTGGAAGTATGACGTCACCCACCGCCGGCGGTCCGGCGATCAGCCCGTTCAGAACAGGCGTGATCCTCCGGCCGGCGACCTCCAATGTGGTGTCTGGCGGGGGCGGGGGCGGGGGCGGGGGCGGGGGCGGGGGCGGCTGCACAGCAGTCGGTCCGGCCGCCCGACACTGTCCTTATCTGGCCTCCTCGGCTGCAGCCGGCTGCGGCGGCTGGGGAGCGGCCTGGGCAGCGGCCGCGGCGGCCGCCCGCGACTCCTGCCGCTGGGGGTCGTAGTTCACCAGTCGGCGGCCCACCAGATATCTGACGGGGACGGGTCGATGGTCAGCAACGGATGTGGAAGCACCGAGCCCCACTTGGTTTGCGCTAAACCCCTCCACTGCATTAGATTAGCTAAGGCTTTCCTAGAAACCGTCTGTGATAGCTAATAGATTGACTCTCGACATGCTGAGCATCACACTCAGGTGGCAATAAGATTGTCGGACGGTGACGATTTACAACTATGCAACATGGCAAAGATGCATCTCATTCTCTTTTACCAATCAATCAAACCACTAAATCCACCCTACTTAACATCTATTCCACAACCGTCAGCGGAGCACCATCAAGCAGTCGTGGCCGAGTGGTTAAGGCGTCAGACTCGAAATCTGATGGGGTCTCCCCGCGCAGGTTCGAATCCTGCCGGCTGCGTAACTTTTCGCCGCTCAAGGCAAGAACCGCGCAGTCGTCACGGAGACCTCTCACTTATGAGATTGCCACTACGTTTTTAACTCACATTTTTACTTTTAGCATGACATGCAGAACACGATTCTACTCACTTGTCGTTTTTGATGTGTTCGTAGAGTTTCCGGAACTGGTGGTACTGGAACCAGAGCATGGTAACCAGCGAGCTGACCACCACCAGGAACGGGTAGATGTTCCGCTGCACCATGTAGAGCGCCGTCGATGGAGGCACTGCCGGTCAGGGCACGGACAGGGGCAGCGGTCAGCGAACGGGAGACATGGGGGCGAATATTATACGTCCTGTAGTCGACATGTCATATTGTCTCGTGAGAGCCATTTGTATTTTGTATTTGTACATACGGTCTCCATTGTATGGCTTTTCAGACAGCGATTGATGGTTCATAGCACACTTAGCCTATGATTGTTACAAAAAAGTACATGGCGTAATATTCACATGAAATGCAGTAAGGCAAGTGATCTTTTGAGCGGTCAGATGCTCCTCAATGTCAATTTTATCTTCAGCCTAAGGCTAGCCTCGTTATCTTACTTACTTAGACTTATTTCGTCGACTCCATCTAGTAGATGCAGGATCATTTCTGATCGTCTTCCAATTATGTTAGCTGTCTGGATGATATAAATTTTCAGGACATCATAGTTGGGAGGACTCTTTAACAGTTACTCTTCTTGGTTATATTCTCAGTGAGTTCCTTGCGCACACGGGCTTGGTAGATATAATGGATGATCAAGCTTTGTGGCTTATCGGCGATGATGATAAGTTCTGCTGCTGGTAGCGTTCTGTTCAAGATAGTTTTGTATATTTTTTGAGCAGCTACTCTATCGTCCTTCAGTTTGTCACATTCAAAGAGCATGTGTTCCAGAGTTTCAATGGTATTACGACACAATGGACAGACAACAGTTTCTTTGTGCCTTCTAACCATGCTTGTGGCCACCAAAGAGTGGCCCGTTAGTAGGACAATTTTGGTTAGTGTCGCTTGTCTGGTAATTGCGCTGTACTTGCTTGCCGGCCAAAATGTTTTCGGCGCCTCGTACTTTTCGGTTTGTGGCAGTAGCGAAAGCCAAAACAAACTTGTCATATTCTCTGCTGTGTTCCTGATGATTTTTGTCATACTTTGATCCACTGATGCAGATGCTAACTTGTTCCATGCTGTCCGCGGTTGGTCTATTTTTTGATTAGCCAGAATAGAGAGGCTTGGTAAGTTCAGATGTTGGAGCAATGTGTCCCATTGGCGCACAAGACTCGTGGTTCGATCAGCATTGACTGCTCCATGGGTGATGATATATCTGGTTAGAGTGTGTTCCTTCGCAGCTCTCAGAAGGAAACCTATGAATTGGAGTGCGGTTCTCATTACGAGGCTTGTGCATGTCGGTGCACCCAACATCACATATGTCACCATTTTTTGCGTTTTGGTTGGTAAACCTTGGATGAGACGGTAAATGCGCATGAGCATTCCTTCCAAGTACATGATATCTGTTGGTGAAAGGGATGTAACTGCTAGGCTGTAAATTAGAACCGGTTCAGCATATATTCTCCATGTTGTATAGTGTGACATCGGATTGTCCATTTTGAGGTTGATTCCTTTCTTACACTTAGCAAAAAATGTTCTTCTTGCTTTCTTCATGCATTCTTCTATCCTTCTCTTTGCTGGACTTCTGGTTGTCATAATGATTCCTAGGTGGGTGTATTCATCAGTTTGCTCTATTGATTCAGTGCCAAGCGTCCACTGTACCGGAGCTGTCCTGCCAAAGACCATTATTTTGGTTTTTGATACGTTATATCTATAACGCCACAAGCAACTATGGTTGTAAGCGATATCAAGCATTTCTTGGAGTTCGTTTGGGTCTGTGCTTATGAGTACTTCATCATCGGCGTAAGCGATAACTGGTACTTGTTTACACCCTATCTTGGCTCCCTTATGTGATTCCAGCAGCAGCATTCCAGTTATCGAACATCTCTAGATTCGCGACCGATTTCCACGATAAAAATGCGAACAAAATTATTTTTATGTCTCCTTTCTAACAATTCAACCAGCGAAGTGCACGACCTTCAGTATTCCATCCCAGGACTAATGCGAACCATTGCGCCAGCCACTGGACTCTCTCTAACCCACTAATCATTGAAACCACCCTCCCCGTATAGATCCCCCGTAACTCACGGATAAGCGGCACAAAGGAGTGGACCAGTACATAGGGTACGGCCAGGGCCAGACCGAGTAGAACCACCAGCGGCAGAGCCAGGTCCATGAGCACGGCGCGCAGCTGCAGGTTCCTCAGGCCGTTCAGATACACCTGAGGAGGGGAACATAGGTTAGTACGGTACACAGCTGGAGGTTCCTCAGACCGTTCAGATACACCTGGGGGGGGGGGGGGAGGGAGGGAGCAGGTCAGTACGGGAGGCAATTGGAGGTTCCTCAGACCGTTTAGATACACCTGAGGGGGAGGGGGGAGGACACAGGATGTTTATTGGACGTACTGCACGCAGCTGAATGTTCTCTCCTCCAATGATATGCATGTAAGGAAAATGGAAATATTCAATGAAAAACATGGGGACACCGTGAGATGAGCGCTAGAAAAAAGAAGAATTAGCGGATAGTCTCAACCTGTCGAGTTGAGAAACTCTGCAGGTACCAGGTCGACAAGGAGCGGTACGGGCCACGGTCGGCACGCTATTCTCACCTGTTCGAGCGCAGCCTTGAGCCACCAGTTGGGGCCCATCATGGTGATGGCACACGTGATCTTGGTGTAGAGCACCCCCAGTGCCCAGTCCTGCCGGTCACACAGACAGGTCGGTTACAGAAACCGGCTGTCGGACGCGAAATGAGTTCAATCAGAATTAAAGCGCATTCATCTATGCATAATGCATAGATGAATGATTCAATAAATGATTTAAAAGAAACGCTACGATACCAGTATAACGCCTTTTGGGGCGACTAACGGAGCGAGCGAGAGGGTGGGCCTTGCACGTGCGAAATTGCGAGGGGGTACCTCCAACTGACTTGTGCACGGCACCCTACTAACCGGTCTCTAGCGATGTGCCAAATTTGGGCACAATCGGCCCAGCCGTTCTCGAGATCTGGAAGCGGCACCCTGCACGTGCGCACGTGCAAAATGGGTCCCAACTGACTTGTGCACGGCACCCTACTAACCGGTCCCTAACTGTGTACCAAATTTGAGCGCAATCGGTCGAGCCGTTCTCGAGATCTGGAAACGACCCCTGCACGTGCGCACGTGCAGCAGCACCCCAACTCTGGCACATGGATATACAGTGCCTTGTGGGTGCCTACCTACATGCCAACTTTCAGCGCAATCGGCCAAGTAGTTACCGAGATATTGCAACAATTACCAAACTGACACCTCTTCGTTTTGCACGTGGCACGTGCATAAGGGGTCACCCACATGCATCGGGAATAGTCCAATACTTGGTAGAAGGAATGAAGCTACCCTACAAAAAAAAAGTGGTTGCTGAGATATAAGCCTCGCAAAAGCGTGACCATGGCCGGCCGGCCGGCCGGCCGCTCATGCTCAGAAATTTCCGTTATTATGGAGCGAGCGAAGCGAGCGGAGTCTTACGTAGAATAACGGAAATTTCTGAGTATGAGCGGCCGGCCGGCCGGCCGGCCGGCCGGCCGTGCGGACGCTTTTGCGAGGCTTATATCTCAGCAACCACTTGACCGATTTACATGCGGTAATTTTTGTAGGGTAGCTTCATTCCTTCTACCAAGTATTAGACTATCCTCGATGCATGTGGGTGACCCCTTATGCACGTGCCACGTGCAAAACGAAGAGGTGCCAGTTTAGTAATTGTTGCAATATCTCGGTAACTACTTGGCCGATTGCGCTGAAAGTTGGCATGTAGGTAGGCACCTACTAGGCACTGCATATCCATGTGCCAGAGTTGGGGTGCTGCTGCACGTGCGCACGTGCAGGGGTCGTTTCCAGATCTCGAGAACGGCTGGACCGATGCCGCTCAAATTTGGTACACGGTTAGGGACCAGTTAGTAAGGTGCCGTGCACAAGTCAGTTGGGACCCATTTTGCACGTGCGCACGTGCAGGGTGCCGCTTCCAGATCTCGAGAACGGCTGGGCCGATTGTGCTCAAATTTGGCACATCGCTAGAGACCGGTCAGTAGGGTGCCGTGCACAAGTCAGTTGGAGGTACCCCTCGAAATTTCGCACGTGCAAGACTCACCCCCTCGCTCGCTCCGTTAGTCGCCCCAAAAGGCGCTATACTGGTTCTAAGGAAAGACTACGCTCGCTTCGCTCGCTCCGTAATAACTCACTTTCAATCCATGAGGAGACATTAGGACCCTTGCTTAAAAATAGAGATGTCAATCGGATACCAACTTTTTGGCATACCGATACCAAACCGATACCAACTTGGTATTTGGTATTTCAATCGTAATGTGTTTACGGAGCGAGCGAAGCGAGCGTAGTCTTTCCTTAGATTAACGGAAATTTCTGAGTATGAGCGGCCGGCCGGCCGGCCGGCCGTGCGGACGCTTTTGCGAGGCTTATATCTCAGCAACCACTTGACCGATTTACACGCGGTAATTTTTGTAGGGTAGCTTCATTCCTTCTACCAAGTATTGGACTATTCCCGATGCATGTGGGTGACCCCTTATGCACGTGCCACGTGCAAAACGAAGAGGTGTCAGTTTTGTAATTGTTGCAATATCTTGGTAACTACTCGGCCGATTGCGCTGAAAGTTGGCATGTAGGTAGGCACCCACTAGGCACTGCATATCCATGTGCCAGATTTGGGGTGCTGCTGCACGTGCGCACGTGCAGGGGTCGTTTCCAGATCTCGAGAACGGCTGGACCGATGGCGCTCAAATTTGGTACACGGTTAGGGACCAGTTAGTAGGGTGCCGTGTACAAGTCAGTTGGAACCCATTTTGCACGTGCGCACGTGCAGGGTGCCGCTTCCAGATCTCGAGAACGGCTGGGCCGATTGTGCTCAAATTTGGCACATCGCTAGAGATCGGTTAGTAAGGTGCCGTGCACAAGTCAGTTGGAGGTACCCCCTCGAAATTTCGCACGTGCAAGGCCCACCCTCTCGCTCGCTCCGTTAGTCGCCCCAAAAGGCGTTATACTGGTTGGTATTTTGTTGGTATCATAAACCCTCACTAATGTATAAGAGGCTAAGAAATCGGTAAAAAGTTGGTATTTCCCTCATTTTCCCAAGTTGGTTTGGTTTCGGTATTTTCCCGTGGTTTTGGTTGGTATTTGGTTTGGTATCGGTATTCCGATTTTCTGTAATTGACATCACTACTTAAAAATGAGCTGTGCGTTTTATCACCACTATCTTCTCGAGTCTTCAAATTCCCCTTCAGAGACGCACTAAGTTCCAAGAATCGTACGCTTTCCTTCTTTTCCCTTCCTTGCTACCCATTCCTCTCCCCTCCCTCTGATCCCCTCACCTGGAACACGAAGAAGACGGGCGTCTGGTTGAGCGGCACCCTGATGGGTACAATGACCACCACCTCGAGCAGCAGGCCGTAGCAGAGGGGGATCACTCCGACCAGCACCACGAGCGCCACCAGAGCGCGCAGCGCCGCCACCGCCCACTGCCGGAGCCGGGCGTACACGCCCGACCAGCCCAGCGGCAGCCAGCTGGCGGCCAGCACCGCCAGACGCACGGCCAGCCAGCTGGCGTAGAGGCCGCAGGCGGCTGTGTATAGCTCGTGGGCGGGTCCGTCGGTGACCCAGAGGGACAGCAGGCAGCGGCCGATGTAGACCGGCACGGTCAGCATCAGGACGGAGGAGACCAGTAGGGTGATACACATCAGTATCAGCAAACAGCCGATCTGGGGGTCAGAATATCAGCACGTCAGAAACGAGACACTTATCAGCGCATCAGGAACAGACAGCCGATCTGGGGGTTAAAATATCAGGGTTAAAATACCAGCATATCAGTACGGACATCAGGAGCACATATCCAATCTCAAAGGTAACCAGCAGCACGCACTAACGATTCGGCATTTGCGTTTCACCTAGCTTCCAAAAGTTGAGAAGGTAAATGCAGCAAAGGCTTTCCGTGTAAATCGTTCCTCTAAAACAGCACGCACCTACCACATGAATTCATGAGTTCAGCATGCCAAATAGCAAGCAACGTAGCCTTCCTTCAAAGGCACTCGCAACCCCTCCTCACATACATCCCACCACCACACCCACTCCTTACCCTAGCGGACATCCACTGCGGCCGTTTGTAGGGCTGGAAGCCCACCGGCGCATCGTGCAGGATCAGCGCCTGGTGGGCCGCGCCGAGGCCGCCGCCGCCCGCCGCGCCGCCCGCCACGCCGTTCGGCTCGGCCCGCGGCGGGGGCGGCGGCGGCGGCGGAGGCGGCAGCGGACCGTCGTAGTTACCGCGCTCAATGTCGTCCTCCTGATGGGAAAGGAAATTGATAGATGAGTATTATACGAACAGATATTTAAAAGTTTCAATAAATGATGCGTGACTAGTCATGAGTCCATATTGAATTTGCATATATCAATCACTTGACGAACAGTCTGGCTACCACAGACTACTTCCATGGTCAAAGATATTCACCCAGTTCCTCTCCTTGGATCAGACTAGGACTCACCTGTTCATTGAGCTGGACGTCTCCGAGCAGGTAGGACCTGAGGTCAGTGACCCGCGCCACGGCCACGCACCACCAGCGGACCAGGTTCTTCAGCCACACCTGCCGGGTCGGTCACCGGTCAGTCAGATCGGGTCAGGTCAGGTCAGGTCAGGTCACACTAGTCTGGTAGGTCATGTCAGGTCAAGTCTGGTGAGTTTCTTGAGTGAAGTAAACGAAACGGCGCGATGCTTTCTAATTTAATAAACTCGAGAGTCCTGTTAACTGAGATTTTTCTATATTCATCTCGCACAGACCAGCTAATCAATATCAACGTACCAGATGAATATGCCTGGAACAGCTGTTTCGACATAACAACTCACTGTTATGTTATTGAATTCAGTCATGCGGATGCTTCGGATCTCCATAAGACTAAACGGATTGTGTCAGATCCTGGTCCTAAAAAGGTTGATCATGAAAATCACTCAAAACTGATAAAGATGTGGACTTAGGCACGACACGCCATCCAAGTATGAGCCCGCAGACCGTAACTAGGCATCTAGCAGCTAATCGTATTTGACGTCCGCTTCGACTTACCTTGGTGTGTCCCTGCTCGAGCAGCGCCGGTAGGAACACCTGAAGTAGGAGAATCTGCAGAGACGGCTCCACCACCGGGCCCTCGCTGTGGGAAATAAAGCGACGGTTAACAACAGGTACCGGGCATAACGGGCGGATATATCAAGCGTCAGAGCGGTGTCTCCGAAAGTGAGAAAGGAACAATATCCATAATGGTTAGATAAGAAGCAAAACCTCTGTCCAAAGTACAAGAATACCTTCTAAGTTTTCAAACCTTCAGGAAGTGTGATTTTACAAAAGAGATCAAAACAGAGAAGGACATGCCTCATAATGCTTCATTACGTAATCCATTGTTTCCTTATTAACCCGCGCCCTGCTGGGGGTCCTGGATTTCCACGCCCTGCTGGGGGGGGGGGGGTGTTTGAACACCCCCCCTTGTAACTCGGCTCCTGGGCCACGTAGCGATACGCGGAAGGCGGCGTTCGAAAGAGAGTAAAAAATAATGACGAAATCACTTCGGTCAATTTTTTGGTCAGGTCAAAGGTCAGGTCACCAGAGGTCATTGAAGGCAAAATTTCGCCGATTTCCAGGTCGAATGTCGAAAATTTCCAAGAAGCCAACGCATAACTCGGGAACCAATAGAGCTACAGCGCCGCGGAAAAGTGCATTCGATAGCCCTATTAACGCCCTTTCTGAGTAATTCTCTCAGATTTGACCTAACGTCAACGGTTTTGCCTGCAGGGGGCAAAAACTGCAAAAATAGCCGATTTTTTCGAAAACAGTTTTTCTGCAATAACTTTTGACCCAAGCCTTGTACGAGCTTACTTTTACCGGCATCGTGTTCCTCTCGTCAAGACGCATCGAATGCATTATGACTTGACCTTGAAAGGTCAACTTGAAAATTTGACCTCAGGTCAAGGTCATGACCTGACCGGAAAGGGTCATGTTGCATATCAGTCGATCCGTATCGTCGAGCTGAACACATCTAAGGCGTTTTCATCGCTCTAGCATGCCTCTATCAAAAGTTATTTGCGAAAAACTGTTAGATACCATTCGTGACCTAAGATGACCTCAGGGCATAAACAAGGGTCACGGACACCATTTTCAAGTTCAGTGTGTCTAAACCACTTGTAATTCGGTGTTTGGGAGTGTTTATAACGTCTTTCATCCAAAAGAGGCGCATTTCAATTTTCTCCCATTGACTTATAATGGGGAGGTCGCAAAATTGACCTGACCTTAGGTCATCGATATCAAAATTCTGAGATATATATTTTGTACATGCTATTGCTCTTAGCAATCGCTGAAAGTTTCAAAGCGATCGGTCACTCGGTGTAGCTATGACAGACATTGAAAGTTTTTATGAGGTGAGGTCACTTCAAGTGACCTGGTGACCTGACCTTGAATGACCTTGGTCTGAAATTTTCACAACATGTGTAGAATTGATGTATGATAAGGTGTACCAAAAACGGCGGCGCTCCGCGCCGCCGTTTTTGAGATATTCGCGAAAAACCACAAGGGGGGGGGGTGTTCAAACACCCCCCCCCCCCAGCAGGGCGCGGGTTAATAAGAACTTGATCCGATATTCGAATTATCAGATAAATCCTTCGTACACGTTCGCAAGCTACGTAACTAATCAGCGGGAGCTACGGACATCGCATTATGCAAGTTATATAAGACGTAATAAGCGATAAAACTGCCGCCCTGCATGCCGTGTTCCGCGTTTCTATAGATGTTTCTATAGATGTTTCTATAGACACCGTTCTAACCTCAACAGCACGCAATCATCCTACCCATCCTAATCGCCCACGAAATATGAATGCAGTCCTTCCTCATCCTCACCTAACCTTCAGTCTCTCCTTCCCCCTCCCCGGCGATTCGCGAGTCCTAGGCCCAACTCTCAGCCTCGTTCCCTGCGGCGACTGGCAACTCACTTGACCAGCGCGACGTTGTAGGGCAGGAACTTTGGCCAGCAGTACTGGATGAAGCGCACCGGCAGCCACAGCATCAGCAGCACCGTGGTGCCGAAGATGATGACGGAGGCGATGAAGCGCCGAGTGTGCCGCAGCACTGGCAGGTGGATCATCTGAGGGATGACCAACGGGGCGGGGAGAGGTGAATGCGCTGGAAATTATAGTTGCGATTTGGTTATGCATATTCTCCTGCAGCTTGAGCAATGTTAGTGAAAAAGATAACTAATTATGTGAGCGACAATATTATACTAACCAGTCATGGATGTTATTGGTTACGGCATCCTAATCACACATCGAGAGCGCTTCGCTGGTAAATAAAGCGTTTACTTATTACTTATTAGTGTACCATCCGTGTATCAACTGACTATTGTTAACAAATGTCACTGTTCGATAACTGAAAACCCGCGTCGCTCACCTCCTGAATGGGGTTGAAGTCGGGGTCGTTGAGGTTCCTGAGGAACCACAGCACACCCGGCCGAAGCACTTCTCTCAGCAGCAGGATGAACGAGGCGAAGTAGAAGACGTAAATCATGCCGACCAGCCAGTGCAGGAACATGCACGAACCCGGAGCCAGCTTGAACGCCTTCTGACGGTCCTGTTGGATGGGAAGGGGAGACGGTCAGAGGCGTACCTCAGGGACCAGAGAGAGTAGGCCACTGATACGGAGTTGCATACATATATCAAAACACGATACGAGCCATGAAATATAACGTACATCTACGTTATGCTGTGGTCATATATCAACGTGCATACTTGAACCTGGACGATGCTCTTTTACGACCTTCGCGGTTCGTGAACATGACTAAGCAAAGATTCTCCCCAACCATTCTTCTGAATCCCACATTATCCTATACTGTTTTTGCCTCTTAATATGTGACGGAATACCCTGTGGCCCTCGCTAACCTGTAGACTCGTGTCGAGCAGTGTGAGGGAGCAGACATCCAGCCACCATCCACAAACCAGCGGGAACACGCCAATCTCCACCACGGCCAGCATCGATACCTTGACCACCACGTAGCACACGCCTAGAACGCGCTTCGCCCTGCGGAGTAACGAAGGTGGGTGTGATTAGACGATGGTTAGATGGTTTTGGCGGGGGGGGGGGGGGGGGAGTCGAGGTGAATGTGCGTTGCTTTTGGGTGAAAGACAATGTCACTGTCAGTTTGCAAATATATCAGGCGCAGAAGATGTCTCGTTATTGCAATATGTAACAAAATAGCTTATATTCACATAAATACAAATATTGGCCCGGAAAAACATCAATACCTATATTCCATGAGCAAAGAAATGGCTTCAGACTTAGCCAACTGTTTAATCATACCAGCACAATTTACATGAGTCAGCTTCCACATTATCTCTCACCTGTTCATGGAGAGGATGGACGCGAACGTGTGCAGCAGCACGAACATGAGTCCGATGATGCAGTAGCCGACCAGGGTGGTGAGCAGGCCCTCGAAGTGGGACGACATTACCATGTCCTGCACTCGGAAACCCATGATTGCGAAGTGGCCGATGTGGTACGGGCAGAAGGCTGCCCCAAGAGAAAAACGAAAGGTTAATGATGGTGGGATAGTGGGTCAGCGCCGTGAAAAACTGATAACTTGTTTGAATAGAACAATCATGAATTATCTAGCCTTTACAGTAGTCTGCAATTCCATTATGCAGCACCGATGATTAAACTATTCAAAATGTATGTCATTTTCAGTCAGTCTTAAATCCTTCAACTACTCGCTTATAAAGCATAAATTAAATGTATATTAAATTAAATTAAAATGTAAATAATTTATGTACAAATGTACACAACTTAAATCAAATCTTCAAGATGAAGATGAAGATAAATAAGTCATTGACCTAGGAGTAAATTTGATACCGAAAGTTTCGCCAAATATTTAGGAGTGTCACCTACCCCTAGTACCCACTCACCAAACACCAGGATGAAGAGTGTGTTGAGTGACACCACCCAGAACACGTGTTCCAGGAACACCAGCGAACCGTCCAGGCCGAGCAGCCGCTCCCAGGTGAGTTCCTCGGCGGCGCGGTCCCAGTCCATCGGGTTCCAGTTGTTATCGTCCGCGCCGGCCGCCGCGCCGCCCGCGCCGCCGCCGCCCGGCCGCGGCTCCGGGTCCAGGAAGGCGTTCCAGTCGGCGCCGCCGCCGCCGGCCGCCGCCGCCGCCTCCTCGGCCTCCCGGCGCACCACGTGCACCACGTCGGCTTCGTCTCCGGGCAGGTCCAGGTCGTCGGGGTCGACGCCGTCACCAGGGACACCGTCCAGGTCACCGTCGTCCTGGCGGGGGACAAAGATCAGTCAGATGCCAGGAGCAGAGAGTAACACTACAAACACAGATTGCTCCGTCCATGACATATCTAAACCATGCTGATGGTCCATTCCAGGACATATTTCTGCTAGCACAACAAAAAACCTAGTCATCGATCGGTCACAACAACCCCATAACCCATCGTTTCCCATCTACACGTTCCAGCCTCTGTCAGATCCAATCTCCCTCCGTCCGAGTTCCATCCGTCCCCTTCCCATGCTCACGGCGGTCCTACCTCCGGGACAGCGGCCTCCTGCTCGAGCCAGTCGGGACCGCCGCCGTGCAGAATCTGCTCCCGCAGCCACACCAGACTGATGAACGCGCACAGTGTGCACGTGACCACCAGGCAGCCCTGCAGGCTGTCGCTCAGCAGGTTTTCACTGAGGGAGGAGGGGAAATCACGTGACCACCAGTAGGTTCTCACTGGGGGAGGAGGACAATCACGTGACCACCAGGCAGCCCTGCAGGCTGTCGCTCAGCAGGTTCTCACTGGGGGAGGAGGGCAATCACGTGATCATCAAGCACGTTGACCGTCGTCGACCAAGATTACTTTACTACCCGTCGTTATGACGTCGTCATAACAGTCATGACGTCAACTTATGACTATTTTTACTACCTACCACCAAAACACTGCTGCAGTCTAGCCTAACCAATCAATACAACAATTCTAAGTCCACTAACATCAGCTATCACCGATTATCTCCGGACTTCCAATTCTAAGCCACGTCCCTTCCATTTCCCTTCCGTGTCATAACCTACAACTGTACACTTTTCCCCCCGCCTCCGATTCAACGTATGTCTCATCCCCCCCCCCTTGCTCACCGTATCTCCATCAGTCCATCCCCCCCCCCCCCCAATCCCGTCCAAAACTCACGTGGAGAGCATGTCGAGCGGCAGTGACAGTATCGAGTTGACCGACCCGGCGAACAGACACCGGTAGATTCTGCAGGCCGTCAGCGGCACGATGCCCAGCCACGCGAACGCCACCAGAGTGTAGTGGAACCAGAATCGCACGGCAGTGGCCACGCTGCCCAGGAGGCCACTGAGGATGTCGCCGAGTGGCAGGCGCTTCGGCATGTCCGGCGAGTAGACTGTGAAGGGAGGGAGGGGGGGGGGGGGGGTGAGGGGGGTAAAAGGGGGGAGGGCATTCGTCGAGTCATGGAGGGAGAGGGAGGTAGTTAAGTCCGATATGAGAAGACTCAGTGAGTCGACGCGGGAAATGTTATGCGAGCTGAGTCTAGCCAGAACGATCAATCTGAGTGCGGCGTGAGTAGGAAACAGAATCCGCTGGTCGCGATAGGGAAGGGTGAGATTCCCTTACGGACCATACTTCCCGATCCCTCCCTCCTTGCCTTCCGCATCATCCTATCCCATCATCCTTCACATCATCCCATCCCATCATCCCATGCCTTCCCATCATCCCATCCTATCCCTCCTCATCTTATCCCATCTGAACGGCCCCAAACCTGCACCCACGCCCCGTCGCACGTACTGGGTGTGAAGGAGAAGCGGTGGTTGCAGAGCTCGCAGTACTCCTTGCGGCTGTAGCGCAGCCACTGGATCAGACACTCCTGGTGGATGTATTTGATGCTGCCCGTGCAGATGCACGGGTAGAAGAGCGGCCGGTCCATGCTACCCTCCGACCGACACACCCGGCAGATATCTGAGGACGGTCGGAGTCACAGAGACAGGTGAGAGCACAGACAGGGGCGTGCTTGAATTAGGTATTACGATAACGACTAGAGAGACCTCACGCATGGAGCGGTTCGATAATTGTTTGCGTGAGTTTGATACGGAAAGCAGAAAAGTAGAAAATCATTATTTAAGGTAGCATAGAAAGCATCCTTCGTATACGTATTATCAGCGACATCGAAAATCACGAAACAACATTATGAATCTTAGCAGTTAGCACGAGAGGCAAGCTTCGTTACACTTGGCGATAGAAGGCAAAAATAAAAGCAACGTTTAAATACAAAACCTAGCCACTGATAAAACTGAAATATCACCTTGTTGTGAATCGTCATCCATGGCTTCTTTGTATGTATACACGGTCTTGCGACTCAGGCTGGTGTGGTTTTACCGATTTCTCATTGGGAAGAGTCGCACAAATTCTGAAACAGCACAAGGAGTTATGGATTTGAAAAATCCATGACAGATTTTTAGAATACTTCTCAGTTTTCAAGTTGCATATCGTATGCAGAACTATAACCATTCCATCATATTCGAATTTGTTCGGCACAATATCACTCATTAATGAACATCTGTAAAAGGACAAGAAATGCTGCGACCGTGAAGGACAAAGCAAAAGGTAACTAAAATTTCGAGCTAGGAATGATTGGTGTCCAACTAAAAATCAAAATGTTTTCAATTTGACACGAATATCACGAGCTGATAAAGCAAAAATAGCGATGATGACCTATATCGCGGTTAATACGCCTGACGACTGTCTGTCAAAGCACTTCCTCACATTGATTTCATTATCCAACAGCCCCGCAGACATCTAGCAGCTTGGTATAAACAGTTGGCGTATTTACCGCCAACATAATTACGTAAAAGTACGACGACAGAAGAGAATATACGATAAAACAGGTAGCGAGATCGGAGTCACCAGACAGAAGCTGATGAGGTCAACGACCTCCCAGCGTGGTTCAGCGGCGGGGAGGTACATGTGATAACACAATATCGACGTCAGCGGTCTCCAGCGTCAGTAATATTATTCAGCGTCAGCGATCTCTGGGGTCGGTAATCTTGACTCTTGAGCACAGGCAATATCGCGCAACAGTAATCTGAAAGGCCGGCGATCTATAGGGTTGGCGATCTCAAAGGTCAGCGATCTCGAGGGTCAGCGATCGCGAGAGAACGCCAGGGCCCAGGGATCTCCAGCATTAGCGTCTCTAGCGTCAGTAATATCCATGTCATCACTCTCGAGCGTCAGCGACCTCCGAGCATCTTTAGCGCCAGCAATCTCGAGCGCCAGCGATCTCGAGCGTCGGCGATCTCGAGCGTCAGCCAAATCCAGCCGGGTTCACGATCTCTCGAGCCCCCTCCATTGACAACAACGGGTCAAGAATGTGATGGTGAAACACTTGTGTGAGGTGAGTAGTTTCAATGACACAGTGACATTGACAGTATTAGTGATGATGAGACAATGACAAGTAAAATGATATTGACAGAACAGTTAGATATATTGTAACTACAGCAATACAGAAGGCAATGATGAGGACTAAGTGACACAGAGGAAATGCCTTTTACCAGCAAAGCAGTAATTATGCTGTTATGGCACTGCAGCAGATTTATTTTAGCCAATGTTGTATATTTTTGTCCAATTTGCTTTCCTTCTCTGGGGATTATCTTGGTAATACAACATTTATGTAGGCCAACCAACATTTGACATTGACAGTGAATGTCTAGCAGATGCATTTAACTACCACACTTTAAACTCAACTGAAGATTTTGAATCTATGAGTAAAATGCTCCTGAAGAGGAACAAATTTCCTAATTATTGCCCAATGCCCATACACTGTACAGGGCTAAAAGGTGCGCACTGTCCAGTCCTCCTTTCTGGAATGGAACAGCACAATTTTTAGGAATGGAATGGAACAACAAGATAATTTTATTTCAAAATGTGTAGCAAACCATGTTAATTCCTGATGGTGGCTCACTATGTAGTAACAATTAACATACAACTCAGTATCTGTCTCCTCCAGTTTCACTTGCTACTCTTGTTTACTTGCTTACTGTCTCAGCCAGATGATCCCTCAGCAAGCTAATCCTGTGTCCCGGTCAAAGCCAACCAGATTCATTCATCCCAGCTGGGTAGCTCCAAATCAAAATAAGCCCTTCAGTTCAAGCAGAAAAGTTGCATGAAATGTATCTTTAACTTTTATTTAATCACTTTGCACTTTCTTTCATAAACTGTGTCTCAATGGTAGAATGGATGGTTGTGGGCCCAGGTGCCCCACCAAGCAGTGCATGTTGCAAATGACACCACGGACCCACCACCGAACCTCACACGCCCCTGTTTAATTGGTGGTATTTTGAATCAGAAGTTTATTGTACCACAGGTGGATAGTGGCAGAGTCCTCCCAAGTCTAGTTTGACCCTCTCTCACCAGTTGCCAGCTAGCTGAATATGGAAACGCTGGTCAAATGACGTAGATCTCTCCATTTGCCAACTTGCTGTCACCGAGTTAAAGGGACTGTCCCACCTTAACATTAGATTTGAGTTGAGATAGCCATCTTGATGGACGTTCTTTGAAAATCAGTGCCGTGAAAACCGTTTCTCCAGCAATTACTTCATCGCAAAGAAATTTGAGTTTGATTTTGACATCTGTGCAAATAAGTGCCACAATGTATTGGTATAGGCACTTAAATCTGATGACGTCATCAGGCTTTCGAACGTCCGTTAAATGTTTGACTAAAACGTTTTGTAGCACGCGGTGGTATATGCTGCGTTGCGCGCAACAAATGCCGCACTTTTAAATAAAGTCGCTAGGAACAGCGGAGATCCCAAAAAGTAAACAAAAGTAAAAGTCTAATATCTTGAAAACCGGTGAATATTTTTCGGTGAAATTTGGTAGATATTCGTTTTCGCTCTTTCTGAACCGAGCGACATCACTTTCATGCCAATTCATAAACTTTTTTAAAGGTGGGAGGGTCCCTTTAAGAGACGGAGGCCTTGTCCACTAGCTCACAGGGAGGACCAGAAGAGAATACTGCAAGATTCTTTTCATTTTCCTTGAACTAAGCACCTACACTAATGAGCAAAAACTAATACCTATTTACGTAACAATACAATCCTGCTATCCTATTCCTAAACCACCAAGGGAACAAACTGTCGCTAACATAATAATGGAAAACTCTTGAAGATTTGTATTCAAAACTGAAACACTTCTTCAATATGGCAATTCTGGTATAATATAAAATAAATTTGACTTCCATAGTGATAGACCATTGCCATAGCCAGCCCATATTGTTGACAGTTTGTTATCAAGATCATTCTGATCAAATTGCAGAATGTGCTATGGCTGAAAAGCGGCAAAAAATAAATAATCACTTAAATATACCCATACTACTTACACAGATGACAAGCATCAGCTTACGACGCACACCCCAAGACGGAATCGACGAAATTCCTCTCAAACATAAACCAAAAATGCGTATATTAGCAGTGACGCAAAGACAACAAGAAAGCTTCGGGGGAAAGTCCTCATGATAATCAGCTGATAGTAAAAGTGACGCTATATTTAGAGTTTTGTTTCTAAAAGTAGTTATTCAATGCTATCTTTTGCCATTTAATAAATCATAAATATCCTTTAAATGATGATTTAAAAAATTCAAACAAAAGTTATGTTTTGGTAAGCATAAGTTATTTGCTATTTTCCTCAAAACTTGCTTACAGTTTGACATGTAGCAAATAGACAGCTGGCGAATAAAACTGATCACCTGACTCGCTTGTTACACGTATTGAGTTGGGGATCACCTGTCCGGTGTGCATCTGGTGATTGTAGAATTGTCCGGTGCTTGTTGCGCCTTATGCAAGGAATTTTGGCTACATTTTAATGCTTTATGTTTTTTCTTCTTGAAAAACAAAATCGTGCTTCATATTCCGCGTCTATAGCATATTGTCTTCAATTATATACAGAATAAAGAGGTGAGATATTGTGCTACATTTCTTAGGCAAATCTGGCGCATTATTGTTTTACGAGTTAATTTGTATTTTATAGCGTTTTTGGACATTTAATGGTTGTTTTACCGAATATTTTTAATGTAGAAATGAAACTTTGCATATTGAAGTACTTCTTAATTCCAGCTTCTGCTCTGGCTATGCCTAAGTTGGTGAATTTTCACTCGGGTAATGTGGGTGGGCAAACGGATGCTTTCATCTGCTCAATATCATTTTGATGCATTTAAATGATATTGAGCAAGTTTTTGTTCTAGTTTTTTTTTTTTCGTTTGCTCTGTGCTGACTGATAACACTTACCATAAAACTTATATCACTGCTCTTTGGATTCTATTGAAAATTATTATTTCATAACTAAGGAACAGTTCAAGATCCCATTCCATTATACAGATGGTAGCACTTAAAGGAAACAGTTCACTTTCCTGAAATTAGTATTTTGCTATGGATTTACGATTTTTATGCTCAAAATGATCAGAAAATAAAATAAAACCGTTTAATAAAAACAATTATTTTCTATATTTTAATATAGGACGAACTATATTCTATGTTAAATAATGTTTGACGCGGAAGCTCATTACGCGTTGACCAATCATATTGCGTAGTTCAAACCTACGCATGCTGCATTAGCTGTAAGCAGCATGCTGATTGGCTGACGATGACGTGGCTGCATTCCTGTGCAAGGCACACATTCCTCTGCAAGGCACTCTTTTCGGAGCGAGAAATGGAATATCTTCGTCTAGGGTGATCGTTGAGCTGTAAAAGCTCCTGATTTGTGCTAGTATCAGCTCAAGCTACGAAACTGCTATTCCAGTTCAAAATCCCATGTTAAAAGTGAACTATTTCCTTTAATTCAGCTTCAGTGGAGTCTTATTGAAATGATATGATGCATTCATAAGAGCATGCCTTTCCCACAGGGATGGGCCCCATGCCCTAATTATGGGCCAAGTAATTTGTTTTCCTATTAAATCTTTTTATGGGCCCCAACCCTAAAAATATGAAATTTTAAGCTATAGCTGCTAATTTCTGGAAGCCCATTGGTTTACTGGCTGACTCACCTGGCTAGCCAGGTGATATAAACAGACAAGTTGGCCTCCAAATCAGCTAACATAAAAAAATATATTCAGTAGAATTATCAGGGTTCCTTGGTTGATTTAAAGACAAAATTCATTGTTTTCAAAGGGTAGCTCACAGATAAGCTGATAATTTGATTGGACTAGTGACCTGTTGAATAACTTTGCCCAGGATGAGCAACAGAGAATAAGACTGACATTATGGGTCTGAAATAATCAGTGTTTTATTCCTTTAGAGGTATCAAAGGATTATGGTTTTGTAGTTTGTTCATAGCATCCATGATTTTCTTTCAGACAGAATGAATGCTGCCCTGGACACAGTGTCTGGCATAAGGCAGGTCTTCAATGAAGCAGTAGAGAGAGGTAAGGAATTGATATTTATAGACCCAATTTGTATCAAGCCAAAGCCTACCTTTTCATTATTTGTATAATGTATTTAAGGGTTTCAAGCAAAAATATCCCCTGAATGCACCAGGGAATGAAGTGAATATTGGATTGATTCATATTTCATATCTTCAAGATCATTGATCAACAAAGCTCATTCATGCATATATGGTAGTATTGTGTTGTTCATCATTTACTCAGAACTTCCCAGCATCCCCTGGCTATTCCAGGAGGTTGCACCTATCACCCCTGAATGACATACCACCCCCTCACCTTACTCATCTCACTGCAGTCAAAAGTCCGACGCCGATCCGTCTCCGGGACCTGATCCGCCAAATCCGCGCGGCACGGACGGCCGCAGAGGAGCGTCAGGTGGTCAACAAGGAGTGTGCCCTCATCAGGAGCACCTTCAGGGACGAGGACAGCGTCTGGCGCTGCCGCAATGTCGCCAAACTACTCTACATTCACATGCTCGGGTTTGTAGTGTGGTGTCGATGTTGCCAAAAGTTTACCGTTTTGTTACTGAAAGTGATTATATTTGTGGTGATGAAATCAAAGTGGCTGGTCTTGTATTGTTTGTTTTGTAGTTCTTGGCAATGTCTACTTGTCCTTTATGTGGTATTATGTCACAAGGTTGCATTTAAGCCATGACGAGTGTTTCCCGTTGTCTTCAGCTCGATGGAATGACTCCGTCTTCGCCTTCGCCAGGTACCCGGCCCATTTTGGCCAGCTCGAGTGTATGAAGCTGTCGGCCTCGCCGCGCTTCACCGACAAACGAATCGGCTACCTGGGCGCCATGATGCTGCTCGATGAGAGGCAGGATGTTCATCTGCTGCTCACACACTCACTCAAAACGTCAGTGCTCGTGATCGTACGGGGGGGGGGGGGTCACTGGGTGGGTGGGAGTGGAATTGACTCGCTGATATGGTGCTCATAAACACATAATGCCAATGACAAACCGCTGAGTATCTTGAACATGACTGTGTGAATGCGATACGTTCGTTCCTTGATTCTTGAACCACAATTTTGTGTCATTTTCACACCCTTTTGCGTCTTTTTACCTTCGTGATGATATGGTAACTTCTTATGCGACGGTTACATCAGCTGTTAGCCGTTAGACGTGATCTCTCCCCCCCCCCCCTTCCTCTCTACTCCCCGTCTCACAGCGACCTGAACAGCAGTACCCAGTTCGTGGTCGGTCTCGCTCTGTGCGCGCTGGGCACCATCGCCTCCCCCGAGATGTCTCGCGACCTGGCTGGAGAGATCGAGCGGCTCATCAAGTCATCCAACGCCTACATCCGCAAAAAGGCCGCGCTGTGTGCGTTCCGCATCATCACCAAGGTGCCGGACCTGATGGAGATCTTCCTGCCGGCCACCCGGCAACTTCTCACCGAGAAAAATCATGGTCAGTCGGGCGGGCGATCGGGATGGGCGGGCTGGCGTGGATTGGGTGAAGAAATGCGCTGGCGCAGGCCTGGTGGCTCGCTAAGTGTCGGCTAGTGGGCTTGGGCGTTGAATAAGGCATGTAACGCCTCTGACGCACCGGCAAAGTTTCATCATTTGATTGTCGGAAAGTTTGCGGTAGATGGGATATTTTGGCCTTCTGAATCCCGAGGGTGTTGTATAAAATATGTGTCATTAATCATGTGAGGACCGGTCATATCCTGGTGATTTGATTAAAGTCACCGTGAGTTTCGTACTTGCAACCATCCTGGTCCTCGTATTATAACCGTTGTTATACTATGGAATCAGTTTTATTGGTGCACTACTGGACACTACTTTATGATGGCCGTGGATTTTAACGGCATGTAATTGTCGCGTGAACACTCGTGGTATGATGGCAATGTTCGCGTGTGTTGTAGGATGCTTATGAGTGAGCAGGTTCGTCAGGCGAAGCATGGATTGTTTGGTTCCCGTGTAACGTTGGAATGCTGAATTAACGTTTCTAGCTACTATAATGATGCACCGCATACTTGCATCCTGTTTCTTGCAATGATTGCAAACTTTGAACCTTGATATGTTATCGATAGCTTACTTTAGGAAATGACTATTGAATACTGTTTAATGTTTATTCCTTGGAATGTGCAGTCTATTGGAACAGAATCTGGTGAGACATATCAAAACAGAACGTTTACCCAAGGGCGTAAAATTCTTTCATTGTTGTCTGGTGCATAATTTTTCAGTTTATAATTTATGCGTAGGCGCATTTTTATAGGAAAGGTCTAGCTGTTCGATTGCCCTGGGGAATGAGAAAAGCTAAGACATATTAATAAATGTTTATTTTGACAGGAGTGCTGATTGCTGGCGTCATTCTAATCACGCGGATGTGCGAGATCAGTCAAGACACGCTCCAGCACTTCAAAAAGGTCAGTCCCAGCACAGCCTCTCGTCAGTCGTCAGTCACTGGATGCCAGTCGCCGCGTTCAACTGTGTCATCTGATTGTGTATTCCATGGCTGTTGAACCAGGAAATATCGCTGTTATGGGTGTCTAGTTCAGTCTCGTGAGAGCGTATTTAAGCTGGTGGGTTGTTTACATCGGTGTCATAATCTGTTATCGCTCACATGTTGTGTCGCAAGTCTTGTCATTACCCTTGTCTTCGTGTATCCATGTTAGTGAAGACCAGTCCTCTGTCTGTTTATTTCCATTTCCCACTAATTACCTCCTTGCTCATCTCTCGGTGGGGCTTTTCATCTCTGGCCTAACCCACTGGTAGGTAAGGGTCTGCTCACCGCCGCTCATATGCATGGGTTTCCAGTCCTGCCCGGCTGGCATTTTCCGTGCCTGTCTACTCACCCCGGTGTGAGACTTCGGAGCAGTGTTTGATTTTCTTTGATCGCTCGCCGTTGCTATGGTGATTATAGAGACGCACCAGCCGACGCTACGGTGTCATCTTTGGTTTGGAGATGAAAATTTTGGCTTTTAAATCTCAGACGGATGTGAAGAAAATATTAAGAATGTGCTATCCGCCAGCATTGTGACAAAAGCTCACTAACTCACTGCCATTCGGTTTGTTTGTTAGTTACGACTGTCATCACTTGACATTTATGCCCGTTCTTTTACGTTTTTATATGCAGTTGCCAGGAACGTCGCTCGATGCGATTCCAAGCCACAGCCCTCACCTGATACCACGTCTGTGGATCCTCACTTTACCTTGGCGTGCCGCCGGTGGCCGGTGTCGGCTATACTGCAGCTGGTTCGGGTTGCGTTGAGCTCGGGATGGAATCTGATCAGGATCGGGCCAGGTCCAGTTGGACTTTGGTTGGATCGGGCTGAAGACGAGATGAACTCGAACTATATCCTTATTGGATGGCGAACTGGGTCTTGAGACTGGCTGAACCCGAATAGGAAACGGGGTTTATTCGTGCTGGAGACTAACCTGTTTATTTGAACCTGGGTTGAGCTGGTTCGATATCGGTCTTGCTCGAACTGAAGTCGAGTTAGAGTCGGGTTAGAGTCGGGTTGAGCGTGGGCTGAACCCAGCTAATTGTTTGTCCGTTAGCTAGCCTCAGCTGATGGCTGACTGTTGGCTCAGCGGTCGGTTGCGTCCAGTATCACTCACCAGTTAGCGCGATGGCGCGGCCATTTGGTGTGACTCGTTGTCCGTTCCTCTGCCGACGGCTCCGATGAGTTCCACGGGTTCGCGGTGGTGTCCAGGTGTAACGGTTGTGGGACGACACTGGCACTCTTCTTAGCTGGGGCTTGGGGTGGCACTGGGGCTCGCACAAATCCACGGAATTAACCGGGAATAATCGCCGCCACGATTCACAAACACAGCACCGAAGGAGACAGACACAAACGGAAACGAGCGGACTCACTAACAGACACTAGCAGCTTCACCAATTACCACCAGCGATTTACCGACGGACACCTACTGTCTCACCACTGAACACGTGTGGCTTCTGCTCCTGTAGTGTAATCGAAATCCACTCAGGTGTCTGCGGCGCGGAGTTTCAATCGCTATGGGCCGTTCGAGAAAACCGTCTGCCCACGGCCGGACGTAATCAGACACTAGTCACTGTCTTCCAAGTTCGACCCTCCGGGGGACAATGAGCACGGGCGTATGTAAGTTGGTCCGATTGGTCGAGGTCCCCGGGTATGGATTGGACGTAACCGGTCTGGTGGAGGGTGGCACCTGTTCTACAATGGGACCGTGAAACGGGGTGAGGCGCTCGCTCTCGGTCAAGGTCACCGTCTGTAGAAGCAGGGTCAGCGCGAAGCAAGCTGACTTTTCCGGGAGGTCGAGCGGGTCCACGAATACGCGTAGTGCGTGGCTGTATGCACATGTTTTTACGTGCTTTGTTGTGGACTTTGGTCTTACCTCTTTATTGGGACCAAAAGCAGGGACCTAGGCGAAATACTTTTTCGAAAGTCATATTTACGGACACAATACCAGACAGGCGCGTGACGCAGACAGGTGTTTCATCAAATAGATCGTCCGTGTTGTGCCGACGATTCAGCATTGCACGACGGTTTAATATTTGCGGCGCAATACACCGTAACCCAATACCCATTGTGTGGGGCTCACATCCAACAATGACGTATCATCCAATATATTGCTCGAGATCAACTGCACGGACCGAACCCGTAAGACGCCCGCGCTCGATATCTCCATGGTGCCGATCGGTTCAGCTGTAACCAACACACCTGCCTGTCTCTTCCCCACGCACTCCCCCTCTCCCCTCCCCGGTAATTTGGAGTCGGCGTCGGTCGTCGTCCGTCTGCCTGGCAATGCCAGCCGGCGGGTCGGTGCGCTGGTTAGCCTGATTTCCTGCTAGATAGGCGGTGCGCGGCCGCGGTGGTGGAGCGGGAAGGACAAAGGCCGGTCAATTGTGGTCGCCGGAGCGGGAAAGGCTGCCACGGCTCGTGCGGCGCTCGGACGGGAATGTTCGCCGGGCGAGCCACGGCTGCCGCTGGCGGCCTGGTCAGGGACGTAACGGATGGACGGGTATCGGTGTTTGGCGTGGGTGTATGTTGCAGACAACGTAATGGATAATAGGAAAACAGTGGAGATCGGCTGCGGGAAATAACATGGTGTAGGGTAGCTGCGCCGCGTGATGACATTTTAGTAAAGATGAGGTGTTATAACCATAGAGATCTTATATTATAAGATATCTATGGTTATAAGTATCTACGCTTCGGCAACATACTTTGTCACACGGCTACATTTCGTGGAAACATGTCGTAAATGTGATTGGGATTTGGCTCAGAAATCAGGTGCTTGGTGGTCATGTACTTTCAGGATTACGTTTATAATCGATTGATTGCGTGAGTTTACTCTTTCAAAGACTTTGATGCATTTTCACTGTGCAACACTTTGCATTTTCTGGTAAGCTTTGGCCGACAAGTGTTTGTCGATGCCCTAAATGGGTTAGTTTGGCCGCACGAAGGGATGAACGCCGATAGGTCTCCGTTGTAAGTACTCAAGGTATGGCGTCACGTCACTTCGATGCCGTACACCTTGAACATGTTAGCACAGTTTCTTTTCTATTAAGATTTTAGGTGTCGAAAAACTTAGTGCTGGTATCTTAGAGCGGCTAGTTTCTATCTTCCTAATTTAATTTTAGACATAGGGGAGAGTGGGGAAAGATGCCCAGGGTTTTGCTATGTTATATATCATTCGAAAATGACGATGGGAAAGCAAAAACTTGGAGTTTCAACGGAAGCCGACATCATTTTTCTCCAAAAATATCACACTTTCGTGCGTGAAATATTATAACTTTTTTTGCTATTAAGCATTTTCCTGAAGAAGTGAAAGGGGGCATCTTACCCCACAGGGTGGGAAAGACGCCCCCTGACGTTGGGAAAGATGCCCCCTGCACTATAAGTGACATAAATGGGCACGTGAGTCGCCTGAACGAATCAGTAGTCCCTTCGAGCCTGCAGTAGACACCAAACGTCATCATAAGGGCCCTCAAAAGTAGTTGTAAGGGGCTTCAGAGGTCATCGTTAGGAACATCATAGTCAAGCGCGGTCAAACAAGCCTCCGTGGTGGCGTTCGGAGACCACTGTGGGGCTCTTATAGGTCTTCATGATGCTTGAGGGCCCTCGAGCCCATCGTGGGGACCTCCGATGCCAACGCGGCCCGTGGGGCCAACGTGGGAGCCCTCAAAGGATGTCGTGAGGGGCCCTGGAGCCAATAATGGGGCCCACAGAGGCCGTCGTGAGGGCTCTCAGAGTCAGATGCCGCCCAAAAAGTCGCTATGTGGGCCGAGAGACCGGCATGGGGAGCACCCGACCGTACTGGACTCTCAATAGTCCCAGATCGGCTTTTGTCTACATCACAAGTATGTAATAAATTATTTGACGGACTGTTTGAAGGACAGCCTACGGATTTAGGGGGGCGTCTTTCCCCATCCGGACAGGGGGCATCTTACCCCAAGGTACCGAAGTAACATTAAATCAGTACAATTTGTTAGCCATAAAACTACACCGTGAAACAAACTGTTTGGGACACAGTACACGCATGCTAATGTATCACGACTATAGCAAGGGACGCAAAAATTATTTACCTTCTTTGATATTTACAATGTTTTGACACCAAAATATTTTTTGAAAGCAGCAAATAAAAAACATGCAATCATCAGCCAGCCGTTGCCCAACTGAGCTTCGCAAATTTTTGTGCAGTTAACAAGGCAGGCTTCCGCTTTACGCTAAGAACATTAATTTCCAGGTCCGATTCTTTGTTTCGCCGCTAGAGGGGGTGGGGCGTCTTTCCCACCCTGGGCATCTTACCCCACTCTCCCCTACTAGTGCTTACATACTAGACTAAACTTCCGCATAGTATTTCTTTTCTCGAGACTACCATTAAAAGCGCTTTAGATTTGTCATTTTCACTCTAGTCAACGTTTTCCTCAGGCTAACTCTCTAGGATTTCTTTAACCAATCATCTAACTTAACTACTAGTGGTACTAACGGAAGAACATGCATTCTAACAGTGGTCTACAAACAAGCGCTAACACTGCCTGAATCCTACGAGAGCTGTGGTCAGGTAACGCCTATTTGCCGTGTCGGTGCGCGTTCACATTCGCTCATATGCCTAGACTAGGCCGTGCGTGGGCTCACCTCCCAGCACCGGCTGTGGCCTGCTCTCACCCGACTGTAGGCCGTTCTCACCTGGCTCTCACTGGGCTCTTACCCGGCTCCGTGTCCCGATTTTCAGCAGAGTCGCAGTCGCGACGGTGGTGTTAGCCTGGGCCGGTCCATCCCGGTACGTACTGCGCTGACAGCTGCCCGCCTGGTGCCTGTCCGACCGGCCAGCCCGGCCGCTGAAGGCTGGGCCAGCTCGGCCGCTAAAGGCTGGGGCAGCTCAGCCTCTGATGGGACGGAGCTGGGAGAGCTCGGTGGCAGGCGCGCCCGGCCGCTGTCAAAGCTTTGTGCTGTGTCGGTGATGGCTGCGCGTTATTGTGGTGGCTACGGGATTTATGTTACACGTCTGTTCTACGCCTTTTTCTTTGTCTAATTAGTACTCAGTAATTACCTATCGGAGCACAGATTATCTTGTTCACACTACTGAAGATTTCCGCGTGAACTGCTCCAGGACCTGTTTCTGTGACTAACTGGAACTTCAACAAGCTGAGGCGTCACTCCGTATGGTTAGCTCAAAGTTATACAGTGAGCCTCCCCCTCCCCCCTCTCCCCGAAATAAGCCGTACCACACACGGTTAGACCTGTACATACATTCACGCGTGGAACGACCGCCGGTGAGCCGATAAGATAACGGTGAGCCGCAGCGGATGTAAATATGACGGGAGCGCGGGGGGTGCGCAATGGGAGCCGACGCATGGCCACTCACACAGCCGCCAAGGGGCTGCCGTTCCCTCTGCTGCCCTACCAGCATATCTATCCATCCTTTCACCCACTGCTTTTCCACGAGTTACTGCATATCCGCCGCCGGTCGCTTCGCATTTCCAACGCCTGATATTCCTCCTCTTTACCCTCATCTTCCTTGCCCTCATAGCCCTGACTCCTGGCCTCATGGCCAGAGTATTCCTCCCTGGTGGCTCCCTATATCTCCTGTCATGTCTGTGTTTCTGTCTTTGCTGTGTAGGTCCGCACGTGTATCTAGTTTGTATTTTACGTTTGTGTAGTTTTTGTGTCCTGTTGTGTCTCTGGTCGGTGCTCTCCTAAATGTCTGGTCTGTATTTCATGTCTACTCAATGTCCAATGCATGTCCTGTTTCGGCACTGTTCACTTTGTGCTTTGTCCAACTATGGGCGTGACATTGCTTTTTCTCTCAGGTGTTGGGTGAAGGGTTTGCTGCGTCCGGTAAAGAGGGTTTTCGGTGCCCTGTGTCCAGTAATATCTGGTTTTGACTAGTTATAATCGAACTATTTGTTTTGTGTCTACTTATGGTCTTCATCTGGTGATGTGTGGCATGTCAGATGATGTACGGTGATACATTGGATACCTTGTATAGGACATCTTCTGCGCTACGTGAGCTATACACTAAACGTGTCAGTATCAATAATAACCTGTTTTGGTTTCACTACGCTGTATTTAGCACATTCACATTGCACAATGTAGTCATGTGCTTCATTTTTGCCACGTGTGTAACACGATACCGTTAGTGTTTGACGTTCACCGTAAATGCTGCTGTTAGCACCTCAGTGTTACTGTTTATCTATAGTGACTAACCTACGTGTTTTAAAGATGTAAATTCTTATCACTGCGCTCTCCTTTAATGTGTTTTTGCTGACAATGACAGTCTTTCTCTATATAGTTGCTCGCTTCCTCAATTTTTGTCTGCTGTTTTTGACAGGTCCTGATAATGTAGCCTTGGACGGATTTTGTGTTCAGTGGTTTGTCTTTTGTGCGTCTCTTTCGTTTTCGTAGACTACCGTATTGATTTTTAGTAGCAAAAGCTTGATTTTAGTTTAGTGGCATGAATATTAGGCGTCTTTTTTGTTGTTGTTTGTTTTGTCTCTTCTCTTTGACTGACGACTGGTCCTGTCCACCTTAGAGTCGATTAGTCAACTGGGCGCAGAGGTTCGCTTCAGTCATCCGGAAAGTGTCGGGCTAAACTCCACCTTTCTGGCAGTCTTTGGCACAAAATGCCCTGAACCTAAAAAAGTTTCTTCCACCACCTGACATGTTTCCGGACGGCTGAGGCGACCGTTTGCTCGCCTCCGTCGATGGTTGCCGTCTGTCTGTCTGTCTGTCGGTTCGGCGCCCGCGCGGCCCGCCCGCGGCGCTGTCACCGTGTCCCTCTGCCCGGCAGGATCCCGAAGATAAGGTGACGTCACCCGGCGGGCCGTATGTGGTTAACGTACGGCCGCCGCCGCCGCCGCCACCTCCGGCCGCCGCTGGCTCTCCTGCTTTCTCTTTCTCGCACTTTTGTCTATTTTTCTGGCTATCTGTCGGGTTATTTTTTCGTCTTTCTGGGTCGAGTCTTCGTGGTTTGAAATTTTAATAATTTCCTCATTTTTCATTATTTGCCAGGGCTTTCATGGGTAACTGGGGTGCTACGGAAATACGTTGTGTTATGCTTTGTAGCGCAGTTCCCTATAGTTTACATCATGTGCTTTTTGTGCTTCTGGATAAATGTAACGGAGGAAGTGATCAAGTGGCGGTAAAGTGAGGTTAGTTTTTCGCATAGATTTTTGCTGCAACTGAATGCTCATTTAATATTACTTCTGGTGCTAGGTAAATGGCTGATAAATTGCTGAATTTACGTTTTACCTTCATAAGAAAATCGGAGACTGATTTTGATATCTCCACCTTTTGGCACACCTGCCTGGCTGGTTCATCTATTTCTCTTTTTACCTGCGGGTCTCGCCTCTGGCGGCTGTCTGCTCGCCAGCCTGCGTCCCTCGCTCCGCTCTGCTCCGCCCGCTCCCCTTTCGCCGGTTTGGTTGTGGTGGTGTGGTGTGCGATGCCTCTTGATGACCTCCTATCGCCCCCACTCCCCATCCTGCTGACGAAACTGCACCCTGCCGTTCTTCTCGTCTACCTCTGGTCTCGCCTCGCTCAACCCTCCACACAACTACCCAAGCTACCGCTCTCCGCTGGCCGCCGCTCGCTTCAGTGCCCTCTCTACCCGCCGCTTGGTCCGGTGTGGATGTTACAGCACTTCTCCCCCGAAGGAGACCCTGCTACTGTGCTCTATGACCCACTCAGACGAGACGGTGGTGTGGCGGCACCTCCCGGCAGCCGTGGTGGCGGTGTGTGGTAGCGGCCCTGCATGCCCCGCTCGCTCCCCGCCGCCGCCCCTCGGGCTGAGCCGACACCCTGCCTGCCTGCCGCCATCCGGCACCGGCCAGCCAAGGCGGCCGCACTGTGTGTATGAGGGAGGGAGGATGTACTGTACAAACTCGGTGCTGTGTAGTGTAGTGACGCCGGCTCTGGGCATCGGAGATCACCGATGGTCATTAGTGGTCTTTGTTAAAACAAGGCACTAGCTTGTCGCACTAGTTTGGTAAATGGTCATCGCTGGGGGTCGCTCTCATCGATGTTGAGGACCAATGGTAACCATAAGTCTCCGATAATCGTAGGTGATCTGTAGTGACCACTGGTGACCATCAGTGACCTCCGGTGCCCTCACCGGCCCGTGGTGTTGGTGCCTTACGGTGTGGTTTCGCTGTTCGCTGACCCACCCGCACCTTACAGCTGGTACCCAACTTGGTCCGCATTCTCAAGAACCTCATCATGGCCGGCTACTCGCCCGAGCACGACGTCTCCGGGGTCAGCGACCCCTTCCTGCAGGTCAGTGACCTCTGTTGAGTAGCGATGACATCACTGTGTGTACTGCGAGTGCGGGAGGGGACCTACTGCTTGCTGGGCCTCCAGACCACGTTGGTCCATAGCATCGTTCCGGCCATGCATATGAAAAGAATTGGACATCTCTACAACCAATCGATTATTTTTTATCATGCATTTCCTCAGTAACTTCACTCTGAACTTGACCAATTGGTGATTAATCTATCGCGTCATGCCCAAAGCACCGCTGACATTTGGCCTCTGATTATTTCCGCCCTTTTCGCCGTTCTATCTGCGCCCTGACCTCTTATATCAATCCCCCCCCCCCCCTTACATCGACCCACCCACAGGTGAAGATCCTGCGCCTGCTGCGACTGCTGGGCCGTAACGATGACGACGCTTCGGAGGCGATGAACGACATGCTGGCCCAGGTGGCTACCAACACGGAGACATCAAAGAACGTCGGCAACGCCATCCTCTACGAGACGGTGCTGTCCATCATGGACATCAAGTCCGAGAGCGGTCTGAGGGTGAGTGGCAGGGTGGGGAGGATTGGGGCTCTTGTGGCACCGAGTGTTCAGTTGTTCTAGAGTAATTTCATTTTACTTGTAACACTTCAATGCCTATGATTTTTCGGAACTGGTTAAATGGGAGCAAAATGACTTTGGTAGTGGGCGTGCTCTAAAGCCCCAATAAACAAACTAACAAATCTGAACGGATTGCTTCAAATAGTTACCACGCTGTGGTCTGACTGTAAGTTTTTTTCCTTGTTTCCAACAAGTACATGTTTATAAATATCACGTAACGTTCTTCATCAAATGTTAGGTACCAATCTCTCGTTTACCTACCCATGTCCTTCTAACCATCACCATCACCACCCTCAGGTGCTGGCGGTCAACATCCTGGGCCGCTTCCTGCTCAACACGGACAAGAACATCCGCTACGTGGCGCTGAACACCCTGCTGAAGACGGTGCAGGCTGACATCGGGGCCGTCCAGCGGCACCGCGGCACCATCGTCGAGTGCCTCAAGGACCCCGACGTCACCATTCAGAAGCGCGCCATGGAACTCTGTTTTGCGCTGCTCAACGGAAACAACATACGCTCCATCATGAAGGAGCTGATTGCGTTTATCGAGGTGTCCGACTCGGAGTTCCAGGCGGTCTGCTCGTCCAAATGTGTGATTGCTGCCGAGAAGTTTGCGCCGAATGTGCGCTGGCATGTTGAGACTCTACTGCAGGTGCTACGAGCGGTGAGTCGCGGTGTTTAACGTCGTGGGTTCGTGTTATGGAGAGGTTGGGACAGATCCTTGGAAGTGAGTAGAATAATTGTGAGCTACATCCATTATTCGTGATTGTGTATGTATTGTCAGCACATTTTCTAAGCTATCGATAGTTTCGTTGATCGATCTTTAGCATTTTTCCCGGCTTACAATAATTTACAATAACGCTGAATTTTCGCGATACCTGCTATAAAATTATAACGCTGCTGTCCTGACTGGCAAGTTGTAAAACGTCTTGCATCTCGTATTTTCTACTTTATCTCATGACACCCACCCACCCTTTTCTTACCATCTCAACCCCCTCCCCATCTCCCTCACAGGCGGGCAACAACGTGCGTGACGACGTGGTGGCCTCCACGATCCAGCTCCTCACCGAGGTGGTGCAGCAGCACAGCTACGTGGTCGGTGAGATGTGGTCGGCACTCCGCTCGGCCACGGCGCAGCACCAGCCGCTGCTGCAGGTCACGGTGTGGGGCGTGGGAGAGTATGGAGACATGCTGGTCACCGGGCAGGCCAGCGACAGCCAGGTCAAGGTGAGAGTGGGGAGGGGAATGCTGGGCTAGGTGACGGAAGGGATAAGAGGGTGAGTTAGATGGTGGAAGCAGGAGGCGGGTTTGGGGAATTCGTTTCGTGAGCCATTTGGTAGGGTTTGGTCCATATATAAGGCCTGTTCTTGGGCTGGGTTCGACTTTGTAAAGGCGGCGCATAGGATGGGGTTGGTAGTTGGCATGTTGGGGTTGGCAGTTGGCACACCACTGGGTCTGTTCAGTGTTCGTATTGGGACTTGCTCCGTCTTAAATTGTGTTTGCGAACACAGACGAGGATTCAAGAACGCGTTCAGTGCGTCCACACGGTCGCTGCCCAGCTAACTGTCTGTGTTTCTGTGCCCAGGTGTCGGAGGAAGAGATTGTCGCCCAGTTCGAGCCAATTCTGGGCAGCAGCCAGATGAGTATTGTCACCAAGGAGTTCGCGCTCATGTCGCTGATGAAGCTCAGCGCCCGACTTACCGACCAGTCGGCGCTCAAGTGAGTATGACTATGGACACCGGGGCTAGTAATGCCGTGACTGTGGACACAGGGGCTAGCAATGCCGTACGAATCGGACGCCGTATGTCGGATGTCTGTCCTGAGCTGCTGATTGTTCGTGACACTTATGGAGTTTGCTTATGGAGCTTGCTCAGGCTTTATTTTGTATCGGTGGTGCCTTGTGAAATATTTCGGTAGAACTGACAATTCCACACCGTCTTTGTGTTCGTTCCTTCAATTATTCTTACATTTACTAGCCATTACCCACTCTCCCCTTTCTCATAGCTTACCACTATACCAGATTTTACGTATTAAGTAATTGATTTACACATTTATACACCTTTTAATGTTCTCCAAAACAATTTATGGCCAAATATGTGGACGTCGTCTTTAGCATTTATCCCTTCCTCCCATCCAGCTTCCTCAATGTGATAACTAAACAATCACCACTCCCCTGTTCAGGACGATCCAGCACCTGGTGAACGGCTTCGGCTGCCACCTGAACGTGGAGCTGCAGCAGCGCGGTGTCGAGTTCTCCCAGCTGTTCACCCGCCACGACGCGCTGCGGCCCGCCCTGCTGGAGAGAATGCCGCCGATGGAGGCCCGGGCCAGCGGGCGCGGACTGACCAACGGCACTGCGGCGCCGGCCGCGAGTGTGGCAGCGACCCCCGCGCCGGTCGCCGCCGCTGCGCCGGCCGCGGCGCAGAGCAACTCGGTGAGGGACGGAGACGTGAGCTGGTTAGGGGGGGGGGGGGTGGAGGATATTATGCGTTTGAACTTTTGAAGCAAAGTAGAAGCTAAGGTGTAGCTGAGATACTGAGCCGCGGGGGCGGCCGCGGTTGAGATGCGTTTTGTGGGCGCAGTATCACATCTGCGTCTTTTTGGAGAGCTAATGCTTGGGTGGGCTGTTAGCTGACAGAATGTTTACAAGTGGAGCTGAACTGAAACCTGTGCGCACTATAATTATACTATGAATATATTGTACTATCATCGTGCTTTAATTATCATACTCCTGTTATTTATCTACCATGAGCGTAATAGGCGATAGCATCTCATTTGATCGACGCTTGACATCACGATAACTCTTTCTCTCCCGGCTACCACTGTCGCCTTTCACCACCTCCTCTCACCACCTCCCTCCTCTACCCCACAGAGCGCCCTGCTGGACCTACTCGGAGGTATGGACTCTGACGTATCGGACGTGGTGGCTCCCGTCGCACCGACCGCCGCCGCGCCGCCAGCCGCCTCCAACATGGACCTACTTGACTTGCTGGGTAAGAAGTCTGGAGTCTGGCGTATAAAGGATGACTGGCTTCGTGTAGTGTTCGCAGGGGTTTGTATTGAAAAAGTTGCTCAGGTTGCAATCAGAGATAAATCATGGTATGGGTTCGTGTGCATAGTTCGCTACTTTTTATGGTTTCTGCATCCGAGCAATTTAAAACTTGTTTCATCAATTCGAATGTATATGACGTGTATGCTAACACAAAGTCACTGGGGTGGGGTCTCTGCGCTAACACCTTTTAAGTGTCGGTCAGTGTGGGTATTTCACAAGTTCCTGTGCCCGTTATGTGCAGCCCGCAGTTGATATGTCGCTGTGAAAGGTATGACGGTCGGTTTGTTTATTCCACCCACTGTCATCGTCGATTGTGAGTTTGGACTTCCCCCGTCCCTATCTAACCGTTACCACCCTCTCTTCAGGAGACATCGGAGGCGGTGCCCCCGCCCCCGCCGCCGCCCCAGCCCCGGCGGCAGCGCCCCTGGGCGGCCTCTCCGGGCTGGGCGGAGCCGCCCCCGCCCCCGCCCCCGCCAATGACGTGCTGCTCGGAGGTCTGGGCGGCATGCTCGGTGGACCTGCCCCCGCCGCCCCCCCTGCCGGTCAGTAGCTGCTCTGTCTGTCCTCTTGAGCCCTGTGTTGTTTTTGCGAGCTCTCGGCGGAAGAATAGAGCTTTACATGGTGAACTCCATATTTCATAACTTAAAGGGAGATAATGAGCTTTCTTTTTTCTTAAATAAAAATTACTCGACATCTATACTATTTCTACTGTAGTTTCTATAAAATATGAAAATTTCCTAGCACATTTTCGTATGTGAAAAAGGTTTTTATTTTTGCAAAAAAAGAAGCAGTACTTGCAGTACTTGTAACACCCACCGAAATGCGTTGTCCTTCTCTATAAAAAAGTCGCAGTATATGGCGCTTTTGTTTCAAACAGCGACGCTTGGGTTTTTGTTTATGTTATCGCCTTGTCGTTGCTTGGTTGTAAGGATTCTAATTTGAATTAGAGTTATTCGGTTTAGAATTAATTAGATTCTAATTCGGGGGTACATAGTGCCTAATCTTCTTTGTTTCCAACATTATTTTGCGCCACAAATGAACGGCATGCGCCAGAAACGCAGCCAAATCTTGCGATTGCGACTACGAAATTCATTATTTTGGCGTGAGAGCCTGAAGCGAAAAATACAAGCATATTTATTTCAAAAAGACTTCAGGTTTGTCGAACGGTGTTATGAGAATTTTGATAACAGTACTGCATAAGTTTTTCAGTGATGCCGCAAAAGTGTTGTATCTATCTTCTTTTATTGTGCAGTCGGCGGGACCGATTCAAAATTGAGTTGTTGCTACTAAAATAGCAGCATATGGCGTCAGATGATGAACAGGAAAAATAGTTGCGTAAATTTAGACATAAACCACCCCCAAACCATGAATATCTTTTGAAGGCACTATAGACGACCATTAACTAACTAGATGTGATGAAGATCAAATGTAAGGAATACGCTCATTTTACAAAATTACATGCAAGTACCAAAAAGTGATGTAAGTAGGGGAGAGTGGGGTAATTTGGCCGGTGGTATAAATTGGCCGCCCCCACCTGTACGATGTCTAATAAAAGTGAGTGAAATAACTCTAGTCTCTATTCATTTGTCATGGGTAGAAATAACTGGAGGACAAATGTCAAAATTTTGCCCCTCGTAATTTTATTCAAAATTAATAAAACGTTCATTTCATTAGAAAATGGTAACTTTTACTTCTGTTTACAAAGTTGTATAACATGTAGTATTTGGGCTAAAAACGAATTCAGACATTATAGCGCCATTCTTGGGGGTGTTCAGCGGTTCCAAGAGCAATTTCATTTAATTCCGTATAGCCGTGATGACTTTATACACAAAAATTTTCATAATGGCAATATGGGGTAATTTGGCCGGGACTAGCGGGGCAACTTGGCCGGTGCGCTCATGGTCACTATGCTGGGACGGCCGAGTTTTTATGGTCAATTGTACCATAAATGACATGATTCATGACCAACTTTGACTACTTTGATGCCTTGCTTCCAATTGGTCAACTGTAAGAGCATGTGACGTCATCAAAGGTTACCAAACGTTTTTTTGCTAATAAATCCTTACATAAAAATGGTACAGCCGCACAAATGGTCTCATTCTGTTCAGCTCGCCAAGGCGCATCGAATGATATGCATGATGACCTTGAACTCACGTAACCTTGAGGTCAAGCGACCTGAGGTAACGTGACCTGAAGCCAAACTTGACCTTGACCTTGACCTTGACCTCTCGAGGTCAACACATACATGTTTCGATGCAGAATGACGAGAGAATTACGATGGTGTTTTTAGTTTTGGCCTAGCTTGATTACTTCAAAAGTTATTCGTTAAAAACTGTCTTCGCATCTAGAGCCGCTAATTTGGCTATTTTGACCCCTGTGACCCCATGAGTCAACCTCCAAAATGTGGTAAATGCGTCATAGGACACACGTCATTGCTGAATCTGAAGCTGACTCGCAATATAACAGAAAATCCCGACCGCAAACTAACACCGGCCAAATTACCCCACACCCCCGGCCAAATAACCCTGCTAGTGGGGCAATTTGGCCGCCTTGCAGACCTTTGTAATGCGTCACAATTTCAATATAAGTAATTACACTATCATTTCAAGTTCACTGTCCAGTAAAGTAAACTGAATGCGACACCTGCCAGCGTTGAGAAAATGCAGAAATGTGTCGTCAATTTTAAGTTACATCGTTTTCTAAAAAAAAAGCGGCCAAATTACCCCACTCTCCCCTACTTATTCAACGGTCATTTTCAGCGCTCCCCGCTAACGTGACTTCAAGTTGAGATATTTGCGGCAAAGTACCGAATTGAGCAAAATGGTTTTAATTTACATTATAACTTGTTTTTTTTTCACTATAACTTGTTGTGTTTTGTCAGAAAATGGTCCTAACTCAGATTTTGTGGAAAAAGGTCATTATCTCCCTTTAACTCCATAACTCCATATTCCATAACTCCCAGACATAACTTCGTTCGATGTCTAGGGTTAATTCAAACCGTCTATCTATAAAACATACCTATTTTGTATAACACTTATCAATACGAATACGACGAAAGGCTATTCAGCATCCTAAGTGATACTAGTTTACCTTCTACTGAATTGACCAATGATGTCTGACGCATTCACTAACCCTATTGTATTGTTTGTCCGTTCTCCCCAGGCGCTGAGATCCCCAGTATGACGGTGTTTGAGCGCGGCGCCGTGCGGATAGACATGGCGTTCCGCCGGCCGGCCGACAACCCTCCGCTGTGCGTCATCGGCGTCACCGCCACCAACACGTCATCGGATGTCGTGACAGACTTCCTGTTCCAGGCCGCCGTGCCCAAGGTGGGGTTGGTGGGGAGGGGAAATGACCGGGCAATTCGTGGGGGTTGTGAGGTCTTGCTCGGCTGTGACTGGTTCTACGGTTTGTTGTATTCATGGGTCACTGGTTTTGTTTCAAATAATCCGTGAATAGGTATATTTCAGATATGGTCAGCTGCAAAAAAAAAATCCGTTCACTACTTTACTTCAGATACGGTGTTCGTGGTGTGTGCGAGCTTCAATCGAAATTTAGGGCTGTTTGAATGAAGTTTCGAAAGCGAAATTCATTTAGGCTGAACGAGACTGGCCCTTACTTCTTTTTTCGTCGTTGCCACGTATTGTAGCGTGCAGATCACTGACCCTCTGTTCTCTTTCCTCCATTCACAGACGTTGCAGCTACAGATGCTGCCGGCCTCTGGCAATGTGATCCAGCCATCCCAGGCCATCACTCAGACCATCAACGTCATCAACCCCTCCAAGGTAACGTCCCTGGTTCGGCGCCGCCCAGTCACGGGCACAGCTCGTAGCGTACGATAGGCTTGTGGCTGTCTGTCTGCCTGCCTCTGCGACAGCGTCTTCTCATTGGGGACATTTGGCTTCCGTGTCTGAAAAGAAAATGTTAATGTTATCCTCCTGAACAATTTATTTGGTCCTTCGAAGGTGTTTTACTCCATGGACACAGGGAAGAGCGTCTTTGTAAGCCATTCTTAGCTCGCCCGTTCTGACCGCCCCTCTCCGACCCTCAGGTGCCGCTGCGGCTGCGTCTCCGTGTCAGCTACTCTCAGAACGGTCAGCCGGTGGCCGACCAGGGCGAGGCCAACTCATTCCCGCCCGCCGCGTGGCAGTGACACCTAGCGCACGCTTTAGACACTTGAGCTACGCGGCGCGGACGTGGGCGGCGCTGCCGTGCCGGCCACTATAATTGTGTTGTTACGCGGCGAGCGAGTGCGGAGTGTTTCTAACGCGACTGTGATCATCTGACGCCGAGGCGGCGGCCGGTCGGTGGGCCCCGCCGCTCCTTCCCGCCGGCTCACTACATTCCACGTCCGGAGGGCGGAGAGATGACAGCCTCGGTCGGCGCGAGACCGCCTCAAAGCCCCGCGCGCGAGCCGAGAGCCGCGCCCTGTCCAGGACTGTGTGACAGTTGTCTGTCTGTCTGTGTGTGAGAGCTGTGTGTGGAGCGTCACGCCGCGCACGGCAAGGATCAGAGTCTATATTTATGTAGTGCGGACGGGAGTGTACCTCTCCGTCGCCGAGTGGGGAGTGCCGCGGCAGCAGTGAGTGTCGGAGTGTCTGGGTGAGTGTCGTGTCTTCGATGAAGCAGTCGGGACTCCTCAGACAAACGATTGCTCGTCCCCTGTCGCGTATGGTCACGTGGTCACGGGCAGTCGTGATCCAGTGACGTAACTGTGACGTCAGCGATCACGATGCGTACTTACGTCTGACAGTGGGGGGCGGCCTGTCACGGTTACGGTTGCCCCGCCAGACGCGTGCATGTGTGCGTGTGACGCCTCCTAGTGGTGACTGGGAGAGGGAGCCGCCAAGTCAGAACCGAGGCGCGCTACAAGTCGCGTCACCGCGCCCGTCCTGCGAGAGAGAACTGTTTTTGTTTGGAAGTGTCGATGGTCTCCACTAACCGCTTTGTAGTCGGCTCGCGCTCACGACTCGCCGGTGGAGTTATTGTGGAGTTATTGTGGAGTGGAGTGGGGCCGCGCGGTGGACGCAGCACCCTGTGGATCGGGAGTTATTGTGGACGTCTGGCGATCGTACTGATTATTTATCCTAAAAATATATACACCGATTGAGGAGCGCGTCTGAAGCGTAGTTCGCCTGCCATATACTGCGTTTTTTAAGTTAGGACTATCCTACCCTCGAATTCGATCATACATTTATGTAGGAGATTACCGCGGCGTAGGAGTACTGCAAAAGACGTTGGTGTATTTTCGCATACCTCCTGAGATTACTGCAGTGTCTAGGTCTCGCAACTCGACCCAACCCAAGTGCGCCGCATTTGGTGGGAGAGGTCCTAAGAGGTGGTGTTGCGTGTGTTGCTGAGAGGTCCCAGTCCGGGGGTCTTTCAGCGACATCTGGCCAGAAGAGCTATTATGATAAAGATTGTGGGGGTCCTGTTGTCATTCCTGGTAAATTAACCGTATGCAACAACTTTGATTTCAGTACAGCATCAAAACTTACAGCTCAACATTTAAGCAACAGGTCAGGTCATCAGTTCAGCTATTCCAAGCAATCAGAAACTGCACCAGTCCACTGTATAATGATATTCAGCCATTTGTATCAGCCACAGGCGATAAACAGATAGAGAGCGGCGGCAGCGGCGGCGGGCGGCCCCCGCGCGGGCCAGGCGTGTCTCGAGACTAGTCCTGTCATCACAGTTTCGCTGGAATGTCTCCGAGGAAAGAATATGGCAACTCAATCACAACTGGGGAATAGCGGCCCGCGCCGGCCGCTCAAAAAAGCTATAAACAGGCGCGCCGCGCAGCCGACGCGCTGGCAAACGATAATAACATGCCCTCGGGGTACAGAATATATACGACATGACTGAATCTGGGGCGCAGCACGCTGACTGGGTATCCGACCTGCTCAGAGGCCGACTCGAGTCCTGGACTGAAAGCTCCCGCCGCGGGGCGAGTACAAAACACACGCACACACAAGCACACAAACGCACGGCAGGGTATGTCGGCGGGGTAAGCCAGAAGCTTGTGCGTTGGCCGCAGCGGTCTGAACAAGACCGCGACCGGTGGCAGCCCGGCACTCGTCTGAAAATTTCGTCCCGTCCCCACACTCACGAGCAGACGCTCACACACGCGTCACACCGTCAGCCCTGAACACAGTGGCGCGAAAAGGCGCCGAAAAATCCCCCACGGATCACTGGAGGAGCCACAGTCACCGGTCCAGCCCTTCTGTCCGGACCAGCCCCTCCACAATCAGTCCCTGCAGACCGGGGAACTTCGCCACGCCCCCTCACAACTGGCACTCCTGTGGTTCATCCACAGCTCGCTCACGGCTCCCCCCGTGGCTCCGAAGGCTCCTGTAGCTCACGGAGCTCTCAGTTAGCTCCGGAGCCCGCGGCGGCTGGCGGCACGTTGGCACTGTGGCGGATTCGTATCGGTTCCGCTCTAGGTGGCGCCCTCGTCTCTGAATCTAGCCTCTGGCGAGCGGGTGCTGGTGCGCAGGCTGAGATCCTGGGGCTCGGAGTCGGTCGGCGGGACCACGTCAAAAGTCTGTCGGTAGTTCTCCCAGGAGATGTCGTGCTTGCGCTTCACGTGCACTTGCAGCGAGCGTTTGTACTTGAACACCGAGCCACACAGGTCGCAGGGAAGCGGCTTGGACTCGCCGTGTACCTCGCGTTTGTGCCGCGCGAAGTCGCGCACGATCATCTTGTCACAGGAGGGACACCAGCGGGAGCGACGCACTGTCGGTAGAGAGACGGCGAAACGTCAATGGCAGATATAATGGCGGAATGGGCAAGCTAAGAGCAGCCCCTAAAAAGATTTTAAGGGCGAAGACAGGCGTTGAAGCAAACGTAGGCACAGCTCAGCGTCAAAAAACTTGTGCGTGAACATAGATACCGCCGTGAACAAAGGGCATTCGTTGGTGAAAGTAACCGTATTCCGTAAATGGCGGTTGTTGTTTAGGGGAAAGTGGTAAATATATATGGCCGTATTGAAAGGAAAAGAGCAAAAGATCAATTCGGCTTCTAACTCAATCGCCAAGTCAACCAGAACATGCAGCAGCAACAACAGCGCTACTTACGCAGATCATTAGCACCGCCGACAATCGGGGTGTTCGCCAGCATGGTCGCTGAAACAGAAAAGATCAGTCAGTAGTGAATAAAAGGGCACTCGCGAAGTATAACGCAAACGGCGAGATTAGTTACATTCATCACTATGCGTAACTGTTCATGCGCCACATAACCGGATAAGTCGTGAACCTTACCTGGCGATGGCAGACTAGAAGGTGGGTCATCAATAGCAGGAAGCGCATCTGAAACAGAGACGCATAGAGCTCGTCAGCAAACGTATGACGCCCGTGTCTGAAGAAAGAATAAGCGAGTGAGCAAAGGACCCAGAACGCTGCCTGAAAGGACACTAGCTTGAACTTGTCGCTCTATGAAAATCGTAGATACCGTGGTGACATGTATTTAGATTATTAAAAGCACCTGCATTTTAGCAGGTGTAAGCTCCAGCTTTAGTACCTCACCAGCCTCGGCTTCATCATTCGCTTCCACTCACCCATGGCAACATCTCCATTCTCCAGCTCCTCCACGGCCAGCATGAGCTGCTGCGCCGAGAGGCCGTCCCGGTCGATCAGAATATCCCGGGCCCGCTCCCTGTCCCTATCGCCCTCCGTCTCGGGCGGCTCGGGCTCGGGCGTCACTGCCTTCCCGCCGCCGCCGCCGCCGTCCGGTCCATGCCCGTTCACCGCCACCGGGGCGGGGGCGGTGGCGGTGGCGGGGGCGGGAGCGGGCGCCAGCTCCGGCGGCGGCGGCTCGTCGGCGGCTGCCGGCCGGCGCCGCTTCGGTGGCGAGACCGGCCGAGGCGACTCACTGCCGGCTGATACCGGCGAGTCGTAGATACAGGCGTCCGCCTGCCGACAGAAGGGAAGTGTCAGGTCGCCGTGTCAGGTCACCGTGTCAGGGCACTGTGTCAGGTCAAAAAGGTCAGGTCAGAGCGCTGCGGGAAGATGCAGGTCACTGTGATACATATAACTAAGGATACTCAACATACCAGCGCAGTGAGACGATGACATGCTTCACGGAGTAAGTAATCACTGCGTCCGACTGAACAGAAAATCAAATGGAGCAGTTTCTAGGCAAATAAAACGAACTGGAAATTGAAATCGGCATTTTTTCACGGACCGTCGTGTCGAAGTAACTCCTCCAAGTCACAGTGTTCCTTTACGAACAATATAAAAGATATTCAGATTACGAATGCGTTTCACTAGAAAGGATTAGGTGTCGACATGTGAGAGGATTCCTGGGGATATTTCGCACTTGTCGGTAGCGAAGCCGAGAGTATGGTGCACATCAACATTACGCATCTTAGAACAACGATCCTGTAGCTACCGTAAATAATCAACGCGTCTACAGCGCCGAAAAGAGCGATTCACGCCTTTGCGCCTGGTTGACACCGAGCTTGTCAGTGTGGACAGTGGACACCGGTTGACAGTGTACACCAGTGGACAGTGTACACCAGTAGCCACCGCTGACCGGCGTTCCGAGTCGCGCATTCCCTGCCCCCGCCGCAGCTGTACGTGAGTCAGATCCGCCGCTGCCGGCGTCGGGCGCCGCGCGGCAGTGACGGCGGCGGCGTGTCTGGGGGAGGGGAGGCGGGGGAGGCCGGACGGCGGCGGCGGCGCGCGGTGGCGTCAGCGGCACGGCGTCGGCGGCGGTGGGGGAGGGGGGAGGGGCGCACAGGCGGCGGCGGGCGGTAGGGGGGAGGGGAGGGTCGGACGGCGCCGGCCGAGTCCGGAGGTGGATGTGGTGTGGCTAGCAGCTAGCAGCGGCGGCGGGAACAGCAGTGGGGAGGGGGCGGAACGGCCGGCGGCGGCAGCGGCGGCACCGGAACGCCGCAATCGGGGGGCGCCCACAGCCGATGACGGCGGCGGCGGAGGCAGGCGGGCAAGACAAGGCATTCGCCCACGCGCTGCCGACGGGGTGCTGGGCTGGGGATGGGGAACAATCGTTACGGCGGCGGTGGCGGCGGCGGTGGGGATGAGAAGGGTAGGGAGGCGGTGGCGGCGGCGCCGGCGCGGCGGCAGCGGTCGTTGGGACGGCAACAGCCGACCCCGGCCCCTGCGACGGCGGCTCCGACAGCGGTGACGCCGGCAGGCGAACGGACGTCAGCCGTCCGACCGATGACGCCTCCGCCGGCGGCACTGAGTCACTGACGGCCGCTGACGCCATCCTCTGACGGCTGACGTGTCGGAGCAGGCCGCCGCGCTCCCACTGCGCCCCGCAGCGCTCTATCGCGGCTCCGAGCGCCGGCTCACGGCCGCAGCTCTGCGTGGTACTGGCAGGAAAACGCTGCCCGCCGCCCGGCCTGACGAGAAACAGACCGGCCAGCTATGCGGAACCCCGTGTAAATAAACGGCCGTGTGGCAAAACAGGCCGTTTCTACAGGGCGACGACGGCGACGATATGTGTTACCGGCTCATTAACGACCGTTTGTCATCTGACCGTAGAATCAGCGTCCGTTCTGTCGCTCTGACGATCCGGAACATATGTCCGGACTGGTCCGGATAATTGCCCCCGACGCCGACAGCAACAGGTGATGAACAACCGAGCAAGTCCGTCTAGAGCTACACGTCCAGCTTGTAACGGGTTATATAATGAAAATCGATGCCGAATGGCGTCATTTGTCTCTGGCCACTGGAGACTAGTCTGAGGCAGCAGCTCGGTCCAAAAATATTTAGTCTCGATGCTCGTAACAAGCAGGCCGCAGTGGCAGCTACGATGCCCAACAGCGAGTGCCTTTCCTATAGGTGGTCGATTCCTACCGGTCCTGCTGGTGCCTTAGTCCCTTTCTGTAGCTTGATCCGTTCATTCCATCATCTAGCCAGCTTGTAAGTTATTTCCATCAACTCAACCCGACCAGCCGGAGTGACAGAATTGGTGGGATTTGTAGACTCCACCCAGACCACTTCAGTCCATCCCATCAGTCCACTGGTTCCCATTAGCCTTGGTACTTTAGGTGCCGTCAGTCCTGCAAGTTGCAACTCTACCCAATCCAATCAATCACACAAACCAAATCAGTCCTTTGTTCCCAGCAATCCTTCAATGATCTAACCTTTCGGGCCTGAGAACGCCCGGACTACTACACGTCCGGTCGCCAGTGTGTCAATACAGTGCGATCAAATTCGTTAGTTCCAACGTCGATCCCACGTGCGACTGGTCCAATATTCTCACTAGTCAATAGTCTCAGTACAGTCACTACTCCGACAATCGTCATGCACTCTCACAATGCGTCACCGTACGAGCAGGCGTCAGGCCGACAGTGAGTCCCGGACCCCCTGACGACAATCACACTTCCATTCTCTACCCCCCCCCCCCCAGGAGTTCGCGCTACCGGCGGGTGGCACGAGATGACGGATGGCTTTGTAGGGGAGATATTCGGTGCAACTGCATAAGTTGCTTGCAGCAAGCAGTCTTTAGAGTACGTAAGATCAGTCTTGCATTATGCATTTCTTGAAAAGTCGAGGCACTAGTGCCATGCGTCCATTATTATTAATATGCTGTGTAAAACACTCCGTGCCACATTTCGAAAAGGAGATGGCCTGGATGGCCTCAACACTAAGATAAGTAGCCATTTCCAAGCATAGCGCAGAAATGTCTTGACTTGCTGTGATTGAACTTTTTTACCGCCGAAATACCTAGCAATTCTGGGTAAAATTGTCAAAACAGCAAGATTTCATATTTCTTGGATCGGATTTGCTCGGCGTCGCACTCCAAGTAAAGGCCAGTGATGTGAGATTTCGACGTCCATTTATACAGAAGTGGATGGTGCAATGCTGAAGAATTGACAAACTATCAGCAGCGAAACGAGTGTGCCTAAACGTGCCTTCCATACTGCTTCGACCTTTCACAATTAACACACATATGAGATGTCGAAGTGCGTAACATATCTTGACGAAAGCAAATCCCGCTGTGGCCTCTGCCATGACCAGACCGACTCACCTCCTGCTGTATGCCGGTGTCTGCCAGGCCCTTGACCTTGAGCAGCTGTGCGGTGTGCAGGAAGGTGCGCAGCGCCTCGGGAGCCACATTGACCTCTCCCTGGTACATGTACGTCACGATGGCCGACAAATCCGCGTGCGTGACGTCACGCAGGATGATGATCGGGTGCGCGCACGGGTTATCCTGCCCAAAAACGACGGAGAAATGTCATCGGGAGAAAAGGCATAAAGGAGTGATGGCAAATGTTGAGTTTCATCACAAATAGTGTGCCCAAATGTAGTGTCACATTAGGGGTGGCATCATATGAATAGGGATGTTACACTACGAATGAGTGATGATGTGATCAATTTCAATATCAATCTGCGCTGCATCAATAACTGATGTGTTTTATAAACAGCACAGCAGCTTTTCAGGAAAGTAAAAATTAGTGTCACATGATAGCAGTCTTGGTAACAAAAACTATGGAAGTTGAATTGGTATTTTGCAATCAACAATGCTCTAAAGTCTAAATCCCATCAAATACACCTTAAGCAGCTCCAGCAGAACAGGACTGCAGGCCGAGAGAACATTCCTGTGCGCCTTGATTTGACGTCCATCAGTCCAGAGTGTGACATCAACAAACGCCTGGGTGTCTCGGAGTCCGGCCAGAGCTGAGGTGATGGTGGACTGGAAGTTGTTCCAGCGAAGCGAGAAGTGCTCCACAGGTGGCACACTGTCCATCTTGAGGATGGCTGGGCTGGCAGTGCCACAGCACCCTGAGAAAGGCAAGATTAAGATTGAGGTGTATTGGACAGAAGACTAGCTCCCAGCCACTTCAACTTGGATGATAAATCTGTTAGCATTGGCTTTGAGGAGAAAAAGAATGAGCCTGATTAGATTGAGATGGTAGATGGATTCCATCTCTACAGTTTGTTGCTGACTGCTGGCAAAAGCTGTGCTTTTTGTCAAGCAGGGATGACAGGAGGCTTGACCTGAAACTATACCTGTGATGAGAATTGAGAGCACCAGTTCTGATTCCCTACAATAACATCCACATCGACATGTCATTCTCGGAAGCATGTTACGATATCAAGCGGTCCTATCAACAGCCTGATTAAAGCAGGCTTCCTTCTGCTTAAAGGCTACAGAAGACAAGACAAATAGCATTATGTTTAAGGTCCTGTCGTCTCACATGCTAATGCGCTTTGGCTTTCAATGCTCCATTGCATTGGTGGGCATAGGCGTAGGAACAGGGGGGGGGGGGGCCAGGTGGGCAAGTGCCCACCCACTTTTCGAGGTGGGGGGGCCAACCATGTGTTTTGGCCCACCCACTTTTTACTCGAGGCCCCTCGTCTCGATTTGAGAGGACGTCGTCACCTTCCAGAATAAACAAACTCGGTAAAAATAAGTTCCACGAATCCCCACGCACGGACTCCAAGGGGCCGTGATGGATCCAAGGAGGCCCTCTGTTCATACTTATCAGTCGAAGCCCCTAAGACTGATGGCCTAAGAGGCCCTAGTGGATCTGAGGAGGCCCCAATATCCACACTGGTCTGGGAGGCCCCTCCATCCACACTAGTCAGAATAGGCCCCTGACACTGGCGGTCTAGCCGAGGCCCCCTACCCTCACTAGTCAGAGGAGGCCCATCTATCCTCAATAGTCAGAAGAGGCCCCTGAGACTGATGGTCTGGGAGGCCTATCCATCTACACTGTAGTCAGAGGAGGCCCCTGAGACTGATGACCTGAGAGGCCCTTATAATCACACCAGCCAGAAGAGGCCCATGATACTGATGGACTGAGAGGCCCTTCTATTCATACTGGCCACAGGAGACCCCCAAAACTTTCGGTCTGGGAGGTCCCTCAATCCGGCACCAGTCAGAAGAGTCCCCTGAGACTGATGCCCTGGGAAGCCCTTATATTCACACTAGGCAGAGGAGGCCCCTGAGACTGATGGTATGAGAGGCCCTCATATTCACACCAGTCAGAAGAGGCCCCCGAGGCTGATGGCTGTGAGGCCCTTCTGTTCATATAACTGGCCACTGGAGGCCCCTGAAACCGGTGGTCTGGGAGGGCCCTCTATCCACACTAGTCAGAAGAGGCCCCTGAGACCGATGGTCTGAGTGAGGCTCTTATGTGCATACTGGCCACAAGAGGCCCCTGAGACTGATAGTCAGAGAGGTCCACTCGTAATGAATCTGAGGGGGCCCTCTATCCACATTTACACTTTTCTAGGGAGGCCCCCGGGACTGATGGTCTGAGAGGCCCTTTTATTTATACTGTCCACAGGGGCCCCTGAGATTAATGGTCTGAGAGGCTCTATTTATACTAACCAGAAGAGGCCCCTAGGATTGATGGTCTAACAGGCCCTTCTATTTATACTAGCCAGAGGAAGCCCATGAGACTGATGGTCTGAGAGGCCCTTCTATTCAAACTAGGCAGATGAGGCCGCTGAGAATGATAGTCCGAAGAGCCATGCGGCGGCAACTGGCCGTGGCCATATTTCGGCTCGGTAGGGCCCCACAGAGCTCATGAGAGCACCTCAAGGGCTCCTAAGTAGACACGCTTATCCCCATAAGGGTGCGACACCGGCTTCTGAAGGCTCCTTGTAGGCATCTAAGGGCCCTTTTCGGCCTCTAACGGCTCCACCCGCCTGTGATGGCTCCACACCAGTGGTTATGAGCGCCACACAGCGGCGCCTTTGAGGGTCATACTAGTGTCTCTTAGGGCCCTATATCGGTGGCTCTGGGGGCCCCACACCGGCGCCTCTGTGGGCCACCACACCTGTGCATCTCAAGGCTCTATATGTACATCTGAAGGACCCACACCGACACCTCTGAGGGCCCCACACCAGTATCTTGGAGCTCTGAAGGCCCCACACCGGTGACTCTGAGGACTCACCGGCTCCTGAGAGCACCATGTTGATGTCTAACGGCTCCACAAGGCCACTGAAGGCACCACGCAAGCTCTCACTGAGCTCTAATGTCCATGTACCGGCCTCTGAGGGATTTAAGCCAGCGCATTCATAGCTCCACACCAGCAATTGTAAGGGCTTCACACTGAAGTATCTGAGGGTTCCACACCGGTGTCTCTAAGGGCCACATACTGGCATCTCTGAGGGCCCCATACCGGCGCCTCCGAGGGTCCACATCTGGCGGGCACCCATCAGCGACTGAAGGTCCCACACTGTCGACTCCGAGAGCCCCATCTGCGTCTGGGAGCACCATGCCGTCTCTAAGAACCACAGCGGCTCCTCCGTACGAAAGATGGGCGTCTGCATGCCAAAGGGGAGCGGTTCTGAGACAGTAGGGCACCTACGTGCAATAGAGGGGCGCCTATGAAGCCCATAGGGGCGCCTCAATGCGAAAGAGGGGCGCCTATGAGGCCTACATATATGGGCGTCCACATGCAATAGAGGTCTGCAAATTGCAATTGATCAATGCCATGGGGGTGCATTCATAAGAAACAGGGGCGCCGGCATGGCAAAAGAGCATGGCCTTCAAGTGTCCATAAGAGAGAGACGCCTATGATAAGCGCACATTGTATGCGACAACGGGGCGACTGTGGGACATATAGGGATGTCTCTGATGACTATAGGCACATAGGGCGCTTATATGCCAAAGAGGGCGCCTATGAAGCTAATGGAGGCACCTGGGAAACGAGGAAGACATTTCAGTAGGCGGAACTATGGTCAAGCGTACCCATTTTCGGGAACGCATTTTCGTTCCCATGTTTGGGAACGATAAACCCAAATATGGGAACGCCATGTAGGCATTATTTAAAACAAGAAAAAGAACCGTTAAATGACGTCCAAAAAATATAAAACGATCGTGAACCGCCTGATAGTTGTCTCAATATTGTTGGGAAAGAGTTTGATATTGTAAGGCCCATCGTAGTTTCAAATCGTTCCCCTATTTCTAAAGCAGTCCATCACCCGGGCCGCGAGCCCAAATTTGGGAACGCTCTCGTACACTGGCGCTGCAAGCGTTCCTTATTATGGGAACGGCGTACCCAAAATTGGGAACGATTTCACCGACGCCTTTCAGGGGCTCTTTTCATTAACAAGCATCACGTCCAACGCCGCAAATTATTGTTAACGCAACAATCATCAGATGACCTTTCCGGCAAGACCGTTGCATGTTTCGCCCGGTCTTCTGCGCTTTTATTCCCGTCGATCTCGCAGCGGGCACGCCCCCCTCTGCAGGATTACGTAATCCACAACGCTCAGCGATGTTCAACAAGGTCTTCCATACCTATATCCACCGTCCGCGCCGAGGGTGGAGACATGTCAAGCACCTGTCTGCTAATCACCGAGAGTTGACGAGCACAAGAAGTATCCAAAAATGGGAACGCTGAATATGTTACACCCTCAAAACACCTAGTCCCAATGAAAATCTAGTTTTTTCCTTTCTTAATGAGTGTAAGTGGCAAAAGGCCTGGTAGGATGGGCACGAGGAATGATCGAAATCAGCATAAAAATTATAAATAAGCCACACAGAGCGACCTATATCAGAGAAAATCCCCCTAAACGATCATGCTTAAAAACGCCGAAGACAAAAACCACGCTCATGACGCTGCTTATAAAACAACGCTAACAGCTAGCATCCAAATAAAATATGTCTTTAGGGACTGATAAAATACAGCTGAATGATTTTAAACCACTGAAACTGAGTTTACAACAGTAGTTCGGTAAAATCACTGACGTTCTACGCGGTCGATCGCCCCGACACCAAAAGTCAACAATATTACCTCGGGACTGTCCGCGTGTTCGCTTGCATATGTCAGCATCTGGTGTCGCTAGAATGAAACTTCATAACCAGGCGAAAATTATTATACTTGACCTCAAAATGTAAAAAATGCTTCATTTTCCTTAAAATTGCATGTTAAATGTCGTATAACCCATATTTCCACCATTCTGTCATTTTAAAAAAATCATTAAAAATATCATTCCACGGTCAATTTCCTTGTTCCACGGTCAGATTAAAGATAACTTTATGGAGATTTAGTAGATACTTAAATCAGCGTGCACTTTTTTGAGACGTGATGCACTTTTGAGTTTTAGTGGGCGAACGGCCGAAAAATTGCCTTCCGTTCTCATAAATGGGAACGCCCGTTCCCATATTTGGGAACTCCGTTCCCAAAAATGGGAACGTTCCTATATTTGGGTACTCATGACCATAGTTCCGCCTACTGATTTGTGTAAGGGTTTTCAGGGGTCATGCGCCGTTTGCGGCAAAAAGATTCTAAAAAAAAATTGGAGAGGGAATACGTTTTAAAAATGGTGCGGACTTTCCGCACTATTTGCTTAAGCGGTTACGCCCCTGGGTACATCTGCCCGATCTCAGAAGCTAGATTTGGAGGTCATACTTGAAAGCAGCCAGCAGGACGAGGCAAAAGTTGGAGGCCCCTGAAAATAGGAGGCCCCCTGGAAAAGGAGGCCCCTTGACAGGGTGGCCCACCCACTTTTCATGACGTTCCTACGCCCATGTTGGTGGGCACTGGGCACTGAACACTTTAGCAGTTATTGACCTGGCTATATAATCAACAACACTTCGAACGTGTTGAGTGAAATGTACGCAGTTACCTGAAGATCCTGAGGGTCTCAAAATACCGAATGTCAGATATTATCGTTTATCTTCACGCCAATATCAAACGCACCACTCCCAGCTGCACCTCCACCGCTCATCAAAAACAAACAACACCACACTGAGGAAATGTGCAGGCGCCGCAATGGTCTCCGCCCGCTCACAATAGTATCAGCAAATGAGACAAGAAATGACGCTTCTCTATCGCCGCATTTGGTAGCATTTGGTAGCAATTTTTTCCCTGTCATATTCCTTTGCCTTCTGTTTTCATTCAAGCATGAAGTAATCATAAATATCGTTATTGTATGAATGATGAACTCTGCGATAAATCACTTGCACCTTGTTCTTTCATGAGAATCTAATGCCAACACAGTGCTGATCTACGAAAGGTTACACTTCACCTAAATGTCTAACTTTTTTTGCTAGTAGACGGGTGAGTGCTGATAGGTGGCAGCACATACAGGTTAGAGTGTTTGTAGGTGGCAGCACAAAGCACTCAAGATGATTAGAAATTATGTGATCTGTTGCGCTTTACCTTTCAATAAGATAAAAAGTGCTCGTTAGTGTCAGATTCAAGTGCGGAGCTGTGTGCCAATTTCTGATCATTAAGATTATATGGATCAAGCCAGAGCAAGATGGAGTGAAGACTGAAGAGGGAAGGTGCAGCTACTTACCTACGCCAACAATAATCTGGCTCAGGCTCGTTTTCCTGTTTATCGGACTAGATGGGGGTGATGGTCAGCCACTGTACTGAACAGCGGACATATTCAGCCATACTGATACAGAATTGGAAAGGCTCAACATAATGGCGGACGGCTGGTAAGTTGCCGACGGGCCCTGCTCTGTCACAGTGCGGTATTTGGATGGAGACCGTTGGTCGTTGCCCGTTGGAAGTTAATTTTCGCCCATGTGGCGTGTCTTGGAAGGTCACGGACGGACTCACAAGACCGTAATCTGTACTTACCCGTCAGCGGTCAACCCCTAGGCCTAAAGTCCCGCCTGAGACTGTGGAGAGTATTAGCAGGTTCCGTCAGACTCGTTCTCCAGGTAGGCTGCAATGCCTTAATGCAAATGGCACTACCCGTTTCCCACGGCCCAGTCTCGCTGTATGATTGCAGATGCAGGCAGGTCTATCAGTGGCGGTGATGTGACCCCATCCCCTCCTCCCCCCAACCTCGAAAAAGCACGCACGCGGCACACTTCGAGCCGTGCGTCGCTCCGCCCCCCGCCTGCGATGCAGCACCCTGCACCCACAAGTCGTTGGCACGCATCATCAACAACAACAACATTGAGATTTGAGAGAACTGACCAATCACAGACTGCATTCACTCAGACACTTATACGGATAACAGAGGGACCGACCGCCAACCGTTCCACTACGTGTGACGGTGTTATCGTTGATTTGGTAATTGGTTTGTCTTTTTCAGAAAGGCGGCTATTGTTTCTCATGACTCATGCTGAGCGTGGTTCCTGGTGGTTTCGGTTCCTCCGAGGCTCTACCTATCCATGGTTCTGCCAAAAAGGAGATCAGCATGCGCCTCTCCACATGTCGCCACTCGCCACGCATGCTCAACCTCTGCTTTCGGTGAGTACGAACACAATCAATGAATTGACAATTAATGTACATTGTACACTGTACAGATCGCTAACGACCCTAGCCATGAGTCGAAAGTGGGGGGGGGGGAGGGAGGGACAGGCGTCAAAACTGTTGGTCGGTACTCGGTAGCTTGTTTCGTCCCAAAGGCATGATAAATATAAATTGCCGAGTGTAAGCGCAATGTTAAACATTGAATTTGGGAGAGAGGTTATACCTACCCCCGCAAGCTGCGCCTCCGCCATTCTAGGCTCGCTGTTGATAATGCCTCCAGTTGTTGGAGACAAACCCACCATTATCTAAGTTGTGTCTGGGCGCCATATCGTAGCTGACTGGCCAACATCGGCCTCTGTCCGACCGATGTTGGCGATCATTAACTATGTCGGAATTCAGTACATCGCTGACGATCTTCAGTGGCTAGGAGCTCAGCGTTTTAGACGGCTCAGCTGGATCACATTACAGCCCTGTCCCGGCCCTAATGAGCTTTTCACATGGCTTGTCCCGGACCATAATGGCGAGCTGGTGTCACTATGATTATCATTGAAATCGAAAGCAAACGAGCAGACAAAAGAAAATGTAACGCCAGTAAAACGCCCAAAAGGCGTTTTACTGGTGTTTTATGTCTCTCAAGTTAGCGTTGAAACATATTCAAAAGAAAATGTATTTCGAAAATGATGGTTCTTAATAATATAAATGCATCTCTATTCCCTACTAACATAAAGGATGCTTCTTAGATGCACTGAAAATGCAGGTATCTAACTAGGAAACGATTAATAGTATCACAAGTTCTTTGGCAGGAACCAGTGAGGGACGACTGTAAATGCATAAGGGAGCGGCGTCCCGATACTTTCCCCACTGATACATGGTCTCCACGGCAGCTGCATCGCGGGGATACGGGAGGGGGTTGTGCCACCGCGGACTCAGGTCCCAGCTCCGTGTCGGTCCGTGGCTTGTGTGGTCGATAGCTCCACTCTGACGTGGCTGACGGTGGCCGTGACGTGACGGTACCACGAACGGTGAGTGACACTGAAGGTGGCGGTGACGGTAGCATGAACGGTGACACTGACGGCGACGGTGGCATGGGGTGGGCAAGATACGAGACCAGTTTTAGTAAGCCTGTCATGATATATGCGTTGGTGTGCATCACTCGTGCTACTGAATATCCATGATGTCGAAATACCGGCGGGTCCCCCTGAGTTACCATGCCAGCCACAGCTGCCGGCCCCACACCGACCATTGGAGATGAGAGGTCGCACCTCCTCGCCAGGTGGCGACCTCAGCCGCCGGGGACGGTGACTGACAGCTGCCACCAGCTCATCGTGAGCCGCTCCTGATGGCGTCGTCTCACCCTTCTGTCTCACCCCTCTCCCAGAGTGGGGCTAATCAGAGCAGCCAGATCTGCTCCACACGGGACCGAGTGGCGAAATTGGCTGTCTTTGGCGCTCAGGGTATTTGGGATGGTCGGACCACGGACCGGGACTTCCTCTGGGCTGGAGGAAGTGGCTCGCTGATGCATCCGGTGTCTTGACGCATCCCTCAGAGCGTCTCAGGATGTTCCTACTCATGAACGACTCAGACCGTAGCCTGAGCTCGTCGCCAGCGATGGGAGGGGGGAGGGGAGGGCGGACGCTCTGGAAGGGTTCGCCGGGGTCGGAGGAGCCTCCCCTAGGGTGGGAGAGGCGCACCTGGACCGACGACACCTTACAATGCCGGCGGAGCGCACAAAAACGTCGCCAACCCCACTTCCGCGGCGCATATGCAAACATGCTAATGTGCCGCGTACGTGAGAGCCGCGCGACGCCCGCTACCTGGCGCCGCTCGCGCGCGCCGCCACTCGCGCCAAAACCGGTCGGCCCGCGGATGCAAATTTGGCGCGCCAGCGTCGATATGCCCTAATGACGGTCCGGTATGCATGGAAGGGTTAGCGCCGAATGTTTCTTTGAAATCCAATGGTTCTGGGAGTATGCAAATGGTGCCGCCTTAATCTTCTTTATGGACGGCGGCGGCGGGAAAGTTTTCGTTTCGGCGAGCTCGGTTTGCATAAGAGTCGACGGTCGTTTTGCATAGTGGGGCGGCGGCGGACAGGTTCTGTGGTGTCGCCCGACCGGGGTCTCAAATGAGCACGCATGGGAATGTTACCGGCCATCGCCCTCGCGCGGTGAACGGACAAACTCTATATCAGATTCGAAACTGGTCCTTGGCATTCCTCTTCCGTGCGAACAGTGGCGCGGGAACTTCTTCCAGACTGGGGGGGCTGAACCATCATAGAGATCAACCTAGGGTACCCCCAAATCTAGTTTTCTCATCGGTTTTAGGCCACTTATTTTTCAGACCTTGGCCTTTTCAACGAAAAAAAAAGAAGAAAATATTTGCAAAAAAAGTGAGATAGGTATTCCGTCTCAGCTGAGTGAAGAAACTACCGTTTTGGCAACCTGGAATAAAGGTTTTAAGCTGCCAAATGAGTTGCCGAGTCAGTAAAATAGGTAGATTTTTTCACTTACATGCTTTCTTTCTTTGTGACTCACAACCCCTAATTTGGGGAGGACAAGCTGCCCCAACGGTTCCTGGCCTCATAAAAAGATGTGAGGCACCGCCCCCACGGCCCCAGAGTTGTGAGGGCAAGCTTCCCCCACTGCCCTCTCCCCCGGTTCCCGCGCCCAAGATTACTTTCTTGCGCCTATGTATGAATCTATGAAATTGTGTTGGTAGATTTCCGATTTCGATTCCTCCAGCTGGGGGGGCTCAAATACATTACGAGCCCCCCAGCCGAAAAGTTGGAGGGGCTCAGCCCCCCCTAGCCCCCCCGGTTCCCGCGCCACTGCGTGCGAATGAGCAGAAAGGAGATTGGTTATGGCACAGGTAAAAGAGCTTTGAGCCAGTGGCGGATCCAGGGGGGGGGGGGGGGCTGCGGGGGCTGGCAGCCCCCACCCAAGGAAAACTGGCGCCAATTTTCAATTCGCAACTCATCGGAGTGCCGCATACTAGGACTAGGATGCAAAAATCAGTCGAATAACGTCGTTTCAGTACGCTCCGCACCGATATTTCCAATCGTGTGGTGTCACTGTACATACTGATCCTGGGCGCCTCTTGTCAGGGCCACTGGGCGCCAATATTTCAGCGCCAATACGATGCGACTATGGCGCCCATCCGGGGCGTGGCGCCCAATTATGACCTGCAGCCCCTCCCCAGTGAAAATCCTGGATCCGCCACTGCTTTGAGCGTGTCACATTGTTGGGCTTCACTTGCAGAATAGGGAGTACTGCCCGTGCCACACACAACGAAAACACCTGGAAAATGAAATTCATTTTGTCATGGAAAGAAGGTTTCCTGAAGTGCGAAGATGAATGTCAGCTGGCGAACTGATGATTCAGTGGCTAAGTTCTAATCTTTCCGTATATGCACTGCTGACTGCCATATGTTTACCTAATGTTTAAAATCGGGTTTTCGAGGACGACATAGTCCTAACTGGCCCATGGTCTTGCCCAGTGTAGCTTCAAAAATCAACTGATGTGTTGTGTGTACGAGGACGATTTGCCTTTAATCAAGTTATTATAACGAATTTGCTCTTTCCTTTTACTCATAGTTTCTGTGTAATTTATTCACAAAAAAGATACCAAGAAGCACAGAAAAATATTTTCTTAGACTGAATAGTTATTATGAAACCGTATGCTGTTTTCAATGGTAATTTGAATGTGGTATTTCTTGTTTTTTTTCCTCCTCATAGCGTCCGAAATTAATGAAAATTTAGCCTTTTCTCGCATACTCAGGGACGTAGCCAACGGACGACCTGCCGGCCTCTGTTTATGTGGCAACGTTTGTTTTTATTGCACAGCAACGTATGGAAGCGAAATTTGTTAAGTGTTAGGTTGATGGAAAAATGAGAAATATATCCCCAGGAGTCAGCAGCGTCAAATACTAGCACTAGTTCTGGAAATACCAGTCAAATGCCAGTTTATGTCCTTGCATTCTTTGAGGATCATTCAGAGTTCAGGCTTGTGCAGAGAAGAAAACTAAACACACAAAAATGATAACAATATACGCCCTATTGGCCAATGGCCAATCTGATTGATGTCCCCTGAAATTCGTAGCGAGGCCCTATTCGATAGTTTCATTTGCGCCACTATTTTCCCCATAAATTTGTTCAACTTTGCAATGCTTCAGTGCTGTTTCCAGAAATTTTACTCGCGCCTTCGAGGCCGCAGTATGTACGCACCCCAGCTGCGGACTGCAACTCCAACTTCGAAGTTTACGCGTCTGTAAATGTCGTGGCTGAACTCACGTGGCCATAAAGAGCCAGTATTTCAGCGAGTGGCAGTAAGCAAAGCAGTGGCGACTGCGTTCCATTTCAGTTTACGACTGGCCCATCCGGTCCCTGCGATGTGCTCAAAACGCAATCGCCTCTTAGAAGAGCGGCGATCGACGCAAGTCGCTCGCTCGACGGACCCGACCGGCGCGGCTGCATCGCGCTGTCAATAACTCGCTGTCTGAAATAATCTCGTTTCGCTCTGGCCCCCGAGCATGCACCATTTAGTACGCTGGTCGTTAGGTCCCGGGCAATAACTCAGCGGGACGGGGCATTGTTCATCGAGGACGGCGCCGGCCCCGGCCCCCCGGCCCGCGGCCGGTCGCTCATTGGCCAGAGGGCTGGTCGTCCGCCAATCAGCGGCCGGCTGACTACGTTGCTATGACAACGGGAAGCTTTCCATGGGAGAGTCGCGGCGGAAAATTTCATAGCCGGCCGGTGAAATCGGGGAGCTTGCTCAAAATGACGGCGGATGAAAATGAATGGCTACAGTCTGATTCCGCATACGAATCCGCGGAGGCAAGTCAACCCGAAATTGGACCGCGAAAAATGTTTCAGCCTTCGTTGGTATCAACTTGGACGAACCGGAAGCCCGATAAAGAGTCACTTAGAGCCAGATGAGCCAAAGTTGCGACAACTCAATGAAAGAGCCATTAGAGTTCTTTATCAGAATGAATTAAAACTTTCTCCTCTTAGAAGATGGGTAGCAGGCCGTGAGAGATAGTAAAATGCGACGAGGAAGAGGCTTGCTTTGAAGGCACGTAAAAGGCTAACTTCAAAGTTCAAGCCTAGAAAGATGCCAAACTTGTCTAGCACGTGCATTCCCTCACCGGTTCATTTCATTCATTTTCATTCATTTCAGCAGCATATTTTCCCGGCGTCTGCACAAAAGTAAACAATATAATCAACGACTGCTGCAATTTTATGAAAAGTATAAATTGTTAATACCTTTTCTGATGCGTTTTGATATTACCCAACCTTTGAATGTATTTTTTCATAGCTATCTTGTTGTGTGCATGTGTTGTTAATAGTTTTAAGCATTTTTATAAATGTTTGAAAATTAAGTAGGAAAAAGGTCATACAAGTTTCCGGAAGCATAACTCCCGGCGCAAATCAGATCATTTTCAATTTCATCAGATCATTCGGCGCAATAAGCTATTTCAGAATAAACCAGTATAACGCCTTTTGGGGCGACTAACGGAGCGAGCGAGAGAGAGGGTGGGCCTTGCACGTGCGAAATTGCGAGGGGGTACCTCCAACTGACTTGTGCACGGCACCCTACTAACTGGTCTCTAGCGATGTGCCAAATTTGGGCACAATCGGCCCAGCCGTTCTCGAGATCTGGAAGCGGCACCCTGCACGTGCGCACGTGCAAGATGGGTCCCAACTGACTTGTGCACGGCACCCTACTAACCGGTCCCTAACCGTGTACCAAATTTGAGCGCAATCGGTCCAGCCGTTCCCGAGATCTGGAAACGACCCCTGCACGTGCGCACGTGCAGCAGCACCCCAACTCTGGCACATGTATATGCAGTGCCTAGTGGGTGCCTACCTACATGCCAACTTTCAGCGCAATCGGCCAAGTAGTTACCGAGATATTGCAACAATTACAAAATTGACACCTCTTCGTTTTGCACGTGGCACGTGCATAAGGGGTCACCCACATGCATCGGGAATAGTCCAATACTTGGTAGAAGGAATGAAGCTACCCTACAAAAATTACCGCGTGTAAATCGGTCAAGTGGTTGCTGAGATATAAGCCTCGCAAAAGCGTGACCACGGCCGGCCGGCCGGCCGGCCGGCCGGCCGGCCGGCCGGCCGGCCGCTCATACTCAGAAATTTCCGTTAATCTAAGGAAAGACTACGCTCGCTTCGCTCGCTCCGTAATCAGGTCAGGCATGATGAAACTGGCTAAGATAAATGCATGCAACCATGTTGAGAGCAAATAGTATTGAAAATGGATGTGTGACCGGAGCCGCACACCCATCTCTAGCTGTTGGAAGCTACACACAACATAATATCTTGTTATTCAGTACTCTCGCCTGTATAATTGTTGCGGAATGATTCTTGCTGCGCATTAGAAACAATAGAATTAATTAAACTTATAGTTGTATCCGTTGTCGGTTTCTGTGTAGACAGCGACAGTGGCGCAGCCAGAACTCTGGCGACGGGGGTGAGAGACGTTCGCGATGGCCCCCCAGCAAAGTGGGCCCCCCTCAACCAAATGGGGGCCCCTTACCAACAACGAAAGTTCAGATCATTGTCATCATTACCAGTCAAATCGGGGAAAAGGACAAATATCTCTTAATCTGAAGAGGCACGTAAAAAACAACAGTATATTTACAGAAACACGACCATTCTGCCCATATTTGATGGACAGCGTGCAAAGTGATGGCTAGCGGCCGCTCAAAGGGTCGGGCTAGGTCAAAAGGCTTTGCTCAACATCAGTTTTTCGACTGTTACTTTGGATATAGGAGAGGAGGTAGAGTTATGACATTGTCTTGAAGGTGTTAATCATCCATACGGATCGGCTGATGACCTAAGGGCATGACCTTGATCTGCGGTTACATTTTGAAGTTGAAATTTTTATGTGAAATTATAGGTAGCTCATTCGATGATGTTAACAAGAGAATGATGACAAAGTAAATGTCTCATAGTTTTTCTCACCAAACTCCTTGCAAAAATTCTGAGCAAAACTGTTTTGGTAAAATGCGACTACATATTTAGATGGTTTTGCCGGTTTTACCCTCTGCTCTGTTGCCAAACCATTGACATGAGGCATTGAGGTCAAATCTTATAAGCGAAAGCGTTTTGAAAGGCCTATCGCATGAGTTGTTCCGCAAAGCTCTAGCTCTTTGGTTCACGAGTTATACGGTTATTTGTGAAAAATATAAAAACAAGAATTTTTTCGTCGTAATCTTGTCTTTGTGTTTATCATAATTTTATCATAATTTCATCTTCAATGACCTCAGCGATGACCTAATCGAAAAATGACCTCTACGATTCTGAAGCATCCTATAGCTATCCGTTGCTTTTCTCGTCTTTCTAGCCGTCTTAAATTATGATCGGGTTTGGCCGATACGCCCCCCCCCCATGGCTGATTGCACGAGTTAGAGAGCTATCGAACCCACTTTCAGCGCGCTATAGCTTTTTATGTCCTCGAGTGTCGAAATAGGCGAAACTTTTCCTTCGATGAACATGATGACGTGTGCTTTGGTCTGAACTGCAATATGACTGAAGCATTGATGATTCCATGATTTTCGACGCTCTTTAGAAAGCCGCCTACCGCCGCACTTGTCGCTACGTGACCCTGGAGTCAGGTTAGAAGGGGATATTCAAACACCCCTCAGGGGCGTAAAACTGGAAAGCCTGGGGCCCTGCTCTGCGGGGCGCGGTTGAGCTAGGCTAGAGCCAGTTTGGGATACTTACAAGCCCACGTAAAGCCCTCAAGAATATGCATAGAGCACAGGCCTTCCAAGACTTCGTAGTTTAGATATCGACAATCGACATGGTCTTTTGAGGCCTGCGTGGTGGCTATCAGAGGTCGGTGGGCCCCTCAAAAGCCGGTGCAGGAGCCTCAGGTGTCAGTTTGGAGCCATCATGGACCGGTGTGGGGTCCTGATAAATACCTAGGCGTCAAACCCCTAGACGTCGGGGTGGGGCCGGGCGGTGAGGCAGGCACAGGCCTGAGGAGAAGATTTTCAGATGTCGGCTTGGCAGGGCCCTGCATGGTATTCTCAGAGGCTGACATATCGTACTGCGGGACCTCCATCATATGTAAGCGGCGGAACGGGGAGGGCACCGGGGCACCGTGCCCCCCTTTGATTTTGGCATTTTAACATTAGCCCATGGGCGTTGCATGGAAAGAATGGGACCAAACGTCGGCAGTGCCCTCCCCCCCCCTTAATTGAAGGTGTTCCGCCGCTTCTGACCTCCATGGGCCTCAAAAACCTCTATGGGCCCCCTCACGCTTGGGGTAGGCTTCCTGAAACATACAATCTCTGAGTCTTGACTCTTGAGATGGGCCCATTAGACATGAACTGGGCCATCAATATACATGTGATGAGTTGACCTATATCAAACATGATATCGGCTCAATCAGGATTGGGGTAGGCCCTCTAAGACCCAGACCAGGCACGGAGTATGGACCCTCCCACACATAGGATGATCCTTTCATTCCTAGGATGTCTTCTCAGGCCTGAACTGGGCCCTCTCAGACGTGAAATGGGCCCTTCTCAGGTCTGAAGTAGACTCTCAGGCCTCAAATAGGTCCTCTAGGGCCTGAAATGGGCCCTCTCAGGCCTGACATTAGCCCTCTCAGACCTCAAATGGGCCCCTCTCAGGCCTCAGCTAGGTCCTCTAGGGCCTGAAATGGGCCCTCTCAGGCCTGACATTAGCCCTCTCAGACCTGAAATTGGCCCTCTCAGACCTGAAATGGCCCCCTCAGCCCGGAAATGGTCCCTATCATGTCGAAAAAGGGCCCCTCATACCGTAACTGGGCCCTCTCAGGTCTGAAATGGTGCCTCTTATGCCTGAAATGGGCCCCTCTCAGGCCTCAAATAGGTCCTCTAGGGCCTGAAATGTGCCCTCTAGGGCCTGAAATGGGCCCTCTTAGGCCTGACATTAGCCCTCTCAGACCTGAAATGGGCCCCTCTCAGGCCTCAAATAGGTCCTCTAGGGCCTGAAATGGGCCCTCTCAGGCCTGACATGCCCTCTCAGACCTGAAATGGGCCCCCTCAGCCCGGAAATGTCGAAAAAGGGCCCCCTCATACCGTAACTGGGCCCTCTCAGGTCTGAAATGGTGCCTGAAATGGGCCCCTCTCAGCCCTCAAACGGGCCCTCCCTGGCCTCAAACGGGCCCTCTAGGGCATGAAATGGGCCCTCTCAAGCTTGAATTGGGCCCCCTCAGACCTGAAATGGGCCCTATCAGGCCTCAAACATGCCCTCTAGGGCCTGAAATGGACCCCTTCAGGCCTGAAATGGCCCTCACAGGCATCAAATGGGCCCTCTCAGGCCTGAAATGGGCCCCTCTCGGGCCTCAAACAGGCCCTCTAGGGCCTGAAATGGGCCCTCTCAAGCTTCAAATGGTCCCCTTCAGGCCTGAAATGGGCCCTCTCAGGCCTGAAATGGCCCTCTCATGCCATGGAACGGGCCCTCCTAGGCCTTGGATTAGTTCAATCGGGTCTTGGATGTACCCTCTTAAATCATAAAATGGGACTATAAATCCTAAAGGGAAGGGGGGCTTTCAGGCCTGAAAATTGTTTTCATTCCTATGACGGACCTTGACATTATGATAAAAAATGTCAGGCTGCATAATGTTACAGTTCGAATCGACGGTGGGCCCCTAGGATAAGAGACGGGGGTGATATCTCACCCCTTTCACCCCCCCTGGCTGCGCCACTGGGTCACAGCGACCACCGTGCAGGTTCGTCAGGCTAATTACCTCCGCGAAGTGGAGAAATGCATCTATTAGTGCCACCCAGTGCGACCAATACGGCTCGGCTACACTCTGCACTGTCATGCCAGCTCACTAAATAACCAGACATCGGCAATAGATCTCCGAATGGGACCACAACAAGACAAAGAGAAGTGAATACATGTTCACAGGCCGTCTAATTTTCATGTCGCAGTTATATCTTGCCCGTAAATTTGGGTTCAAATTGATTGCTGGTCAGATTATTACAATTATGGTCTGGGTGGGTCTAATAGAACAAAGAATCAGCACGCCTGTTTGTTATTAACGTACAAAGCGGCTTGCCAACAATACATTTGTGAGAATTCGTTCTACACAGTTGGTGATTAGTGTTGCCAAATTTATCCACGGCAGGAATTGGATACGCTGCAGTCATTGCTCGCAGAAACGGTACACTGGTCATCAGTTTCACGCTCGCCATAATGCTCCCGACAGAAAAGCATCGCAAAGCAATACATGAGTCATGGAACTGAGCAATGGTGTTCCTTTTTCATTAACCACGTCGTGGGTGTATCGTGGATTATTTATCTCCGACACTATCATCATTTTAATAACTAAATGGTTAGAAGTGTATTCAGCTAAAAAAGGTTTAGTTTAGTTATGTTAGTAATGCTCGTTACATTTACTAAAATATGACTTTAGGCTGTGCAACACCACATTAACCGATTCAGAGAGTTGCCGCACTGATCCGTTAAAATGTACGTTTAAAAAGAAACTGGTTCTACCGCAGAACTTTAGGGTTACGTTTTAGCGTTTACGTTTTATTCATGTTATCTATGGTTTTAGCAATGCATTATAGAAGCGACTCAGGCGCGATAGAAACCGTAAGAGGATTACTTTGATGAGATGCTTATATGAGATTTCTTCCGGATTTTGAGAACGACCGTAGCTCCGGGCGAGTACGGAAATGAGAAGATCAAAGGGCGGGCTTTATGTAGGAAAGACGATTTATTGCTGTATGTTTGAAAAGTAAAAACATCAACCATCCAATATTATTTTGTCGGACGTTGTAAAATGAACATCAATTATGGCGATGCAGTTACTTAGATGTTATTATTCGATAAAAGTGCAGTGATAGAAACGTTTTTGCTTACATTCACGCGTTGCAGCTTATACATATATATATATATATATATATATATATATATATATATATATAGCTAATAGTTTACTGTGCCTATTGCTAATATTACAGCTAATATTTTAGAGCATGACATTTAAAGTATTTTTTTACGAGAAGACATTTTGTTTTCGTCTGGAAGGGCTAAAGTGTTGTGAGTGACATGGAGTATCGACCTCAGAGCATTGATAACGCACATACCCTACATAAAAGTTTTATGTATCTTTTAAAGTCATCTTTTCTCCGTCTGTCCCACCCCATACAGTATATCCTCCACTCCTCCTTGACATCAACCATCCCCTTTTCCGATGTTGTGCTCTGCATAAGTGCATACCTTCAACTGCTCTGAAATTCTCCCTTGCTTAATGAGACCATTCATCGCATTTCTCTCGCAAGTCGCACTGACTGGAAAGCCCTTCCACAATATTTGTTTCTGGTTTATGTTTACTTGCGTTCGCTTCCAATCTTCCTTGTCGTTAGTTGCTTCATTTTTCCTTCATCCTTTATTTTCGCAATTGTATATTCTCTCTCTCTCTCTCTCTCTCTCTCTCTCTCTCTCTCTCTCTCTCTCTCTCTCTCTCTCTCTCTCTCTCTCTCTCTCTCTCTCTCTCTCTCTCTCTCTCTCTCTCTCTCTCTCTCTCTCTCTCTCTCTCTCTCTCTCTCTCTCTCTCTCTCTCTCTCTCTCTCTCTCTCTCTCTCTCTCTCTCTCTCTCTCTCTCTCTCTCTCTTCGTTCGCTTCCGTCTCACGTCGACGTCATTAACTCTGCAATCTCCGTCGAAGGAGCACCCTCCCTCCCCTCCCCTCTCTTCCTCCTCTCCCCTCGGTGGCTGGGGCTCGCTCTTGGCTGCAATCTCGGGCCGCCCGCCTCTGTAGACACCGTCGATGAATTTCGCCGGAGCCTTGTCGGTGCCGATCGGTGCCGACGACCGACGGCGTCGACGGGCGGCGGCGTCGACGGGACGGTCCGAGACGGAAACTTGTCTGACTCAGAGATACTGGGAGAGGTCGGAGATGTTGTTTTGCCTTGTCAGAGAGCTGATTTTTGCTTTTATTACTCAGCGGTTGTCAGGGGGTGAAAGCGTGGTGCCGTAATGTTTCCAACTGGCACTGGTGACGGAAAAATCTGTTTTCGAAACAATCAATTATACGAAGCACAGTGCGTATTATCTGACGAAGCGTGCAAGGTCATAACACGAAGGTTGCTTGACTTTCCAAGTAATTAGGTAATAAAGACGGAGAGATAAATATAGAAACGTTATTCATGGGATATGTCAATTGTTGTTCTCAATTATTTGTTGTTTGCTCCGCTGCAAACAGCCAGCCGCCTCTTCATCACTTCTGCACGGCAGCTGCAAAGCCTGGGAAGCTGCATAATGGAATAAAACAAAGCACCCATCTGAAATGCAGATTATGCGCTGACGCCGGCAGCCTGCTGGTAAACCTCACTCAGGATTAATTGAATTATGGCCGAGCTAATAATGCGCGTTTCACAGGAGTGCAGCTGGTGGTCTTATCAAACTGCTTGCCTGCGTCACGCGTCCCTCAGTCTGCATACATTGCCGGGCTCTGCCGGCGGCCCCACGCCTCTCAGCGCCACTTTGTCATGCAAACCGGCCTGCAATTCTGCCCTGCATCTTCTATGCCGCCAGCTGGTGACTGATGCTCGCCACTCTACCTTCCCCTACTTTATTTTTTACTCCCCTACCTCTCGCCTTTTCTCTTCATCTCCTCTCCCGAGTCTGCGCCGCGGGGCTCGAACTACTCAATCTGAACCCTGAGGCAATGCTTCACCCGCTGCCAACCTTCTTAGTACACCCGCCAGCAAGTGAACCACTTGCGGCAAATGCGCCGCAGCCAGCGTGCCGCTTTGGTCGCGGCGTCGCCGCAATGGCCGCCGCCGAGCGGCTGGCCTGCGCGTGATATAGCCCTCATGCACACCCGCACCCAACCACTAGTGGCCGACATTAAGTAAAACGGCTGTAAAAATCCCGTAAAAGTCGCTCGCAATAACGATCACAGCGCTGCACGTACAAATGGGGGCGGTTTTGACGCTTACGACAGGCCAGCGCAGCGGCGGTGGGGGTGGCCGCGGGGGTGGGGGTGATGAGTTTTAATCGAGTCGGCTCGTATGGCGGCTAGACTCGGCGTTAATAACACGCTGATAACAGCGAGATGACGCCGGGGCGATGTCCTGGCCCCACTTTGCATCCGTGTGGTTGACCATAAACCAGCAGAATATCGCGAGCGGCAGCGGCAAACTACGCGCAGGGTGATCTCATTCTAATTGAAATTTCCTACGAGCTACTGTGCTGAAACTGCGTCATGTAATGCAGTCTAGAGCCGTGTGTGGCGGCAGACAGAGACTGGTGGGCACTGGGCAGCATTAACGCACGGTCGACCTTCCCACGACCAATGTTGGGTGTCGTCAGTGCGCTGTGGTCGTTTTTCTTGAGTGTGTAGACCGCCGAGGCGTGGAATGAGTCGGAGAAACGCAAAACTGTTCCGTGAAATACCACCAATGTGAACTGTGGTTACGATGATAACTAGAGAAGCACGCTGAAGAAGTACTTTCAATGTGGCTCCACATGGGTGACTAGTTGCGCTCCACTGAAAACATTCTGTCGATTTCAGAAAACACAAGAAAATAAACAGTCCTGTTAAGCTTTTGAGTGATATTTGGTTAATAGCGATATCTTATTAGATATTTGAAGAAAATGAAATAAAACTGAGGCTCAGAAGGCGGATATTTTACAGATAATTCGGTAGGTAAGTGGTGACCTGAGCATGCAATGAGACTAGCAGTGACCGTTCGCATTGTAAACAAGCACATCAGTGCACTTGTTCCCAGCCACTGCATTGCTTGCCAATGCCTAATGAAATGAAATAATTTGACATATGATGTAGATGCAACCTTCTTTAAGGTTGAAATCGTGATGCTTAGCACATGTTGCTAATGCAATGAAAAAGATGTTGCCATAATAGAAAGAAACAAACAAACAACATTCATGCTCATGTGCTTGTTTTTCTGTTCGGAACATTGATACCTGCATGACAATTTGAAAGCACGCTGTCAAATGGAACTCATGTAGGATTGCAGGATATCTTTGGAGCAAATAGGATCCTCAATCACTTTTTTGGACTTTGGAGCTAGAATGTGACTGAGCTTTTTGTCCTTTAGGAGTGAAATCTAGGCAACCAAAGCAACGTAAAGCCTAACTTCAACGTAGAGCATAACTTCACGCAAGGCGTTGCATTTCAAGTTGCGTTGCAAATGACTCGTCCCCATTCAGGAAATGTGGTAGGCTGCTTTTCTTGTTAGGTAATTCCTGGGCTCTTTTCTAATTTATTTAATGTAGTTACTGTCTTTTGTCATTTAAGGGATGATTTCCAGTGTGATAAGTACCTATCCGTTCAGTAAAATTATTTAAAAAATCATAATTTTATGCATTTTCAGCATTGCCTCAACATGCACTCGTCCAGTCTGCAAAATATTGAAGATAAATACCTACCTACCATTTTGTTTTTCCGCAATCTCCAGGGTAAGGGCAATGAAAATGTACTTGTTCCCTTTGTCTTCCTCTGCACAGTCTCTAAAAACAGCCATGCCTTCTATTTAGAGCCCGCCGGAGGCCCGTTTCCATTTAATATCGGCAGTCTCTCCATTTTTACTGCATCATCGGAGCCGACGGCAGCATGGCGGCCGCCTCGTCGATTGGCCTCCGCGTCGGTAACCATGGCAACCGTATCGACGGCATCGACGGCTGCCGGTCCCCCGCCGCCGCCGACGGAGCAGCGGGGCAGACTGCTGTCCGGGACAACAAAGAATATAGGAAGATTGATCGTCTCTGGGAGAGGAGGCGCTGTTTTGACAGAGTCGCCCCCGGGCTCGAAATGGAGAGGGTTCCGGGCCGAAAACATCGCGCGCGCCCCGACTGGCGACCGAGTGCGTCGAGGGTGACTTTATGGGAGGAGATGAGATGAGCTCAGAAAAGAACTGGGTGCCGACAGAATGTTGTCGGCCGTCTGAGGTAGTCTTATTTAAACATAACACTTCGGAAGAAATGGTAGGCTATGATGCACGTCGGAATTTGTTTTAACCAAAATGACAAATGTCATAACAAGAAATCTTGCATAGAGCATAGTCAGTGGTCATGGATAAACCTCAGAGCTGACGGATCTCCCTTGAACAGGATCTCACTCACCTCATAATTAGCCGAGTCGACGCCGGCCGTGGTTCCATCTTGGCCTACGTAGCTCCTCACGATGCTGATACACGACCTGCCGTCTCCGTCCCAAGCCGTGCGTGCTGCGTCGTTCCACACCGTGCCGTTCTGTGTCGTGTCGTACCAGACGCGGTCGTTGTCGGCCGATGTCGACCATCCTGCTTCCGATCTGTGTTCGGACCGCACACTGGACCGGAGCTCCAACGGTCGCGACACCTCTCACACCATGCCATCTGCATATATGCAAACGAGCCCGCCTCATTTAGCCGGGCCGGAGCGGGCACTGGGTCGGACCGCCACCGGGCTCGGACCGGGCCCGGACCGGGTCTGGGGGGTTCGGTAGACCACGGACCGGGACCAGGGAAGGACAAAAACCGGGCACGCCATCCGCCGGCCATGACAGTCGAGCTACGGGCGGATTAGCCGGGGGCAAAAGTGCTGGTTCGGTAAGCAATGCCCTAATAAGATGCATGATGGAGGGTAGGGGCCAGAAGGAGGGAGGGGAAGCGACGTGGTGACAGTGTGTGGGGTGACGATAATATTATGTTGCGCAGCTGGGTACAGCATTTCGAAAAATTGTCATAACTTTTGATCATGGATGTGAAAAAATATATTTTTAGTAGATGCATGATGTTTGGGTAGTGCTGTAGTCTATTGGACGAAGATTCAGTCACTGAATCATAACGGCGAAGACACGTGGTAAGGAATGCAAAATTTGTCCCATCATTTTTGCCGGATGCCTGAAGAGATGATCTAGTCCAGCGCAGCAGTTTGACATGCATGGATGCAATTTAGCAATGTTTTTCTTTTACCTTACATAGTTATTTTGACTTTTACTCAGCCTGTTGCAAAAAAGTAGATATTAGAAAATACATTTTTTGCTTTTTTTGCAAACACATTTAAGGAAAGAATACATGCTCAAATCCATCTTACTTCTCGTTGTTTGAGTAATCAAATGATTGTAGATTGGATGGCCGATTTTGTGGATTGAATTGGAACCGTCTAACAACTCATGTTGTCGGTACCTGAAGTCTAATGCAATATTTGAGTACCGTGACGAGCCCGTGGTCTGATCAGTGATCGTCCCACATCGACCAAAGTTCAGTAAAAATTAAGTTTAAAAGGTCAAAACCGAATTTCTCCGATATCGACTTTTAAGACAAAGCTGCTCATAATCCGTGAAGCAAATGAGGTACAGCTTGGCGATGAGGGCTCGCACAACTTTCTTTAAAGCTTATACGGCAAAATCCCGTCAGATGTAACCTTCAGTCATCATTTTGGCCGTTTGGCAGTTTTGGCAGTCAACATCAGTCATCAATCTTTGCAAATAGACTTTTTGAAATTCTTAATTTACAGTTTTAGATGTAACACGTGGTCAATGCGAACAAGTTGAAGACTAGCTCGAAAGCTTTGCCTTGGGAATGTTTGTTATTAAGTTCGACCTTTCCATTGTTGTGTTTTTGTTATCGTGACGCTTCAAAAGGTTTACAGCTTGACGCCAGCAAAGAGAGAGGTGCCGTGCCTCCACCCCTGTCCCTTACCCTGACGGTTTTCTATTGATTGCTCAGAACGTTAGCAATAAAGAGCTGGAAGTTTACATGCCTGACCTTCGATCCGAGTCGTATCTGATGAGTTTATTCGCATTTTTAATCGCATTTTCCACGTCAGGTCAGTGACCTATGACATCATAAATGAGTCTATGTGTTACAGACCGTATGAAAACTCAGTCCGTTTGCAAACGGCCTGGCCCAGTCAGGCCGTTTGAAAACGGTCTGAAAAAGCCGGCCGTTTGCAAACCGCCTGAAATATCAGGCCGTATGAAAACGGCCTAGGCAGTTTGAAACGGCCTAGACAGTTTGAAAACGGCCTAGTCAGTTTTCAAACGGTCTAGCGAAGTACAACACCCTATGAAGATAACTTAATGGATCCAGGTTGGTCGATGATCAGGTTGTATCCATGAATGCTTGAGCATTCTGCCGAATGACTCGTCTACGTCGAACATTTTCTTACTGTGCAAATGCTCGGCCCGGCCGTTTTCCCGACAATACTACTAATAATACAATTTCTCGGTCCGCCTGTTTATCGGCCATCCAGTTGATAGAGCCTGGTGAAGCCACCACAGGCAGTATACATAGGGCGACGTAAGCAAAGTGTTGCTGATGCACTTCTGCTTTTTGTTTGGGGGTGCCGTTTCGTATTAATTGGTGTGTGGGGGAGGGGAGGGGGAGGGAAAACTTGAGGCCCCGCTTGGAGGGGAAAAAGAGCAGAATCCTGACTATAACCCTCGCCCGTATAGGGGGGTCGAACGGACCCCTCGGTTTATCACAAAATAACTCGCGTAAAAAGCGGTGAATCGCGATGAAACTATCAGTACCCTCGAGTTGATCAATTCTACACCTACCCTGACAATTTCATGACCCTGACCCTAATGACCTTTAACCTGTGACCTACTTTTCAAGACCATGTTTGCCCGGAATCGCGATTCGGCGTATGTCGGCTCGCATTGCATTAGCCGCGCGTTTGCAGTCTTTTCGTGGTTTCAAGCGTTCAAACATGGGATATGATGCTGCTCCCATGCATTAGGGCGGGTGTCAAGGTCACCGGAAGGTCAGGTAAGGTCATTGACCTTTGATGACCTCGTTTCACTTTTTCGAGTTTTACATGTTTCTAGGCTAGTTTTTTGGAGCTGAATTCGAGTTTAGCAACCATTTGAACATTTACGAAGCAGTTTTAGTTCGTAACATGTTACGAAGCTGTCAGAGGCGGTTGCCACCTACTAGTGAATACCCGGCAAAACCCTTACTGATTGACCTGACTTGACCTGACCCGACCTGGCCTAAATGCATGAAGACATCATCTATGATCATAACTAACATGATGTTCGTGATCAGCATCCCCGAAAAACCCCATAGCAGCCACCCTTTACGACGTTCTAACAGGTCACGATTTTCCAGACTTTTGGGTCATTTACCTGACCTGGAAGGTCAACCGATGACCTAGGACCTTAAAATTGGGTATCATCAGCTTCCTCTCGTCACGGGCAGCACGCTCGTTTTTTTTTCCGCGAAGCTCTAGCTCAATCAGGGTCGAAACGGCAAGGGGGGTCCAACGAATCCCCCCCATCCCCCCTTATACGTTCGCGGCTGGAAAAACACCAGTACGGACGAGGGATAAACGATAGAGAGTTTAGTCGGAGTCTTTAGGGGTTATGGAAGTGTCATAATGAAATAATGAAAACTTATATATCGGGACCGGGATATAATGAACCGGGATATAATGAAAACTTCATCATATCCCGGTCCCCACCGCGCCCGGTCGACCGCCGGCGGCTGGCCGGTGCAGTGGCGTACGCCGGCAATACTTGACCATTGCGGTGGAAGGCGAAACTTTGAAGTCCGGGGGAAACCCGGGTCGACCGGGCGCTATACGGGCCGGGCCTCAGTTCTGCTAATCTCTTCCTGATCAGGATTTCATGGTGCCATGTAATGTCATGAAACGGTCGTGCTCCAACAAACTCAACATTGTCCAGCTATAACTTCATGTAGATCAGATTGATTGTTTTCAAAGTGCCTAGACCGTTTGCAAACGGCCTGGTGTCTCGAAAGTTGTCATACGGCCTAGACGGTTTGCAAACGGCCTGAAATTTCAGGCGGTTTGCATACAGCCTGAAATTTCAGCCCGTATTCAAACGGCCTGACTTTTCAGTCCGTTTGCATACTGACTGGGCTGTCCAGGCCGTTTTCAAACGGCCTGAATCGGACCAGGCCGTTTGCAAACGGACTGAGTTTTCATACGGCCTGTAACATATGCACCGTTCAAAGATGTCATGATCCGCAATTCTCTCAGTGCTAGGGAATATTTTGCAGGGATATAACTAAAAGACATATACAAGAGGTAGTAAGCTCTTGTGTCTTCACTATTTGAATATTTCGGACTGTTCATAGAGGTCACTTGAGGTAAGATCGGTCACGTTACCTTATCTTGATAAGTCAAAGGAGAAATATGAAAACTGCTTATTTGTCCCCGGAAATGATCTAAGGTTATCTTATTATGTGATCATTATTCCATACACTCATTCCAGGGTACGATGCTCAGGTTTTGCATTTCTGGTCTTGCATAACGCCATTTGTAATGTGAGGCCATCGGATTTTATCGCCAAGCACTGTCGACAACATTGAGTTATCGAGTAAAGAAAGACTCAAATGAACTGAAGTTACCTTTCGAAACAATTAATATGCAACATAGCATTCACACTAGTGACCCGAGCGGCTTGAAGCTGACGCTTCCCAAACAAAAAGCACTTCATCCGACGTGGCGACGGGCCTAACCTCTTGATGACGTAACAGACGTAAATTTCAAACAGCTGTTAAAAATATAGGTTTAGAGATAATGATAAATTACATATACGAGCACGGTTGTGCAGCATATGAACTAGAAAAAAATACAGAAATAATTGTCGTGGCCTGAGGTCAGAGGTCAGATCAAAAACCCTGAGCTGAGTTTTTTTTTCGGAAATACTCGTAACTTAACTGGCACCTGGTGCTCCGGCGGCGTATTCGCCAATAGTATTACACGAATCGGCCCGACCAATAGCGTGCCTCTTGAGTGACGTCAGCGTGGCGTCATACGTTCGGTCCTCGCCCTTGGTGGAGTCTATTAAAGCTAAGTTTTATTTAAAGGACATTTACACTCCGTCGAATGTATTGCCGCCGTGGCGCAGTGGTTAGAATATCGGAATGGTGATATGAAGGTAAGTGGTTCGAATCCACTCGGCGACATCAATTTTCGTGTTATCTGTCATTGTGCGTTTTTTTGGATACATTTGCAACGGCCGACGGCGTGCACCTAAGAGTGCATACTATGCGAACGTAGCCAATGGAAAGACAAATGGTGCTGGGCGATGACCATTGATCAATATTTCTCACTGCCAATGGGTGATAGCACCGAGCACGCAGCTCTTGCTGGATATGACAGGGGTGGCGCTGACCTTTTGAAAGTAGGTGGCACTTGGCAAGGTTAAGTACCTAAAAGTAGCGAAAACTAAGCTAAAAATCGCACGCTGGTTAGCATGCAATTGGATAGTTTTCATGTAAGAATCACCATGCACAAAAAAGTTGGGCATAGCTGTTAGCGTAATCAGGGGACGAGATTATTAGTTTCCAGCCGTCAAAGGCGTCATCTATAGTAGCTATGCCTTAACTATGTATAACTTTAACATTTCTGCCACCAGGGGATCGACAGTATCGACAGTACCGTAACACAATTGGTATTTCAGGTACAGACTGCAACTGCAGTTCTTTTGCAACTTATTCCTTAATCAGATGAATACTTGTCATAGATTTATTGGGCGTACGATATTGGCGTGCGAACTTAGGGCCTAGGGGCCAAAAATACGTGTCTAAAACCGACTTCTTAGAAAAGAACCGCTAAAGCAGGAATCGATCCATCGACCTTTCGCTCATCACACCGAGACTCTAACCACTCGGCTACGACGACACGCTGTTAATTGTATTGCCATATACAATTAAAAAAGTCTCAACTCAAATCTGGCCTCAATGCATGATTGTCACGTCGGATGGCTATGACGTCGCACTAGAGATGTCGCTAGTTGGTGGGCCGATTCGTGTAATACTATTGGCGAATACGCGCTCCGGCGACTTCCGCGCCGGGCCGGGGGTGTCTGAAACCCCCCCCCCCCGCCTAACTCGGCTCCTGGGCCACGTAGCGACACGCGGCAAGCGGCATTCGAAAGAGCGTGAAAAATAATGACGGGAACACTTCAGTCATTTTTTGGGGACAGGTGAAAGGTCAGGTCACCAGAGGTCATTAAAGGTCAAATGTAGTCATATTTTAACAATTTTGGAAACTGCCAACGGTTAACTCGGAAACCAATAGAGCTACAGCGCCGCGGAAAAGCGCATTCGATAGCCCTTTTACAGACCTTTCTGAGTTTAGCTCTCAGATTTGACCTCAGGTCAACGGTTTAGCCTCCAGAGGGCAAAAACTAAAAAAAGCAGTTTTCACGAAAATGGGTTTTGGCCAATAACTTTTGACTCAAGAGAGCCACGACATTACTTTTGGCGACATCATGTTCCTCTCGTCGAGACGCGTCGAATGAACTATTTGTTGACCTTGAAAGGTCATTTTGAAAATTTGACCTCAGGTCAAGGTGGAAAACCTGATCGGAAAGGGTCATGCTACATATCAGTTGATCTGTTTCGTCGAGCTGAATACATCTGACGTGTTTTCATCGCTCTAGCACATCTTTAGAAAAAGTTATAGCCAAAAAACTGCTGGTGACCGTTCATGATCTGAGATGACCTCAGGGGCACACAGAGGGTCACAGGTGCATTTTTCCGATTCAGTGTGTCATGTTTACCTATTTACCGATGTTTGAGAGGGTTTTGAACTCATTCGTCCAAAAGAGGCGCATTTCAATTTTCTCCCATTGTCTTATAATGGAGAGGTCGCAAAATTGACCTGACCTTAGGTCACCGATGTCAAAATTCCGAGATATATGTACATTTTGTACATAATACTCTTATCAATCGCTGAAAGTTTTAAGGCGATCGTTCAGTCGGTGTAGCTATGACGAGGATTGCTTTTTCTGAGGTGAGGTCACTTGACGTGACCTGGTGACCTGACCTTGAGAGCCCTGGGTCTGAAATTTTTTCAACATGTGTGGAAAAGAGACATAAACGCCGCCGTTTTTGAGATATCTGCGAAAAACCGCAGGGGGTGTTCAACCCCCCCCCCCCCCCCCCCACGGCTCGGTGCGGGTTAATACCAACAAAATGGTTTTGGAACTCAAACAGTGATGCAAGCGCATTTTTTCTTGACAAAGGCGTCGAATGACACACATTTTATTTGGAAACGGTCATGTTTTATGTTGACCTCATGTGAACTCAGATGACCGTAAATGACCTGGGGACATGATAGGTCTGCTTCTTTCCAGCCTGGGTTAGGTATAGAGCAGCATTCGTCAATCACACTATTTTCATTCCTAAAGACATGACGTGAACATCACACTCAGGTTTAGAACTATCCTGTTTTTTTCTGATCTCCTTTTTCTCCGGCGTCGTGCAGGGCCTCGGCTAAGGAATTTTGACTACTGGGGCAAATCGGCGAAGCGTGTTGGCGCCCTGCTGGGGGGGGGGGGGGTATTTGAACACCTGCGGTTTTTCCTGCGTTTTTTTTGCGGATATCTAAAAAACGGCTGCGCTCCATCATCCATCAATTCTACACGTGTTGTAAAAATGTCAGACCAAGGTCATTCAAGATCAGGTCACCAGGTCAATTCAAGTGACCTCACCTCATAAAATGTTTCAATGTATGCCGTAGCTACACCGAGTGACCGATCACTTTGAAACTTTCAGCGAATGATAAGAGCAACAGCATGTACAAAATTTATATCTCGGAATTTTCATATCGGTGACCTAAGGTCAGCTCAATTTTGCGACCTCTTTTATAAGTCCATGGGAGAAAATTCAAAACCACCTCTTTTGGACGAAAGTTATTTTAAACACTATAAAACACTGTACGGCCCTCCAGGTACCTAGTGGTTGGTTGCCAACATCACAATAACCTATCTTGAGTATCTGCATTGATGAATACGTCTAATGGCTGTTGAAAACCATTGCCGAAGAGTGTGCAAGAACCCTCTTCTCATTTCTATTGAGTCATTTTACAGGAGTGTCTCTGTCATTCAAAGTTATTACACCAAAAGCACACAGGCTAACCAACCACTCTTTTTCTGGAGGGCCGTACGTGACTTTGACACCCTGAACATGAAAGTAGCATCCGTGACCCTTCTTTATGCCCCTGAGGTCATCTCAGTTCACGAATGGTATCTAACAGTTTTTCGCGAATAACTTTTGAAAGAGGCATGCTAGAGCAATGAAAATGCCTTAGTTGTGGTTGTCTCGACGATGCAGATCCACTGATATGCAACATGACAATTTCCGGTCATGAGTAAAAAGTTATTGCAGAAAAACTGTTCCCGAAAAAAACGTCTATTTTGGTAGTTTTTGCCCCTTGCAGGCAAAACCGTTGACGTTAGGTCAAATCTAAGAGAAATAACCAGAAAGCATGCTAATATGGCTATCAAATGCGCTTTTCCGCGGTGCTGTAGCTCTAATTGGTTCCCGAGTTATGCGTCGGCATCCTGTAAACTGTCCGTATTCGGCCTGAAAATCGGCGAAATTTGGCCTTCACCATGACCGTCCTGACCTTTGACCTGACCAAAAAAGTGGCCGAAGTAATTTCGTCATTATTTTTGACGCTCTTTCGAATGAAGATGGAAGATGGATTATGGGGTGCAAAAAGATATGTTTGCCAATGCACGTCTATGTTTTTGCCTTTTGGATGGAAATTGAGGATGCAGCTGCAAGTGCACACCGCGCACTCCTCTTCCGCCGCCCCTGATTTCTTGCCACAAACGTCTTCAACCGCTCCCGAATGAAAGAATGTACGTTAACCCGGCAGGCGGTGGGCCTCCCAGCCACCTTCCGCGCGGTGGGGGGGGGGGGGGCATTTTTTGCCCCCCCCCCCCCCCGAATCTCCGAAACTACTGGACGGATCCGGAAAATTCAAACGGCGTTCGATAGCCCTGTCAAATTTGTCGAGGAAAATCAAATTTCATTGACCTCGGGGTCACCGATGACGTCACAGGTCAGGTCAAAGATAAAATGTTTCACCGTTCACGGGGCTTCTAGGGAAAGCGCTAAACACCGAGTAAAACGCATTTTGTCGAAAATCAGCGATAAGGCGTCAGTTGTCTAGTACATATGTTGCTATTAGAGGTCACTGGTCATACCAGGTCAGGTCACAGGTCAGGTCACCAAAGGTCACCAAGGGTCACCACATGAGCCCAACTTTACTAAGGTTATGTGATGCATGTTTTATGGCCAGTTTTTCATTTCAAACTCAATGGTGTTGTTTCTAAGACAATCAGGTACGGTTTAGGTCACTTTCTGGTGGAGGTCAGGTCAAGGTCAGGTCAAAAAATGTCAAATTTCAAAGTTGATATTTTTGCATAAAATGGGTATCGATTCGATGCAACTCGGCACGGGGAGTCTAATGGTGGTCTTTGTTTTGCGCTACGAGGTCTAGAATTGCGAAAAAATTGAGTTTGAAAATTTGACGTCATCAATTTTGAACAGTATTTTCGCTATAACTTGGCCAAAAAAAGAGGTATCGATCTCAAATTTGGTATGTAGATAGAAGGCGGTAGGGACTATGACAAGTTTTCCGTTTTTTCGAAATTCAAAAAACTTTTTGGATTTTTTGGCTATTATATTCAAAAAATATATTTTTGGGGGGTCAAAATCCACAAAATTCGAAAAACCGAAATAACAGTTTTGTAGCCCTTTTAATTCCACACCTTTTATGTCTGAAATATTTTTCTGTATCTCTAAAGCTGTAGGCCTGACAGCTCTTCCCGCGAAACCTTTTTTCGGTCGAAAATGGCAAAAATGACGTCACTCTGACGTCATTAGCGGCCAACCTATCATAGCCTTTGGAAAAATTTTTGGTCACCAAGTGCGCTAGCTGCTCCCGGGAGGGTACTGAAAGTTCGGTGACGATCGGCGCAGCGGTTCTCGAGATATATTGAAAAAACTAAAGGGGGGCAAAAAATGACCCCCCCCCCCACCGCCTGGGCCCGATTTCACCAAGTGAATATATTCTTGGTGTACTTTGGAAAAGTACACCGACAAAGTACGACGATAATACTATTCGGTTTCGCCACAGGAATATATTCAATACGCCCGCTTTACGTACTTTGAGAGCCACCGGCGCGCATGCATATATCTTTTCTTGTCGTACAAGAGGAAGTACCTAAACTAATGTTGCTAATAATGCTCTTGATTTTTGCTGGGAGCATGACATTCCAAAGCCAAAAATGTAAACAATCGGCAGCAAGCCGCGGAGCACAGTTGACGTTACTGGCGTGTGTGGGTTTTATTGGATTTTGAATTGATATTAATTTTTTTCTTCCATGTTACTTCTCATCAGATATTGCTTCAATATTTGTTCACATCTTCTACGCAATTCTGGAGTGGTTCAAAGCAAATATAAATAAAGTCGAACAATAAATGGCATTACTTGAGGCACCTATCTTATATCTAACTACCGATCACTGACGATAGCAAGGAGCACGGCCGACTAGCCGACAAGTTATCTGAAATATTACTTGAATCAAGTTGTTAAATAATCGAAGGGTCTACCGACGACTTCAAATATGGAGAATATTTCGGAATCATTCGGCAGACTGAACCTGAACGGAAGCGGGAAGCCGGTGATAAATTGAATCATTTGGCCACAACACAAAAAAATATGGACATTGGACAGCATATGGGTACTGCAAAGAAATAGCAAAAGTGGGCGATGAAAACGAATGTAAACGAATGCGTTGTGACTTGTGATGCAACATGCTGGGCATGTCAATCAAGGCGTTGCTGGACTGGACTTCAGTCCTTCCTCTCGCCCTCGCCAGTTATTTACTTTCTCTTCGGTAAAACGCTGTATAAAGAACACGGTGTAATAATCACGGTGAGAAAGATTTGAAACGCTTTTGGCCTTTTGTGTTATCAAAATACAATGTGAACTGTCGTTTTTTTAAAGTGGAAAACTCAATGTAATCGGGAATGCGAATGAAAAAAGGAATTCCCTGTTGTGTTTCTGCATGATGGGGTGATTTTAATCGCAGTGATGCCACGATGAGATAAGCCTTATAAAAATAGCTGTTCTGGGGTTTAATTTCAATATAAGCCCTGACACACGATACCCTATATATCCAGCAAGAAATAACCATATGACATCAAAAACTTTTTGCGTAGCCTGTGGCATGTTTTTATCATACGTTGCATCGACGAAGTCATTAAATTTGTAACATTATCATACAAAAAAATTGATGTATGCCAAACTGTTTCTCAAAGTATGCCACAAAAAGTAGCATACTTTCAATGCCAGAAAACTCGGCAAACAGCTGTTGAAAAAGCAGATCGGCGTACCAGAGGTACCTCAAATGTAATAGTATGCCAAAAAACGACGGACTTATGCAGTCATACTTTGTCTTTGTCTTGAATAAGTATCCCTGTACGGAGTTTGGTGAAACTGAATATGTCATAATATGCCAAAAGTGAATATGTACGCCGCCGTAATGGAATATATTCACTTGGTGAAATCGGGCCCTGGAAGGTTAATATTGATATATTCTCATTTTGTGGAGGTTGGGCAAAGCCTGACCACTACTGGGGCATTCCTCGACTCTACTGGGGCATTTGCCCCAGTAGTTAACATGTTAGCCGAGGCCCTGGCGTCGTGTGTTTTTCATCATCCGCGTCTCCCTCCAGATCGCACTTGACATGCATGCTGCATTTCGCCATAGATCTGGCTCCGATATTGGCAAAAATGCAAATAGCGTCCGCTGAGACGGTGGCTGTCGGGGGTGGCCTCGCCACGCGCCCAGTGTATCCTGATTGGTTGGTGTAATCAGGGATATTTGCATTCTTATCAGAACGACACGTGCTGAATATCGCGTGTGGGTCTCAGGAGACAGTCCCCTTCGGCTAAAATCGAAGGATTTAAATAGAAAAACTGCGACATGTGATGCTAACAAGAGCTTCTTTCTGTAATGGAGGCGGTGCGGCCACAGCTGTTGCGTCTACCATTTCCCATTCTTTCTGACGTCAAACGGACGTACTTTTTCAGATCAGCCGGCACGCCCATTAGCCATGCTGAACCCGTAATTACGGCGTTATAATTTTTCCTACTTAGCATCGACCGACCTTGATAGTCGGGACTTTGTTTTTGCTCGCCGGCGTATGCAGATCGGATCGACTGGTGGTAAAAAGTGGCTGCCGCTCTCATGGTACCCAGCTGGACCGCTGCCGCTACCGTCAGCCGTCGAGCGACCGGCCGGTCGGTCGGGCCCGCGTGCCAGTACCGCGTGGCATATGGTCGACCGACCGGCGGCGGCGGCGGTCCACCGACAGGCGAAAAACGCGCTCGTGACTGGGCTGCGTTGTCCACGACTGGATAGCCAGAAATTAGAGCCGCTCGCCTGTGCGGGGTGTAATCACCTGTTCAAGCGGGGTTATTAGCGTGGATTGGCGCAGGCCCGAGCGCCGACAGTGTGCACATATTGCGGTTAAAAAGGCCAACACTCGGCTGTGGATGGCCGGATTGCATATCAAACTCAGACAGGCCTGAAATTTAAGAAATATGGAATGGCCTCCGCATGCTATTCCAACGCATTTGTATTAATTGCCTGCTCAAAGTGGTGGTTTCCACGCAAGGGCGCGCTAGTCGCTTCGGCCACAGCTTGGCAGCACTTGGTGGCATGAGGCTACAAAGCATATACCGTTTTTAATTACAATTATTGCTGTCAGATCATTTGATTTATTGAGGGTGCCTAAATCCTAACCTAAGAAAGCAAGGTGCTTATGAATATCATTTGCGTCCAGAACATGTCGCATTTGAACTTATGAAGGGTACGGGAACCGAAGACCTTTGAAGCACTTTTGGGAGCACCACATTGGCGGACCTAAATAGGTGGTGTTGGACGCTGCGTATACATCCGTATACATTCGGTGGTGTCGGAACTCGGAGCGTATACATCCGTCCGATTTCCGAATATTCTTCAGGTTATGTCTTGTTATGTAGTGCAATCAACACAACTATTTGTATTAGCAAGGCTTGAAAGCGTCACAATTTCATGAATTTCAAACTCTGCATGAAAAACAGAAACTTTGTCTCTTATTTTTGAAATTGTGATGTTCCCAGATATACCCAGGTTCATTGTGGATGGATGCATTGTGGATGGATCAGAGCAATGGTTCCATGATCTCAGTGGATCTCAAAGCAAATGGCAAACTAGGATATATGATCCTATTGGATCCCACGTGGAAAATATGGCCTGGATCTATGTGATCTCATAGGATCTGACGATAATCCAATTGAACAGGGATCTTTGATCCGAGTGGATCTCACCATACATTACATATGTCATCCGTGAAGCCATGTTTCCATGTGATTTCATGCCAATAAGTGCCACACATCTATGAATTGGTACGTGATTATCAAATATCGTTTTATATGGTACAACGTTTCTTTGAGCATGATGCAGTTAATTTATCTCATATTATGAGCATAAGGTCAATTTTACCATTTTTATTGATTATCTAATATCTATGAATCTATAATTACATTATATCCCTGAAACAGAATCATGGCGAATTCCAACGAGTGATCCTTCATCCTTGAATGAATCATATGTTGACTAAATGTGGGTTAGGATTTGTGACCTCACCGGATCTCTTAGACAAAAAAAAAATGATCTATGATCGCAATGAATCTATCGACAAATTACTGACCTGGATCTATGATGCCACTTAATCTGAGATCAAGATGTCTGGGGGCAGATCCTAAGTCCATTTTCTTGGATCTATGCATTGCACGCGTCTGGTTGTTTTTCCTTTCTTAAGAATTTCTTTAGAATTGCTTTTGCTGATGAAGGTGCTGACTTATGGGCATTTTTCTCACAGTTATGCATAATATAATTCCCAATAGCCTAGGTAGGTTGAATTGACGACAAAACATCTTGAGGGATTTCGGATTTTTGCCCCAGATCGGACCATACATTTATTCATCATTTCATCGAAAATTGGCGTTGTGTTTAAACTTGTGAAGTGAAACACTGTTTCTGGACAATTGCTATCAGTCATGCATTCTTATTCGCCTTATTGGGTTCGCCTTATCTCTTAGACAGAAAAAATAGGATCTATGGTCGCAATGAATCTATCGACAAATTAGAGACCTGGATCTATGATGCCACTTAATCCGAGATCAAGATGTCTGAAAATGGGGGCAGATCCCAAGTCCATTTTCTTGGATCTATGCATTGCACGCGTCTGGTTGTTTTTCCTTTCTTTAGAATTTCTTTAGAATTGCTTTTGCTGATGAAGGTGCTGACTTACGAGTATGTGCATTTTTCTTACAGTTATGCATAATAGAAATCCCAATAGCCTTCCCAAATTCCAAATGCCGTCTCCCAATAGCAGACGGCAATCAAACTCGTCTGCACTGTCGATAAGCTTCAGCCGTTTCTCAATAGATGGCGCTAGGTGTACTGTGCGGCCGGTTCTCGCGCGCGCTCGCCCCCTCCCCTGCGTCGGTTATGTAAATCAGTCCAGAGCCGGGGGAAGCCCGCAGCCGGGACGCGGCTAGCGGTCGGGCTGCGGTGCTGATGCCCTCTCAAGGCGGACTAATTAGTGATGGAAGCACGAGCCCCAGCGAAGGCGGAAGTAACACACGGTGCTTGATTCCATGTAAATCCTATTGTCGGAAACGCCATTAGCCGTGGCTTGCCGAACGAGAGCCTGGCATGAAACAGTGATGAGTGCGCTGTTGATAGGCTAACTACGGTCGACATGCAACTGTCTGGCCGTCTGCATCGCTGTGCGAAGTAAACGTCTACTGATGAAGTCACGCGCCGCGCATGTGACTTGCTTGACCGTGCATGATTATACTACAGTAATTTGATATGGCTTCCCATTAGGTAATGGTTGAACTTAGTTAAAACTGTAGTGTATAAGGCACATGTTCAAGCTCCCGCCATGCCATCAACAACATATCGACAATGAAACTTGATGCGATTGCGATTTTTATATATTTTTCAACTCTTACCTCATCAGAGCTTGTGCCAATATATTCACCAGTATAACGCCTTTTGGGGCGACTAACGGAGCGAGCGAGAGGGTGGGCCTTGCACGTGCGAAATTTCGAGGGGGTACCTCCAACTGACTTGTGCACGGCACTCTACTAACCGGTCTCTAGCGATGTGCCAAATTTGAGCACAATCGGCCTAGCCGTTCTCGAGATCTGAAAGCGGCACCCTGCACGTGCGCACGTGCAAAATGGGTCCCAACTGACTTGTGCACGGCACCCTACTAACTGGTCCCTAACCGTGTACCAAATTTGAGCGCCATCGGTCCAGCCGTTCTCGAGATCTGGAAACGACCCCTGCACGTGCGCACGTGCAGCAGCACCCCAACTCTGGCACATGGATATGCAGTGCCTAGTGGGTGCCTACCTACATGCCAACTTTCAGCGCAATCGGCCAAGTAGTTACCGAGATATTGCAACAATTACAAAACTGACACCTCTTCGTTTTGCACGTGGCACGTGCATAAGGGGTCACCCACATGCATCGGGAATAGTCCAATACTTGGTAGAAGGAATGAAGCTACCCTACAAAAATTACCGCGTGTAAATCGGTCAAGTGGTTGCTGAGATATAAGCCTCGCAAAAGCGTCCGCACGGCCGGCCGGCCGGCCGGCCGCTCATACTCAGAAATTTCCGTTAATCTAAGGAAAGACTACGCTCGCTTCGCTCGCTCCGTAAAAAATGCGTCACTCAGCACTTTCCCTTCCCCACATCACACCCAATACGCATCCCTCATTTCCAAGTTTCTCCTTTTGTCTGAGCGGGGGCCACTTGGGCACGTGCCGACCGTCTCTGAGAAGCCTCCGGGCGGCTGTCAATCCAGCGATGCGTCGCTGACGATGCTCCGCCGACGGCGGTGGCGTGCCGTCAATCGGATCGACGCGTCGGAAACTGCTGACGCCAACAACTCTTGACAGGCTTCTGTAGCACATATTGAAGGCTGAGATATTTAATAGAAAAAAAATGTGGGCTCGAAAAGTGGCATTACGTTGATTAGTTGTTTTAACACTGTCTCTTTGAAATAAAGAAGTGAAATAAGTTTAAGTTATTTATTTTTTATTATTTCATTTTTCAGTATCTCACTGTTACCTATTTACAGTCCTCTATTATTATTTTTTATTACTGTATGTCTTTCTAATTTATTTGTAATTTGGCCTACACTACACAGTTTTCATGTGTTGTGTTCATGTGTTTCATGTGTTGCACTAAAATATCTAAAAATATCATTTTATCAAACAAATGCTTAGCACAATACGAAACTCAATTAGGAATAAAGAAAAAACATGAGAACTCCGGTATCCTCAGGGTTACTGTTTAACTTGCTTTTTTGATTGTGCTCGAAAATGAAGTTTTTCCAATATACTTTCACTTGTTTCATTAATAAGACCAAATTATTGGTTTCCGTTTTTAAACCTCATAATTCTTAAACCTTCGTCAAAATTGTTTTTATCCCGTTGTTTATCACAATTGATCGATGGGCAATGCGATCATGATGCAAGTCAACTTTTTTGTCGACATTTCCTTACCGCAATAAGAGCTAACATCGATTTAATTGTTTTTATATAAGAATCAAGAAAGAGAGAGACATTATTAAAAAAGAACCACAACACAAGATCAGTCGTTATATTCCGTTTCTCTATCTGCTAGTATAATCGCTCTGAGCGGCGGTTTAATTACCCCGCGTCTCGGATTGCGTGTCGGTCTGATTCTCTGTCACCCACTCCGGGTCCAATCGACCTGTCTGTCCCGAGCCGCCGCCGGCCGCCGACCGTCTGACTCATTAGGGCGTCCCAACGGAGCCGCTCCGCCTCCTCTAATTAAGTCCCCAGTAGACGGACATAACCCGGCCGCGGCCGGCGCGTGACGTCACTTTCATTTGGCTGACGTCACGGGGCGGGTCCTGTGGCGTCGGCCAGCGGCGGCTTTCAATGATAACGCCGCACTAATGAGCGGCGACGTAATTTGCGTCGCTCCGACGGCGGCGCGCGTTCGGCTCTCATCTGCATAGTGAGGCGGCGACGGACGGCCGGTGCGGGCCGTCGCTCTCTGGTGTATGTGAGTAGGGTGGTGAACTGGTGCTGGTGCTGGTGCAGTGCGAGTGGGTGTGGTGCCGGTGTCACGCGCTGTGCCGCTGGCCCGCTGGGAACGGGAAGTGGTGCCGCCGCCGCCTCCGGCAGAGTTCCGAGGATCACCAGCTACCCGGCTCCCTTCGGCCGTTCTGCAAAACACTTCGTGAGTCAGCTAAATATAGAGTTACACAATGAGCATCATTGTTGCATTTCGTGTTTGGGCGTACTCTGTGCCGCACTGGTAGCCGCAGTCGGGTCGGAGTCGGAGCGGGGATTTGGAGACTCTGCGCAGCTCTCTGGGACACTGTGGGAGGCGCAGCGACATTGCCGGCAACGACGCGGCGGCTCTGATCATTATCTGCAACTCTGTAGGGAGGGCGGGCGATGGGAGGCACAGGCAGACAGTGCAGGATAGGGTTATATCACCGCTGCTAGTGCAGCGGGGGCGCGTGAGGATAAGACGGATTAGCGAGCGTGCTGGGCTTCACGAGAGCGGCAATGACACTTGATCTTTAGCCTTATTTTAGTATGTGAGTGTGACACTTAGTTTTTTTTTTTTTTTACTTTGGTAATATTACTTGTAAACGCTAAATAGCATACTATATTATTGTAAACTGTTTTCACATATTTAACTGTTGCTTTCTAGGGAAATTTGGCTTTCAAAGAGAAGGCTCGTCATCATCATAGCGTAAATTTATTATACCTTAGACAAAACAATAACGTAGGTACAAAATACAAATTGTATAAATTGTATATCTTACCGTGTTTTAAAGCAAATATCAACAACATTCTTTCAAGAAAGATTCCAACCAAACGCACAAGCTCCCTATTGCCGTCCCTCTTTATTTCCCACTGCGGCCGCTGTTCACGTTCAACTCACAGTCGGAAATGTCGGCCCCGACGCGGTGGTGGACGGCCGTCGACACCGACATTCCCAAAATGGCGCCCACAGACACCGCCAGCGTCGTGGAGACAGCAGAAGATGGGGAGCATGTGTAGAGATAGACAGTTATGGTGAATAGAATACGGCACTAAGCACAAATTTAGTTTAGCCTTATTTGAAATAAAAAGCAATTGTTCTATATAGTTTGTTGTTATAACTACATATTTTATATTTTGGAAAACAGCGCAGGACGGGATCACCGGTGACCCGGTCCAATGATCCTTTGCCCCATGCCATGCGATGCATATTAAACACAACAGTGGCTTAAAAAACATGTTTAGATCATGTACGTGATGTAGCTTTTGACATTCATTTCGAGTTCAACAGTGTAAATGATGCATGGGCCTGCAATCCGCGTGTTGCATGCAATGCTGGGCTCTTTTTTATTTTCTGATATAATGTGCGAATGTTGTCATGTTTTACTCGTATCATTGTGTTCATCCTGTAAGCCCTGCATCACCTTGTAACGCGTGACTTAACAGTACGGGCAGTATTATTGTCGTTGTAAGGAATGTTTTACGAATCACCATATCTTGAAACACTTTGCATGCATAAACATATGCAGTGCACTTGTATCTTGGGTAAATATCAGCATATATTTTCCCAGTGGCGGAAAAGCCACTCGACTCACGCCACTTTTTGTATCTTGATGAATTATGTGGGTGCTTGTTTGTGCTGTTCGGCTGCTTCTGAAAAAGGAGGCCAGAAACACTCTGTTTTTAGAGACACCCAAGCTCTGTTTTTAGAGGCACCTCATCAAAATACAAAATAGCTTGCCAAACTGTTACCGAATTTGATAGTGCTGCCGATGAGGGTGACGGGCATATGCTATTTCTTTTTTTTTTTGCTTTCTTAATTTTCCGCAGTTAGGTACGTTAGGCCATGAGGTCCAATCAAAGGGATCAATGTCGGCGGTGTTTCACCACCCGCGAGCCAATTCTTTTCAGGTAGGTGCTCAGCTGAAGCGCTTCAGATAAAGGGCATGTGTATTGTGTTGCGTGAACTGTGAAAATTTGCCGCTTTTCCTAGCTTCAACCGTATGACAAGGTCAAACACATGATACGAAACGTAGAAATAAAAACATAGCATGACAAAACAAAATTACTGTCCATATCGAGGGCAATTTTTCAGGGCAGCGTGCTCCGGCTGTCTCCAAGTAATTGGTGTGCACTGGGTCAAGGCTACCTATATAAACCAGGTAGAACGTTCCCGACGAAAAAGTGGTGACAAGCGATAATTAGTAGCCGCGACCCTCATTTGTTCAAAACTATATCCGCAAGCAGCATTTACAGGCTAGCGGAAATCGACCAATCGGCGTTCGGCAATACTCGACGCTGATTGGCCCGATGCTCGTGACGAAATTGCGGGGGACTGTAGCTATTCCCCTATGGCGTTTAATAGACTTACGGCTTTTGAAGGGGATTTATACCAGTTTTTGTTGGGTTTGAGGCCATTTTTGAGCTTGGATATTCTTTCTGTGACTTTTGACTGTGTAATAACGACATTTAATCATAACATTTCTATATACTACCGGTGTCACATCGGCCAAAAAGACCGTAAGTACATGGGATAGACGGACCACTGCTGATGGGGCCACACATGTTGGCGTGTGATCATCGGAGGTCCATGAGGGCTCGACATAGGCCCTTCATGGGTCGGCATAGGCCCGGTGGGTCCAGTGCAAGCCTATCAGGGGCCGGTGCTGACCCAACAGGGCCCAGTGGAATATAATGTAAGGCTGTCTAGGGACGTTGAGGGCTCATGGAGGCCATATAGGACCAATAGGGACCACATAAGTCAATCAGGGGCCATTTAGGCCAATAAAGGCACTTCAGGGGACTTGAAAAGGTCATTCAAGAGCTGTGGTGGGCCCATGAGGGGACGGCATTGGTCCAGCAGGTGCAGTCAGGGGATGTTGTACGGGTTTCTCAGTGGCCCATTTGGGCATATCAGTGACCAATTTGGACCCAGCAGGGGGCTTTGTAGACCTATCAGGGGCTGGTGATGGTTCATCAGCGGCCAGCGTTAGTCCATCGGGGCACGGCATATGCCCATCAGAGGTAATTGCGAGCCCACGCTGAACAATGATGGCCCTTCAACGGCCCCTAATGGATCTACATTGACCCATGGGCCATGATGTGTCATGTATGCCCCTATGACAGGCCTACTCAGACCCCTGATGGACATTCCCGGCCTCTGATGACCCTATACTGAATGCTGATGGGCAGGGGCGACACTTTCCGAAAATTATTGGTAGGGCTCTAATGTCGATTTTTGCCAATTCAAAGCGATTCTTTCCACGCAACGCCATAGGCATAATGTTAAATTTCCAAAATTATTGGTAGGGCTCGGGCCCTACCATGCCTATACAAAACGACACCCATGCTGATGGGGCTTTAAGTTTCTCCAATAACCCTTCGTCAACCCATTATTACCATACGCTGGCAGTCGGCTGGCACTAGGGGCCCCACATCAGCCGCACGGCAGTCCGTGCCATGACAGCATGTCTTTTCGGCCGATATTATATCGGTAATATTTATTAAAATCATGATTTTATGGTGTCATTATATAGCTAACAGTCATAAGAAATATATTTCAGTTCGAAAACAGCTCCAAACAGCATATAATTCTAAAGAAACTCCTCCGAAATCCAAAAGCCTATTCGGGTCCATAGAGAATAACTGCGGTCCCCCGCAATTTCGTCACGAGCGTCGGACCAATCAGCGTCGAGTACTGCCGAGCGCTGATTGGTGAATTTTCCGCTAGCGTGTAAGTACTGCTCGCGGAACAAGAGTTCGTCGACAATCCTCCACAAACGTCTGTCACCATTTTTTGTAATGCTAAACAGCCGGAGCGTACCCCCCTGCACTGGGTGAAGCTTCTGCGTGCGTAACGTGTACACCTGTGTGTATTTCTTTGACAAGGAAGCTTGCAATTAGTGCAGTTAACAACTACGTGCAACATAATGGCGTCAAGAATGTGGGTACGCCCTACTAATTCAGGGATGATTCAGCCAGTCCTGAGCTAAATGGAAGACAATTACATGGTCTCGTCCTACCAGACGTATTTGCACAAAGCAAGCATTGCATTGACAGATAAGTAACGATTAGATGAATTGAAAATCGAGGTAAAGGTTATTGTAGCAAATTCGCTGATTTTAAAAATGGCGATTTAGGCTAAAAAAGCCAAACCTTTATCTACAGACCCATTTTATTCAAATCGGATGCAGTGATAACCACCATATCACCAGCAAAGTGTATGAGGACTTGGCGATGACGTTCCCGTCTTTGCTGGCGAACTCTTCCACAACGGCATATTTCCAAGAGCCGATTGTGGTGAGCTTGCTTGAAGGCATTTTCGTCAATCATGTCACATAAAAGAATAGTTGAGGCCTGAGGGATGGTCAGGCGAAGAGGATGGCCGCAAAGTCCTGCAGGATCATTGACCTGGAACATTTTTGATCGGCCACGGCTGTGTCGCTTTTGGTGAGTTGCGTGGTTACGGATTGCTGCTGCAGGATCCGTAGGACGCCATCGGTTAATTTCTTCACCCTAGCCTTCACCACATACATCAACATATTCCGATAAGTTGATGGATCGATATGTTGCATGCTAGGACCTGCGGCCCTGGACGACTGGAAGGCTGGCTCAGCTCTGGTCTCCAGAAACTTTGACGGTATCCTTGAAAGTGCCAACGAAATGGTCGGTTACCACGGCCGAGAATGGAACGGTAGGGGCATAAAACATGACTTTATTCTCGCACATCTTCCAATACTCGTCCAAAACTACATGAACATTGCCCTTCTGAATTCAAACTCCGCAGTCCTCTTTCCGGCGCCATTGGCAGATGCAGAAAGGCGGTCTCGTAGTACATACGCTACACGGGGAGGGCAAACCCCCAAAAAAGTTTCTTTGAATTAAAAAAAAAAAACTCTCATGTTGATTTCCTATGCACAGTTGTGCAGTTCAAAACAAATTTTTGTAATAAGGATTGCTTGATTTTCTTTCGATTCTAGAAAAATAATGACAAATTTGCATCGCTTTCGGGTGCTGCAAAGAGGGTATTTCCCTAGAATGTCCCCAAAATGTGGTTCGGGTTTTGCAGGTGAGATCCATCCAATGAAGACAGTGTGGCTCGCAAATTTGCATCCCAACGAAGACGATCTAATGAAATGTCATATTTTCCTCCAAGGCAGGAAAACAATGAAGATATGCAGCGCCTGGAACGGTGGACTAAATGAACATATGCAATATGCATCAGTACATACATACATATGCATACATATATTCCTAAAACGCTCGAGCTTCTGAGTCACTGTCAGGAACATAAAAGGAATGAAACGATAGCTAATATATGCTCGCAAGTTCGCGTGAAACATGGATGTTTACCTCACTGAAAGGGTAAAGCAGCACTGTTTCTAAAATACACAACACAGACCGTACTTTGCCTTATTATGCTTATCTTCTACTTTTTTCACATTTGCATTGTTTATGTAAGACCGGTTCTCCCACAAAAATGATATCGCGATTAGCCTACCATTACAGACACTTTTTGTCTCCAAAACAGCGGCGAACAGTTAGCTGGTCTGAAGGAGTGGCCAAGGTCCCGTATCGTGTCGGAATGTGAGGGGACATCGGTATCAGACGGAGGACCGAGCGGATCCACCGCCAGGGATAGACAGGTGACAGGTACCGTCGGGCCGACTGACCCGGAATCGTGCAAAACCGGGAAAACGGTGGCGAATTCTCGGAGCAGAGACACTCCCTGACTGCCCGGATGACAGGGTCGAGGGCTGGGGATGGACTGGCAGTGTCTTTCACCCAAGAGAAATGTCGCTCTCAGATGTCAGTTTGATGGAGAGGTTTCGACGATAACTTGGGTTGAAATTGCATTGATTCAGCAAATGAAATCTTCTCAGAAAAGATAACGGTTAGTCAGGATCCAAGTTTTGTGCAGGGAGCAAGTAGCAAAACTAACACCCGAAACTTATGAGTAAGTGTGGCTTTCCTTGGTATGAAAATGTTACATCCCGCCACGAGGACTCGGTATCAGGTGATCAGATCTCGTGCCCCGGCCGGTCGGCGCCGCGGAGGCCCGGGGGAGGACGAGAGGAGCCCGGCCCGCGGCGGCGGCCCGTCCGACGGGGGACGCCGGACGGCCAGAACAGGTTTTTATTCAAATGGGCGCCGGCCGCAGCCGCACCGGGTAACCCTTTGGTGCGCGCTGAATAGAGGTCCCCTTGATTATGTATTCACGGTCGAGACTGGGTGACCGGCGGCGGTGGCGGGCCGACGCGGCTCGCTCAGTCGCTCTCGCGTCTACAGACAGCCCGGACGATCAGGGCGCGATATTGTGCATGGCCTGATAATGCCTGGTGAGAAATATGCAAATGTCTGGAATGCGAAGAAATTGCCCGCCTTTGTCAGTGAAAGTGTTTGTGAAGGTGATCGCGCGGCGTTTAGTGTTTGATTCGTATTCGTCGCCGGCGTCGGCGGCGGTAGCGGCGTGCCGGTAAGTGCGGGGCGGCGCGCGGGCGATGGAATGCCCCCGGGCCGTCTGTCGGGCGGCGCCTCTGCGTCCGTCAGCGACACAGGACGGTGATACATGTGTAATCTATGCCGACATTAGCCGGATAATGGTCACATTCTTACTGTGGACGCCCGGGTTATTTCGCCCGCGATAAATCATCCACCGTTTCCTGCCCCGGAGCCGCAACCATGCGTGAGTGAATAAAAGATACATATCCGCTACGCTTCTGAATGATATATGGTGAAAACAGTCAGTCTATTAATTTGCCTGGCATGAGCATCTGAGACGGCTCGCATAGCGCAATTACAAGCGTGATTTATTGCCGGTCTTGGCTAGGGTCATGATATTAATTTTGTCCCGGTACATTGCGAATAGCGCCGCGAAAAAAGTGCCGGCTCCTGAAGAGGGTATTAATCAGTTCACGGGTAGCGCCAGGGCGGGGGTTTGTGCGACACCAACGGAAGGCAACGTTCTTCAACCGTGACCGGCCGGTAACGACCTTTAGTAATTGAAAGGCGCCTGCGTGCTTGTTCCTTCGCACCGGTGCCGATTTAGATAGCCGTAGTCATTTATCAGTCTCCGAAAATGGGCCTTCAGGGTACTGTTTATAATTTTCAACTCCCTTGACAGTCATAAAAAGCCTCAAGGCGATATCAGAGAACGGTGAATGTATCATTATATTAGAGCATATTCTAAAATCTTAAGCTGGCTCTGCGCCATAAGCATCCGAGCCCTAAGTCAACTGCAACAGCTCATGTTTTTCGCATTATTGATATTACTTAAAAGTTTATATTGACTAAAATGTGCATCTTTAGCTCATCAGTTCAAGTGCATGCAGCTGATTTGATTCACTGACCCTGTCACCCGAGCGAAATCGAAACAGGAAAAAAGGAAATGAATAGCATACCAGCTCCCACAGAAAACGGACTTTAGAGAAACCTGTGAAAGGTGTGTCTGAACATCAGCGCGGATACTCTGGACATCTTGCTCTATGGAATGCCAAAGTGGATGAGGGAATGGGTAGGACAGGGCAGGGGATAAATCGGTAAATAAACCATGACTCTTTGTTTATTAATAATGGCGGCGAGCTGATGGAGGGGCAAATAATTTCCGGACACCCTGTATGCCTTCTGTGTAGTTTGTCCTGCCATTTGTCCCACTACCAATAGCTCAACCTATTCTTTGTCAAAGACAGACATAGTTCAGCTCAAATAATCAAATAAACTACTCCGTTTTTATCCATTTAACAGTAGTTTGCTCAGCAAACCAGCTATCCGCTCGCTTCAAAATCAGGTTTGTGTTAGCCATGATAGCAATTAAAGAAAAAGAATCGAAACTCGAAGCCCCCATTTGACGCACAGTCCGTTGTTGATGTTTCGGAGACTTGCCGCCCGAGTTATCGCTAGTAGCTCGAGTCTCCGTCTCTGCGCCTAGGTCTGCTCGCTCCTCGCTTTGGTCCCATCACATCAGCATAATTAACCGGCGCGCTGAGTGGGCCGTACGGTGCCGCTAACGATTAGCGCGAACGGCCGACGAGCCGAGAAATGAGAGCCGGCCAAGTTTGCGGCAAGGTCACTGGGGTACGAAGGAGGGAGATGAATGGGGAGACTTGTACCGGTGACCTCATCTTTGGCTGAGCTCGTGCCGCACCGCGTTGAGCTCATTTTTGTTCAAAGGCTGGCTGTACGAGTAGGAAAGGACTGGCTCATATTTGTGCAGAAAAGGACGGTGAAATATTCATTGCAATGGCTGGATGAAAGGCTCATGAAATATTCACCGGTCTGAAGTAGTTTGAGCGGTTGCAAACAGCGCGGCCACCTTCGATCGAGCCGCATCGTGGCGATCAAAACGCTCGAGTCGCCGCCGCCACAGCCTGTTTAACTGCCACCCTGGGACAGATTACCGTGCGGAATTAATCGAGCGCCGCCACCGCCAGGACACCGCCCCTGGACACGGGTGTCCGCTGTCCGGACACAGCCGGATACCTGGACAGCTCGCCCGTATCGACCGCGCCACCGTCGCCGCCGTCGCGCCACGATCGTCGTCGTCGACAAACATGGCTGCCGCCGCAGAAAATGGCGAGGCCGGGGTCGCCGAACCCGACTCACCGCCGCCGCGGGGGACCAAGGATCACGGCAGGGGGAGAGGGAATCGCCTGAGGGCAGACAGGGACGGGGAGATCAGAGGATAGCACAGCACGGCAGACACGGGGGCAGACGAACCGGCTGGGACCAAGCACGTAGGCAGGCGAAAATACATTGACGAGTACGTAGGAAGATACATGCCTAGGAAAAAGTTTGATGAAACGCAAAGGAACGGTTTTCCACAAAAGAGCGCATATGTTTAGAGAATTAATGCTAACTACGTAGACAGTAAGCACAAGCTGGTCCCGTAGCTCAGTTGGTAGAGCGTTGGACTCCACGTGGTGAGAGCACGCGTTCTCGGTTATAACAGTTCGGGTTCGAAGCGCGACGGGCGCTTGACCTTTATGAGCCTCCTGACAGGTATGGTTGCGGTTGGTGGCAGGCCGTAGCCAGGCGAAGTCAGTGAGGGGACCGGCCGTGCACGGCTATGTGCACACATTAAACTTTGGACTCTAAATTCTGCCATAGAACTGGAATTGCGCGATCGGAGGGTGGAGGCAGGGTCACCGCAACAAGCCTCGCATAGCGGTGGCTCTGTCCTTGAGAATCCTTCCTATCAAAAGGTTCGGATGAAATTTATTTTAAAAAATGGGTTGTAGTTAGCTTACTACGTAGTCGGAAGTGACACAAGTGAAACAATTGTGATTTTCTATTGAAAATCCTAACCTGAGCTACCTCTCTGTAGTACATATTCCGAACAGACAACAGCTCCTAAATACTCGTAATTATATCGAGAGTTTTTTTTCTTGCTAGATGATTCTTAGATACACGACAAAAAATATTGATTTTAACATTGGTATTATAAAACAGCCGCATTTATATATAGCATCATACTTCAACCAATGCTGCATCGTTTATCGAATGATGCGTGGTTAAATTCGTTTCACCATCATCGGTATACAGGGTGTCCCAAAATTAATGTCACACCCTCCCACAACCTTTCTTTTGCCTTCTACAGCGCAATATCAATATAATTTCGCCGGTACTGGCTCCCAGACCATCTTGGCTACATTCTAGTCACGTGACCTTCGAATTTTTGTGACCCTGACAGGTCAAGGGGTGAACGTAGGGGTTAAGTACCCAGCGCGCGCAGACCAGGTATCCAGGATGGCAAAACTACAGAGCAAATCGTCCCGCAGCGGGGCAGTCGACATGGTTGCCGGCGGCATGACCCACGGCCAAGTCGCCGAGGCACTGGGCATGAGGTACCGCACGATTTGGCGCTGGTTGTCACGCGACAGAAGCGGATAGACGCCTGAGAACAAGCTAGATCGCGGCAGGAAGACTTCCGCCAGCCGGGTATAGCGTGGATCGTCATCGCGAAGTGCGGAGCTAAAGACGGGCTTATCCACAAGAAAACTGGCAAGGAAGCTGTTGCCAACAGTCATCCAGTCTCCAAGTCGACAATCCATCGGTACCGGAGTTTGTCTTTAAAGCTGAAGCCCACCAAGCCACTTCTCCAGCCGAAAACTTCTGCTGAACATGTCCAGGGCCATCTTTCAACGGGTCGGCGCCCCGACTCATCTACTAGTAGCTAGAACGACGCAGGACTGGTGCAGATCGAACTTCCCAGCATTCTGGGAGAAGAACAAATGACCGGGAAATAGTCCTAACCTGTCGCCGAGAGAGTTCTTAGGGCAATCGTCCGGGAAGAGGTGAACAAAATAGCACCAGCATAATCTGAAGGCACGCTGACCAGGAACGTTCGATCTGTCTGGTCCAAGATCAGTCCACAGAAGCTGGACATGTTGATGTCTGATGTCCCGGACCGCATGCTTGCCCGTATCAGGGAGAAGGTGGGATACATATGTAAGAAAAATGCACTTCCCATGTTTGTTATTTTCATGCAATTGACGCTGGAAGGGTGTGACATTATTTTTGGGACACCTTGCTATCACACCGTCTTTTAGAGTGTTTGCTCAGTGTTGTGAAATAACTCTTGAGCGCATTTTTTTTTTTTTGTAAGCTGGTAAGTACTAACGATCACACCCAACTGTGGCTGCTCATTTACTTTATAACCTGTGTTAACCCGCGCCCTGCTGGGGGGGTGTTTGAACACCCCCCCCCCTTGTGGTTTTTCGCGAATATCTCAAAAACGGCGGCGCTCCGCGCCGCCGTTTTTGGTACACCTTATTATACATCAATTCTACACATGTTGTGAAAATTTCAGACCAAGGTCATTCAAGGTCAGGTCACCAGGTCACTTGAAGTGACCTCACCTCATAAAAACTTTCAATGTCTGTCATAGCTACACCGAGTTACTGATCGCTTTGAACCTTTCAGCGATTGATAAGAGCAATAGCATGTACAAAATGTATATCTCAGAATTTTGATATCGATGACCTAAGGTCAGGTCAATTTTGCGACCTCCCCATTATAAGTCAATGGGAGAAAATTGAAATGCGCCTCTTTTGGATGAAAGACATTATAAACACTCCCAAACACCGAATTACAAGTGGTTTAGACACACTGAACTTGAAAATGGTGTCCGTGACCCTTGTTTATGCCCTGAGGTCATCTTAGGTCACGAATGGTATCTAACAGTTTTTCGCAAATAACTTTTGATAGAGGCATGCTAGAGCGATGAAAACGCCTTAGATGTGTTCAGCTCGACGATACGGATCGACTGATATGCAACATGACCCTTTCCGGTCAGGTCATGACCTTGACCTGAGGTCAAATTTTCAAGTTGACCTTTCAAGGTCAAGTCATAGTTTATTCGATGCGTCTTGACGAGAGGAACACGATGCCGGTAAAAGTAAGCTCGTACAAGGCATGAATCAAAAGTTATTGCAGAAAAACTGTTTTCGAAAAAGTCGGCTATTTTTGCAGTTTTTGCCCCCTGCAGGCAAAACCGTTGACGTTAGGTCAAATCTGAGAGAATTACTCAGAAAGGGCGTTAATAGGGCTATCGAATGCGCTTTTCTGCGGCGCTGTAGCTCTATTGGTTCCCGAGTTATGCGTTGGCTTCTTGGAAATTTTCGACATTCGACCTGGAAATCGGCGAAATTTTGCCTTCAATGACCTCTGGTGACCTGACCTTTGACCTGACCAAAAAATTGACCGAAGTGATTTCGTCATTATTTTTTACGCTCTTTCGAACGCCGCCTTCCGCGTATCGCTACGTGGCCCAGGAGCCGAGTTACAAGGGGGGTGTTCAAACACCCCCCCCCAGCAGGGCGTGGAAATCCAGGACCCCCAGCAGGGCGCGGGTTAACCGTCTAACGCTTAAGGCGAAATGCCGCTAAACGAAACCGCACTCATCAAAACTGACAACAGAACCGCTCAGCATCATATTTATCACTATCGCATCGAGAAAAGTGGTTTGAGACGCTAGGACACTCTACCATACTCGATTTCCAAAACTCCTTGGGTTTTGCTTTCTTATGGCTAGCTGTGCAGCTAATTTGTACAAACTTTTCTTATTAAAGTTATTTACTTTCCATGTAAGAAAACGTTATAATGTCGTCAATTTTGGGCGCTGTGGGAGAAGCAAATTTAATTCTATATGGATGCTTTGAAACGATGGGACTGGGAAAAGCGGATGTTCTTCTCTTACACACTAAGTAACATTAGATACCTAAATAACTATCAGCAGTATCGATAATTCGATAATCGAACAACATTGCGCAGCCAGGCCAGAAGCTATCCATTGCAATGGATAGCTTCTGGATGTGGATAGCAATGCAATGCATAGCATTGGTGTTCTGCAGGTTAAGAACCCCTTCATGTGTAGGTGCTACAAAGTACAAGGACCTTCATCACCCGGAGAGGTTAAAGATGCATAGTTCAGCGACATATTCCGGTCATTATCCACCAAAGTTGGCCAACACCTTACACATCGGTTCCGATACTGTGCAAACTATTCCAATCACTCAAAGAGCATCTGCAGCAGAGTGCAAACATACAAACCGCAGACATTCGAGATTTACCATCGGGCTATGCAAACACTGCGGCGGCTGGCTCGAATACAGCGCCGGATTTGATCCCGGCGCCCCACATACCCCTGCACGGAGCGTCTGCCTGTCTGCCCATCCCCTCCCCTCCCTCCGGTCCCCTACCTCACCCGGTGCACCCTTCCTTTCCCGACAGGCCGCCGCCGCAGCCAGCCATTGTCCAGAGCTCAGCGCGGCCCCGTATGCAGATGCGCCCCCGGCCGGGCCGCGTTTTTTGCATACGTCGCCGGCGATTAGGCAGTGGCGCCAGCTGACGCTCAGCGCCGGGGGCGGAGCTTGGCCCGTGACGTCACACAGGGTTCGGCCGCCGACGTCGGCGACGGTCGCTTTTCCGAAAATCGCGGTAAGACGGCGAACAGAGCGGGCCCAGGCGGCCCGCCGGTGCCGGCGGCTACCGCCCCGCAGCCCCGGGCTCCGCACAGTCGCCGGAGGTCCCGGCTCGGCGGGTCAGCTTACAGACGCGCACGGGGTGCAGCGGAGACGGCAGACACCTCAGCTGGTGGCCAGACATCGCCGAGGCTCATCGAAGTCAGCACCCGCGGCTACCGACCCAGGTCACCCGGCTCCAGACAACCAAATCAGGTGAGTTCCGAACGGGGCAGACACAGCTCGACAGCTGGACTTCGTCGGCCGCCGCGCGGATCGCCGCCACCGCCGCGCCGCCGCCGCCGCCGCTGACGCGTCACCTGCGTCGTTTTTGTCGCGCCCAGCGGCGCATAATTACGCAACCGTCCGGTTTGTCTCGCGCTAACGAGCCGTTTACTGGTCGGACCGACGGCGCGGGTCGGACCGCACCGCAGCCGACGCCGAGACGGGTTTTTACAGACGGTTTTTGCCCCCACCCGAACCCCGCCCCCTCATACACATTTTCTAAGGGGATCATGCATCCCAGGTCTGGAATCCGGTGGGAAAAGATGAGTTTGAGAGAATTTACATATGATGAAACAGCATCATTTTTTGTGTCTTTCAAGATGTGGATGTGATGCAAGAGTGCGAAGGAAACTTCTATTGAAGTGAGCAGAGAAATTAATTTTATTGTCTTTGGCTTCTTTCATTCTATGAGATAATTAAGTAATTTAATGCTGCCACGTTTCAGCAAAGCTAGTGCAGCTTAATCTACATAACTATCGGTTTTCAAGTGGAGTTGGGGTCCCTGTTCCTTTTGACTTGACGATGTTAGGTAACTAATCTCACAACGAGTTTGGATAACCCATAAGGTCTTTTATACATCAAACGTTTCGATTTTTCTACCAACGGACAACCGTGGTATTTATGGCATGATTGCTTCTGATGCTCACTAGGTTCTTACCCCATCTTTGCACATGGGTACCGATGACCAATTCAAATGCAAAAGGTTTGGAGCTACTGACTTCTGTCGCACTTTGCAATTGTATACTTTGAAATGACTCTCGATGCTGTTCAGATGAGTGCCCATTGCTCAAGCAAGAATAAAGTAACATGCTCAACTTTTTAGAATCAGGATGGGATGAAACCACCTGTCGGATCTCTGCCGGCTGCTTATCTACTGATTAAACATAACATTGCGGAAATGCGATTTCACGATTGCCGATAAGTTAAGACATGTCCTGAACTTCAGGCATGATGCCTGCGTGAATCCACCTTTAGGTATGATGCGTGGATTGCAGCCAGATGTTTTATATTGCAATCTACCATATTTTATTTGTATTTTATTTATTCATTAGATCGGTAACAGGCTATTGGGTATTGGCTCAATAAAGGAGTTATCAAAAGAAATACTTCCTGAATCACTGGACATTGGAGAATGGCAATGCAAGGCGAACTTGACGTTACCGAAAAACATTCAGAGCTGAACCAATGGCACACAATTGACCGCTATGTTAGAAGCGTTAGGATGTCACATAAAATATCAAACTTCTATAGCAACTTTTTGCTCTAAAGCTGCTGGTTCGAAATAACAAAAAGTAACACATCTGTCGCTACCTATTGTTTGTAAATATGCTGTCAAGTTTCCCTTTCTTTTTGGGCATGCAGGAAACATTCCCTTTTGCATGCAATAGTGCAGAAAAAAATTACTGAGGTTAAGTTGAGAAGTGCATTTACTACAATAATCATTTGGTCTATGTAAATACGGGTCTCCGCCATACTCTCAGATTGGTCTTTGGCTGGTGATAGACATGAAATGGCTGGTAAATTTTGTATGGTGTTGGGTTTATCATTTCCGCCAGCGCAATTTATGCCAAGGGGAAGCTTCATGTCTAAAGGTCTGGCTACACTATGCGTTTTCTGTGTGCGTTTTTTGCGGGTTTGCGTGTTTTGCGTAATATCGTTCTAGAAAAAAGTTATAAATGATATAACTTTTACATTGGTTATATACAAAAGTTAATATAACTCTTATGTAAGCTAAAATTTAAGGTAAAAAACATCACAGAAACGTAATATCGTTCTTTTTTTCTAGAACGATATCACGCAAAACACGCAAACCTGCAAAAACGCACGCAGAAAACGCATAGTGTAGCCAGGCCTTAAAAGTGATGTCCAGTGTTGGGTGTTGACGCATAAATCCTGCATTCTCCCTACTATGATACACCGTCATCAAACCATCATCATCTTCCCAAAGGTGCGAGTGTCATTTCAGTCGCCGAAGTCATGCAGTATTCCTCCAAAGAAATAAACGACGTCATAATATCATACTATTAACGAGACGAACGTAAATTATGATAATGAAATTTGAAATTAACGCCAGGCGGCGACCGTCGCTCATACTGGCAGCCTGTGAGCGCCATGTAGCGGGCTCCTAAGGTGAAGACGTCCTGGTTAGGGGTGTGCGGCTAACAGGGCCTCAGGACGATAATCAGGCTGTCTTCTGGCCCGCTCCTGTCGATCTGGGGCGGCCGTAATTGAGGGTGTGTTCGGAGTGGCTGAGAGGGACCCGTTCGGGGAGTATCACTTGTGGACGACAGCTGGGTTCCGGGAGGTCGGGACGCGTGCGCTGGTGTCTCGACCCCACTCTCCCTGCGGTTATCTCCAGAATGAGGGTGGATCGGTGACGTGAGGAGTTCCTTGGTAGGAAGGAGGTCATTATAGGTCTAAACGGAGCAATCATATCTATTTTACATTGTAGCCTGAGGTGGAGAGCAGGTGAGCGGGAGCGGCGAGCTAGGTACCGGGAGTTAAATGATCTGAAATATAATTGGTCTACCTGATTTTTGGCCTATCTATTGTGGTCTAAGTGAATTGATATACGCCTCATAATAAACAGAACGCGTATTTACAAAAAAAAAACTTTTTTTTTTAATTAAAAAATCAAAGGTCAAGGGCCAAGGCTGTACACACTACACAGTTCACCGTCTCCATCCTGACCTCCCCTCCCTCCCCGAGCCGGTGACCGTCCCCAGTGGGCAGTGGCCATACCGACTCCTAATCACCCCTATGCACGGCCGATTTGCATGTCAAAGTCGGAGGAGTTTCAATTCGTGCGCGGCTGGCGTGCCGCCCGGTGCCACGACGCCCGCTAATGAGGAGTGCAAACTGGATACGTCACGTGAGTCGGCGTCAAACGGCCCAGACACTCGACTGGCCGGCTATCGATCCATGGTACCGAGGTTAATACCGCTATTAATGAGGATTTTACGAGCGCTGCCCACAGACATGAGTTTTACATTTGGGTATTTTATTTTCACCGGCATTAATGGCTTGATGTTGTGATCAGATCGATGTTTAAGCAGAAGGGATTACTGAAGATATCCCTTCCTGAAACATTTGAACCGCAGACGACAAACTGAGCATTGGTATTTCGAATAACATTCTGTTTTTTTTTTTTTGCTGCGATTTATCCCCCCTACCACCACACACACACCCCTTCCCCAAAAAACAAAAAGCAGCTTTTAAATGCTTATGGATGGATGCTAAAGATGACCGATTAATTTTTTCGGTGGTCTAAGTACTCAAGAGAAGAACCAAACCTTTCACGGCCACGTGTCGCAGTGCCATCACGAACTGAGCCTTTTGTCTGCGACTGCGATTACATTGAAAAGCTCTCGACTTAGCTGAAGCCGGTACGTGCGCAATAAGCGCATCAGTACGGGGCTCGTTTCCAGGGGCGCGGGAACTACTTTCCGACTGGGGGGGGGGGGGCACACCATAATAGAGATTAACCTAGGGTACCCCCAAATCTAGTTTTCTCACCGGTTTTAGGCCACTTATTTTTCACCCCTCGGCTTTTTCAACAAAAAAAGAAAACATTTGCAAAAAAAGTGTGGTATTCCGTCTCAAAGCCGTGGGGGCACCGCCCCCACGGCCCCAGAGTTGGGGGGGGGTAAGCTGCCCCCACTGCCCCCCCCCCCCCGGCTCCCGCGCCTATGCTCGTTTCAGACCGCCAACTCTTTACAGCGCTCGGTAATCATCGGGCCTGTAATGATTTCCAATTACCTGGCATAGGGCAATCGCCGGCAGACATGCGGTCAGCGGCAGTCTGACCTGCAGGCCGAGGTCTTCCCCATTGAACTCAGGTGGTAATCTCTTCATGGCTCGGTAATAATTTTTTGATGGCTTTGTCACGCCCACAGGCAGGGGTTGGGCAATTTGCGGCATGAGTACATATCAAGAATCAATTAATTTGCAGTATATGTTGCTAATGATAATGAGGTTCCAGACATGGGTCACTTTGTGCTGTCCTTAAAATTGCAGCGGAAATGAAGGTTTGATTGTTGGCTATGCCTATTGTAACGATCAAATTGACAAGCGTATGAACCCGGCATATGCCTGCACCAAAGCAAATGTTTGTCCCTGCACATCACAAAGGCGACTGAGCAAACACGTCAGCATTGTGAATACAATGGTGACCAAAAGATAATCCTCGACACATTAAGGAGTCGTTGTCCGCGGCTGTTGGCGCTTCACCGGACCTCTTGTCGACTCGGTGGACCGTCTAACGCTCTCTGAGCATGCACAGTGCACTGTGCCGTGCACTGTTCTGTGCACTATTAGCACAGGGCAGTGATGCAGTGTGGGTGCCCGTTCTCGCCCGTACCGGCTCACTCGAAGGCCACGGCTGTGAAACACAGCGCGAAGGCTCTCCAAACCAACCGGAAACGGTCGGCTAATTTGAAATTACAATGACGAGTATTGGTGTGCTAACAGATGCCGGACAGTTTCCGGGGAAAATAATGAATGAAGAACGTGACATGGCCACAAAGGGCTCTCGTGCAATGTGAAATGCATGATTGCTTAGTGAACATGGCGGTGCAATGGGCTGTGGAATGATTTATTTCGTGTTCTAGGCCGGCTGTAGGTAGTTATTGAAACGGCTGCTTAAACGATTTCCTGTTGGATTGAAGTTGCTTCGGGGTTTCGTGCTCGTCATGCTGTCACGCACGGACAAGCATCGCTCAGCTCATGGAACGGGTAAAGCTGAACATAACTCATTGCCATTATGTCTTGTTTTGTTTTGAAATTGGATCGCCTAGCAAAACCAAAGCTTGGCTCCTCTCATACTTAGCGGTTCTAACGTTGTTTCATCACTTATTTTTTACTTTGTTTCGCTTTCTTTCCACCGCAATCTGACTTCCGCACCTTTCCCACCTCCGACCTCTTACATCACCGATCCACCGCCGCTCCTCAGGCTGTATTCCTGGCGCATCCCGCAATCTAGTGCGCCGCATATGTCTGTCCCCGGTCGCTGGGGACGTTCAGTGCGCCAATTTCGGCTGGAAATCACGGTCTGCAGGCAGATAGCTCGTCTATGCAAATGGAGCCAGTGAAGGATGGAAGGGCTCGTGGGTAATGGGAGCGTCACCGCGGGACGTCCGTACGGCTCCCCCAGGGCGAGAGGAACGAACGCTACGGATCGCGAGAGACTGCAGAAAGCAAAAAGCAAACAGGGGTGAAGTAGTCCGGTCCTTGCTCGCGAGTAATAAGCGTTCGATTCCTACTCCAGGGCAAGTCGCAGAGCCGTATGAAAAAAGCAAAAATGATGGAAAGGTGGTAGGTACTCGTGTCTGTATTTAGGTGCTGGGTTATGCCGGCTGGGAATGAAACGTGCAAAGAACTCAACAATACGGTTGGAGGTTTATTTGTTGAACATAAACACTGAACAGAACAGCATTGATATTTGTGTACGCATATTTAAGTGCATCTTTTTGTAGTTAAAGCAGTATCCATCCTTGATCCTGCTGTTTTTAGTCATAATCGGCCACTTGCAAACCTTTGAATTTTCTGACATACATGTGTTTACTGACGGTACCTAAATATTCAAACTGCTCATTTTGACCGTCCCTTAGCTGCATATAAGGTATTTGCTTCGCCTCAAGGGTATTCAAGTGACGAGGAACAACAAAATGGTTCATGTATGACCTCGTTAAGGCTGGTAATGACCTTTTTAGCATAACAATGCCCCTCAATCTTCTTAGAGGTAATGGGCTCAAAGGTAACCACTTGGATTAGGATGAATGACTCATTAAGAAAACAAGGCTCCGCCTACCTTCTTTTTCTTCGGCACTTTTCTGCCTCCTTTTCACCCATCCCTTTTCCCACACCTCATGAATCTCCGCGCCCGACGCTTCGCTAGTTAAGAAATTAAGTCCCAAGTCCCGCTTCTCTGCCAATGAATGGGCTCAATGTGAGCCATGGAAGCCATCACCATTAATTAGTCAGTGTGCCGTCCATGCCTCGCCGTTCGTGCCTACCCCTGAACTGCAGGCTCGTCATCTCTGCCGACTTATTCACGAATTATCACCTCCCATTTCGCCGAAAAGCGCTCTTTATGATCGTCTCAAATGACTCTTGGGTGTCCCAATTACAGACCAAGCCACTTTAGTGGCATGGAAATCCATTATAAAATGTTAATGCCGCTATCAAAGTATACGACGGGTCTTTAGAGCCACTAAATCAGGTGGAGGGGCTGCGGTCCGACTAGAAACGCTCGCGGTCGCGCCGGACTGGCCTCGACGGGCCATGCTGCGTGGATTTGAGCGCCGATTAGCGGGCCATTCTATCAGCCGGTGCACAGGTAACAGCGATCAACAATCTTCCTCCTCGATGGGCCCCACGCTATTCAGGTGTGCTTCACATTGGCACAGGGAACGAGCTAGGCGACTGAAAATTGTTACGGGGTAAATGGCAGCTATAATGGTTATGACAATGGGCGTGGTGCAGGATAAGCTCAGTGAAAATTTCGCTAGCTATGAGGTGATTATCACAGTAGCCCGATATAAAGAAAAGTGGAGTTAACACTGCGGGTGTTAGTTAATGTTGTGCCATTATAACATAACACATGCTGTTCTCGGGTTTGAACACTTAAAGTATGTCAAGATAATGAGTGAATAATGTTTTCAGGGGATTGTTAAAGAATAAAATCATTCTGCAACTGAATATGTTTTAGTCTTCTATTTTGATGGAAAATATTCCAAGCATCTGACGAGGATGCCTCAACAAAATTATTCCAAAGTCAATAGTTCACTTACGTAACGCACATTCTCTTATAGTGGTTATGATTGAAGCCGCCATTGAGATGTCCGCTAGATGTATTACCTGACTAAATTGATCGATCAAGAATCGTGGTCGTGCATTTACGCGTGTTCTTCCTTATAAAGCAGTAAAACTGAGTCGTTTTTGGGCTGAGTCCGAGGTCATCCAAAGATAGACGGTAGGATGGCTTCATATTTCGCAGCAGGCCGCGCGGCGTCTTCGACCCCAAATCGCGCCACTGAGCTCTGATGGTTCGCCGGGCTCGCCATAAATTAGGCCCGATTCAATTTCGCCGCAGCGAAGCCAAGTTTGGCGCAACTGTTGCCTGTGCGGGATTAGTCGAGTGCCGTGTAGCGATGGTGGTTTGGGTACCCGCTGCAGTGCTTTAGAGCAGGAAATTGGAAATGTATTTATGTTGCATTTGGGTGTGTTTCGGCTGTGATTAAGCTGGCTTGAAGCTAAGAGTAGCTGTTGTATCTGCACTGTATGCCACTTCAAAGTGCAGGGGCAAGTATGGTACTATGTTTACGAGTGACCCTAGCTTAGCGAGAAAACAGGCTGGTAACGCTACGGAGTGGCATTCTCGGTAATGGATTCAGAAAGTTTCTCAATTGTATGCAAATGCAGTGGGTGCCCAGCGCATTCATCTTTCTTTGGTTTTCTCTCCAGTGATTTGTTTTTATCAAGAATAAAGTATTGTATCCCGTCTCCACTCCCATGACTCTCCCAGATCAATGCTGCATTAAAAATATTCTGGCGTATCCCGATTCGCAATGAAGACCTTTTTTCACTGAAGCTCACGAAATCCATACATCATATCCTCGCACAGGGGCGGAGCTTCCTATACAGGGCTGCCCCACCAACTTGGTATTTTGCCCCACCAATAAGCGTTTTGCCCCACCAACTTTACCTGATTTCCAAGACTTTGTTGCTTTGCAAATTAATCTTTTTCGCATTGAAGAGCTTTGGAATGTCTGTTTAATGCAAAATAATATGTCTGTAATGATAGGAATTGATTCAGTGTGGCATTTTATTCAACTTTATAATCGAACATTGTGGGTTTGACGACTTTTTGCCCTACCAACTTCCCTGGAAAAGCTCCACCTATGTCCTCGCATGCTTACTACAGCTATAGTATTGTCCAAATCTCTCATCCACCACGCAGGTTTCTCGCCCACTGATTTATTTCACGACCCCCACCGTTCATATCCAGTCTGACTCATTTCAGACACATTTCTCGGTCTTTCTCAGCGGACGCCAGCCGTTCTAATTAGTCCAAACGGTCCACTCTGAATTTACCGCCGTGCCTTCCGGCTGCCACTGAGTACGTTTTGCATATGACGGATCCAGCTGTGGTCTCCTGCGGTGAACATCGCTGCCCAGCCGCCACTGAGAGAGTAAATCCCGCAGCAGCCCGCTGTTATATGCTGCCCGACGTATGGTCCTTCCCACGGCTGGGCGCGGTATGGCAAACTGTATGGCCCGTTGTAAGACCTATCTTACGTCCATCGGCATCGTAAGGGCCGCATTTAAGTGACGGAGCTTGTCAGCTCGGCGTACCGACCCACATCAGTAAGTCCGTACGGTACGGTCGTACGGCAAACCCTCGGCTGCCGTTTGTCTGACCCGTATATGAATATGTGATTTTTGTTTATGGAAACTGCTGTAAAATGAAAGCATGCCCATGACGGATGTCCGTGTTGCGGTAGATATGATTATACACATCGGAGGACTCATTTCCCTATTTCTTCCAGGAGAAGCGCTGCAGTTCTGCCCTGTGGTTAGGTACACTTTATCGTTCCGTCGACTGTCGAATCACGCCCCGGTACACGTTTCCCTGCCATCATCGATCGATTGTTTCAGATCGATGCACTAATCGATTATGCAAATCAGCTTAAAATCCATCACCGCGGTTTTAGCATGGGATTTCGTCGACGCATTGGACCGACCCGAGTTTTTGTTCACCTGGCCAGTTTCCATGACAACGTGACCGCTGCGGTTACCTGGGCAACGGCCGCGTCCCTACGCGCGTGACAGGCGGCACGGCGTCGCCTTTCCGTCGCGTTTACGTGCCGTTTGATCGCGGCAGCTCGGAAGGCGGCACGGCGGCTGTCCCCGTGGTAATAAGCACCCAGAGTCGACGGGGGACCCCGATAAGATGGAAACCCTCAACAGCCGACGGCAACACAGCCAGCCCAGTGAGTAGATGAAAGCGACTGGGGAGCAAGGGAACGGCAACCGATGTGGGCGCATTAGGTGGCTGAATAATTTACAGGCGGTTCGGCTGGAAAGCTAGCGAGGAGTCGAAATGTCGCAGCCTCAAAATTATATGGCTGAATATTCCAATTTTAATGACTGAAAAATATGAAATATTTCTAATTGAATTCAAATATAAACAGGCATAGACATCCGTAAGTTCATTTTTTTTTTCTACAGGATCCTTGCGTCTCTGAGGTTCATGGACGAGGGCCTTGCTTCCAACCTCTCAGCCCGCGTCCGCTGTTAGTCCCTCCTCCCCTTCTTCCCGCCCTCGCAGTCCCTCCGCCAGTCACCTCTGTGCTCCCAGCCCCGTGGACCCTTGTTTGTCACGCGGGCGGCCATTTTGTTGTGTCCGACACCCCTGGCTGCGCGGACAGTGGCTGACCGGAGGTGCTTTCATGTGCCGCCCGTCCCTCCCCCCTCCCTCCCCTCCCCTGTCCGTGCCCTCCCCGCGGGACCGGCGTCGCCTTCCGGTGGCGCTGTGGGGAGGGACGCCTCGCGGTACGGGGTGGTTCCATGCGGGAAATACCTACTCTTTCTTGAAGCGAGCAATTTAAAATTATTTTGCCGCTTGCACTGGCAAATCCAAGGGACATTAAGGACAGTTTCCCTTACTGCAGCGTCCAAAGTTGACGGAAATTTGTTGCTTTTCTCGCTTAAAAAGAAAATGCGACAGTACCTACGGGTACCAGAAAAAGCCTTGAAAAATTACGCAGGGGCTGGGTGGCCTGTCCACTGGATGGGCTCAGCCCCGATGACTCACTGCAGGGTACCCGCCCAGACCAGTGTCTTGTCTCCTAATTCCTGTTGTTGTTGTTGTTGTGTTGTCCCTCCAGGCTCTGGTGAGCTGTAGCCTAACGGCTCTGGAGGTACCAGGCGACCCTCGCCAGGGCCGCCACCGCGTCGTCCCGTCGCACGTCGCTCAGGCTCGGGAAGATGGTGCCGAAGATGCGGAGCCGGGCGTTCATCAGCGCCGGGCACCGCAGAAGGCATGGTCCGGGGTGTCGGCCTCTTCGCCGCAGGCGCGGCACCATCCTGCCCGGCATCCCCGATCACTGCACTGGGCGCACTCCGGCGATGGGTGCCGCCCGATTCTGTGCAGGTACTGGGCTGACCCGGACCAGTGTCCTGCTCGTAGTTGGTGGGTCTCCACTGCGTCCAGCCTGTTGGGTCCACGAACCGGCGGCGGGGGACGCCCCTCCATCAGCGTGCGGTACCAGCCAGGAGGCCACTGGCTGGTGGTACGGGCACGCGCGAGTCTCGCCGCAGCTCGGTAAACCGTGGTCACGTCAACAGGGACGTCCTCTTGGGGAGAGTTGAGGCGTCTTTGGCGAGTTGGTCCGCGCGCTCATTCCCCGGGATTCCGCAGTGGGACGGTATCCACTGTAGGAGGACCTGGCGACCGCTCGACGACAGCTCCAGCAGGCTGTCCCAGATCGCAGTTGCGAGGGGCGATGACTGCGCAGACGGCCCCTCCTGCAGCCTTCGGAGAGCCGCTTGAGAGTCTGTACAGACCACCACTGGATCCTCTGTGTGCGCCGGGTGCTGTCGCAGGTACTCGAGTGCTGCGTTGAGGGCTACGAGCTCCGCCCTGTAGCTCGAGCAGAGTTTGCTCGAGCTACCTGCTAATTCTTACCTACCTGCTTCCTAATTCCTCGTCCTCCCAGCTGTGCTCAAATTCTCAATGGCCTTGTAAGACCGAAAGAGACCCCCCCCCCCAAAAAAAAAAACAGACAAAGTTACACAGCAAAAGGGAAGCGAAATCCGAGGAGTTCTGGAAACGTGAGCACTTTGAGAAAATATCATCGGACACCAGCCATGCTTCATCAGGCACTTCGCACAGCCATGTCACCATATTATCACTAGTCTTTGGGAGTGAGACGAGTCGTGCAAGAATCACGTCATATCCATTAACCACGGCACCAACCGTTCCATTTTTTTTTCTCGCACCATGCGAAACAACACCCCCCACTGTTTCAGGTCTCACTTCTCTCACCCTTTTCTCTCTGGGTCTGGAAGCAGGGTCACTGCACCAAGGCGACCATCGATTTTCGCTCTGTCTCTGGGGCCCACTAATGCCGCGCTGGCCCACTAATTAAACAGCGAGATGGGGACCGAGATGCCGGCGGAGCCCGGTCGAGCGGCGTAGGCACGGCGACGTGCCGGGCGTAG